>NW_003852555.1:2197962-2214888 GCF_000181295.1 Otolemur garnettii | reverse complement strand
ATCTATATAACTATAGATATAACTATAGATTATATAGTTATATCTATATAACTATAGATATAACTATAGATATAGATATAACTATATCAGTTAATCTAATCACTATACATTAGATCTCCTGAACTTATGCATTTCATAACTGAAGGTCTGTACCCTTTAAATAATATCTCCCCATTTCCTGGTCCCCAGGAACCACCATTCTACTTTTTGGGGGAATTCACATATAAGTAAGATTTGGCAGATTTTGTCTTTATAGATCTGATTCTTTTCATTTAGCATAATATCCTCCAGGTTCACCCATGTAGTTACAAACGGCAGGATTTCCTTCTTTTTTTTAAGAGACAGAGTCTCACTTTGTTGCCCTTGATAGAGTGAAGTACCGTCACAGCTCACAGCAACCTCCAGCTCTTGAGTGTAGGTGATTCTCTTGCCTCAGCTTCCCGAGTAGCTGGGACTACAGTCACCCGCCATAACACCTGGCTATTTTTTTGTTGAAATTTGGCTGGGGCTGTGTTCAAATCCACCACCCTTAGTATATGGGGCTGGTGCTACTCACTGAGCCACAGTTACCACCCAGATTTCCTTCTTTTTAAAGGCTTAATAATATTCCATTGTGTGTGTATGTATATGTGTATATGTATCATATATAAAAATAATATCACTTTGAGGGCTATGTACCCAGTAGTAGGACTGATAGAACATACGGTAATCTCTTTATAGAATTTTAAGGAAATTCCATATCTTTTTCATAGTAGCTGTATTAATTTATATTCTAGCCAGCAGTGTGCAAGGCTTCCCTATTTTCTATATCCTTGCCATAATTGGTAATCTTTTGACTTTTAAATAATAGCCATACTAACAGCTGTGAAGTGATAGCTCATTGTGGTTTTGATTTGCATTTCCCTAATGATTAGTGATACTAAGCATCTTTTCATATCCTTTTTGGCCATTTGTATGTCTTTTTGGAAAAAATATCTTTTCAGGCCCTTTGTGCATATCTTACTCAGATTAATTTGTGAGTTTTTAAAATTTTTTTCCTGCTATTGGGTGGTGTGAACTCCTTATATATTTTGGATATGAACCCCTGATTGGGTGTATAGTTTGCAAATGTTTTCTCCCATTTCAGAATTTGCCATTTCACTTTGTTGATTGTTTCCTTTGTTGTGCAGAAGATTTTTGGTTTGATTTGTTTATTTTTGGTTTTGTTGCCTATGTTTTAAGTGTCAAATTCAAAAGCCATCACTAAAAACAATCAGGAAACTTTCTCCTTGTTTTCTTTCTAGGATTTATACTTTCAGCTCTTATGTGCAGGTTTTTAAATGCATTTTGAGTTGATTTTTGTGTGCAGTGTAAGGGTCCAATTTTTCTCTTTTACCTTATGGATTTCCATTTTTCCCAATGTCATTTATTCAAAAGATTAAATTTTCCCTTTGTGTATTCGTGGTAGGTGCCTTTGTCAAAAAGCAGCTGACTCTCTCGGCATCTGTAGCTCAAGCAGCGAGGATCTGAGTATCTGTGGCTCAAGCAGCCACATACACTGGAGCTGGTGGGTTCGAATCCAGCCCAGGCCTGCCAAACAACAATGACAACTACAACCAAAAAATAGCCAGGTGTTGTGGTGGGCACCTGTAGTCCCAGCTACTTGGGAGGCTGAGGCTGGAGAATCACTTAAGCCCAAGGGTTGGAGGTTGCTGTGAGCTGTGACGCCATGTTGCTCTACCCAGGGTGACAGCTTGAGACTCTGTCTCAGAAAACAAAACAAAACAAAACAAATTAGCTGACCACAGATGAATGGATTTATTTCTAGGCTCTTTCTTCTGTTCTGTTGATCTGTGTGTCTGTTTTTATGACATGACCATACTGTTTTGATTATTGTTGCTTTAATATAATATATTTTGAGCAAGACAGCATATAGTTGGGCCTTGTTTTGTTGTTGTTGGTGTCCATTCAGCCACTTTATGGCTTTAATTGGAGAATTTAATTCGCTTTTCATTTAATTATCAATAGGTAAGGACTTACTTATTATTAGAAAATAATTACCCTTTGGTAATTATTTTCTAATTGTTGTGTAGACCCTTTATTCCTTTCTTCCCCTACTTGTGTTTCTTTGTGGTCAAGTGATTTTCTTTAGTGTTGTGCTGTGTTGTATCCTTGCTTTTTACTTTTTGTGTATCTGCCATAGGTTTTTGCTTTGTGGTTACTATGAAGCTTACAAAAAAATATCTGATAGCAATAACAGGTTATTTTAAGCTAATGGCAACTTAACTTTGACTGAAAAAAAGTAACTTTGCATGTTGA
Source organism: Otolemur garnettii (assembly GCF_000181295.1). Taxonomy (NCBI): domain Eukaryota; kingdom Metazoa; phylum Chordata; class Mammalia; order Primates; family Galagidae; genus Otolemur; species Otolemur garnettii. The sequence goes on along the minus strand of NW_003852555.1, from coordinate 2,212,590 downwards.
GTCACCTCCCCATTTTGAATTTTTGATTTTACAATTTAAATACATCTACATATATTTTACAATATATCTTTTTATATTCAATAGCCTGTAAAATTATTGTACTTATTATTACTTTTAATAGTTCTGTTTTTTAACCTTCATAATAAAGATATATGTGACTTAAGTACCATCATTATTAGAGTATTCAAAATTTGTATAATTATTTTACCAGTGAGTTGTATATTTTCATATGTTTCTGTGTTTGCTACTTATTAGCATTCTTACCTTTCATCGTAAAGAACTCCCTTCAGGATTTTTCTAAAGTTAATTTTGGTGATGGTGTCTTTCCTTGGATTTTGTTTTTCAGGAAAATCTTACCTCTTTTTCATTTCTGAAGGACAAGTTTGCTTGGTATAATATTTTTGGTTGGCTTTTGTTTGTTTGTTTTAACTTGAGCACTTTGAATTAGGCCCAGGCAAGGTTCAAACTCACAGCCCCAGTTTTCAAGGTCAGCTTCTATCCATGGAACATGGCACTCAAGCTTATTTCAGCACTTTGAATACATGTATATTATCCCACTCTCTCGGTCTGTTTCTGCTAAGATGTTTGCTGTTAAATGCATTGAAATTCCCTTATGAGTTATTTGCTTCTTTTTTGTTGCTACTTTCAGGGTCCTATCTATCTATCCATTTATTTATTTTATTAACTCACACCTATGTACATTGATGCATTTATGGGTTTCAGTGTACTGATTTTGATATATAATGTGAAATGCTTACATTGAACTGATTAATACATCCATCACAATTATACACTTTTGTTACTAGTTTTGAAATGTACCAAATACCCTCTCTCATCCCACCTCTCCTCTCTTCCCTTCTACTTTCTAGACTATAGTTATGTTTTACCATTCATATAAATGTGTAGGTGATTATATATTAATTTCATAGTAGTATTGAATACATTGGATACTTTTTTTCTGTTCTTCATATACTTTTCTAAGGAGAATATGTTCCAGTTCCATCCAGGTAAACATAAAAGATGTGAAGTCTCTTTTTTATGGCTGCATAGTATTCCATAGTGTACATATACCACAATTTGTTAATTCATTCATGGGTCAATGGGCACTCAGGCTGTTTCCATGTCTTGGCAATTATGAATTGGGCTGCAATAAACATTCTGGTGCAAATGTCTTTGTTGTAAAATGACTTTTGATCATCTGGGTATATACCTAGTAGTGAATTTGTAGGATCGAAGGGTAGGTCTATTTTTAGTTCCTTGAGTATTTTCCAAACTTCTTTCCAAAAAGGTCATATTAGTTTGCATTCCCACCAGCAGTGTAGAAGGATTCCCTTCTCTCTGCATCCACGCCAACATCTGTAGTTTTGGGATTTTGCTATGCGGGCTAGTCTTACTGGAGTTAGATAATATCTCAAAGTGGTTTCGATTTGGATTTCTCTGATGATTAAAGATGATGCATTTTTTTCATGTGTTTGTAGGCCATGTGCCTGTCTTAATCAGAGTAGTTTCTGTTCAAGTTTCAGGGTCCTATCTTTGTCTTTAATATTTGCAAGTTTAGTTATAATATGTTGCTGGATAATTTTATTTTTAATTTTATTGACTGCAGACCTTTGACCTTCCTGTACTTAAAATTTGTATCTTTCTTCAGATTTGGAAAGTTTTATGTTATTATTTCTATAAATAATCTTTCAACTCTTTTTCTCTTATATGTACTCTCTCTTGAACAGCATTGACCTATAAATTTGCCTTTTTGATTTTGTCTTATAAATCCTTTAAACTTTCTTCATTCCTTTTTATTCTGCTTTTAGTGTTTGTTTTACCTAAGCTGGCTTCAACTTCACATATTCTTTCTTCTATTTGATCAATTCTGCTGTTGAAGCTTGCTATTGCATTTTTTAATTTCACTAATTGTGTTTTTTACCTCTAGGATTTCTGTGTTTTTAAATTATTTCAATCTTTCTGTTAAATTTCTCTGATAAATTTCTGAATTGTTTCTTTCAATTTTCTTAAAGTTTGCTGAGCTTTGAATTATTTATTAGACATTCTTCCATCTCTGTGTCTTTAGGGTCATTCACTGGCATCTTATATTGTCTGTTTTGTCTCCATCATTTTTCCCTGATTGAGCTTGATCTTTGTAACTTTGTGTTGATGTACATAGGTACTTGGTCCAGTCTTGAAAGTCTGACTTTGTTTGAGAGCTTCTTTCAGTGCTAAGCCTGAGCAGAGATTCAGGGCAGGTTGACTAGTGCTTCAGCTGCTGCAGTCAGTGCTAAGGGGAACCCTACATCTAAGACCACAGTAGCTAAAATCCTTTGGCTTCTTAAGCTGACACAACACTGAGTCCCATAGGAAGCCAACAGCTGCTGAGACCAGCCAGCACTGGGTTATGCCCAAGGACTAGGGATTTCTGTGGCCCGCCTACTGCTGAGATTTATTCAGGACCTAATGCTGGTATAGTTGGCCAGTGATAAGGTGGGCTAGAGTTTGAGTTTATCTCACTGGGGCTGTGTGTTTCTGCTTGGCACCAAGTGAAGTTGAGAGGCCTCCCTCACAGATACCCCCCTCTTGTCCTGGGGGTTCAAACCAGTGCTGGGGTTCTACCAGACTGTGGGGTTCTACCCAGTGCTGGATTTTACTGGGATGGAACCAGTCCTATGTTATAAAGCAACACCTTGTACTTACTTCTCTTTCCTTCACTCAAGCAGTGTCTTTCTCTGCACTGTGCTTCCTGGGATTGGGGGAAAAAGGACATGGGCAATCCCACATTCACCAAGACTAATGCAACATTGGGTCACATCCAAAGCCCACTGCTGCTGAGACCACACAGTGCTAGATCATTAGATCACACTTAAGGTCTGCAGGTGCTATGCCCTGCCTGCCACTGAGGTTATTTGGCTCCCTAGGCTGCTGTAGTAGGCAGACAGTGAAGTGCCCAGAACATGAGTCTGTCCCACTGGGGCCACAATTTCTCATCTAGCACTGGGGCAGGGCTAGAAGCTCTGTCCAGAGGCACCAGTCTGGTGTCAGGGGTTAAGAGGTTTTGTCTGATGCTGGGTTTTACTGTGGCTGGCCTGTGTTGCAAAGCAAAATGAGATCTATTTCCTTCCCCTTCCCTTAAGTGTCCTTTCAGTGCCATGGTGCCTAGGGGTAGAGGAGGGGTAATGCAGGAAATGTAATTATTCTTCCTATCCTCTATAATGCATCTTTTCATATTATTACTCCAAAACCAGGTACTGTGATCTTACTTCAATTTCTTACTTTTTTCATGCACAGACAGTTGTTTAAATTGACATTTCCATGGGGGATGATCCCTGGAGAGTACTACTTTGCCATTTTGTGGAGTTTAGTCCTCAGAGTTTTTCCTTAATTTCCTTCTTGAAAAGTTTGTTGTTAGTATATGGAAACTAGAAACACAAATTAATTTTTGTTTGTTGACTTTGTATCCTATAAATTTAATGACATTTGTTTATTAGTTTTAACAGTTTTTTTTTTGTTTTTTTTTTTTGTGGAGTCTTTAGGGTTTTCTATGTATAGGATCGTGGCATCTACAGACACAATTTTACTTCTTTTCTAGTTGCATGCTTTTTATTTATTTATTTATTTTGCCTACTTGAGAAATTTCACAGTTTCACACAATTCAGCATACCCTCCATTAATTTGTCAAGCCACAGTCATTCTGGAGAAAGGATGTTTACTTGTTTTTCTACAAGAGGAAATGGTGATTATTTTTACCTTTGCATTTGACCAGTTGCTATCAAAGCCTTCAAGTCTCTGGGGAGAGGAAAAAAACTTGCTGGGACTATAATCACACTGTCTACTTTACAAGTGTGAAAATTGCACCCATTAATTTTAGTAGCACTTTAAAAAACAAAAAGGAAAACCTCTCACCTGCTTCCTGCTGTCCTCCCTCTCAGCCCTTACACACCCTTTTGACAGCTCAGCTGTGTGATTTTTCTGATCTTTTATACAAGGATGTTTCAAAAGAGATAAGTGGTAGGAATCAATGCACATCATCTTAATTACCAAATACAGTTTATTTTATTGTAAGACATTTCTCTATCAGTGGTGATAAGACAAATGCTTTATCCTTGTGCTAAGAATATGCCTGTTTCTTAAATGATGCAGAAACATTTGTTGGATAGTTCTACATCTCCAAACTGATTTTTCTATTCAAGATATCCTGAAATGTAAGAAAAAACTGCCTCAAATTTTCTGTTTTATATGTAGACCCTACTTATTTTAAGATGTCCTAGTTTTTACTGTATGTTTTCTTTCTTTTGTAATGCCTTTCTATAATCTACAATCCATGAGTTATAGAATTAATTGTGCTAGGTCAGAATTCTCCTCAGGCAATTTTTGTAAATATGTTTTTAAATTTTAAATTAATGCACTCTCTTTGTTGAATAACAAAATATTAGAGCATATCAGCCATGTAGATATAGATACATATACAGATATAGGTATCACAGGCTCACATGTGAGATGTATGTTGTGAACAGGGGCTTCAGGGGGATATTTTAAGAGGCTTGAGATCTGCATAAACATGCAATGATCTAATCACTCCAGATGGAAATCTGGCAGCATCATAGGACTTTTTTGGTTTTGGTCATTTGCATTTTTCACATCCCAAATTCTTCTTATTTTATGTGACTTCTTATCCACTTTTTTTTTTTTTTTAGACAGAGTCTCGCTTTGTTGCCCTCAGTGGAGTGCCATGGTGTCACATCTCTTGGGCTTAGGCAATTTTCTTGCCTCAGCCTCCCAAGTAGCTGGGACTACAGGCACCTGCCACAAGGCCCGGCTACTTTTTTGTTGAGTTTGGCTGGGGCCAGGTTTGAACCCACCACTCTCGGTATATGAAGCTGGCACCTTACTCACTGAGCCACAGGCGCTGCCCCTTATCCACTTTCTTTTAACTAACTTCTGGTCTGGTAATCCTCAAATCCATCCTATCAGTTACAGATGTCTGTAAACACAAGTCAGGCATTGTCAATCCCCTATAAAATCCCTCAATAACTCTGTACCTTCCATAGGACAAAGGCAAACAAGCCCTGTGTTTGGGCTTCCCCCACCTCGTCAATTTCATCTCTTGTCAAGCCCGCTTGAGGCTCCACCAATGACGAGGCACGCTGGAAAATTCGTAACCTCCGGGTCTTAGTGTTTGCACTCGCTTCTGCCTGGAATGTGCTTCTCCAGCACTCCTGCCAGACTTGCTCTTATTCATTAGTGCTCGGTTTAGAGGTTACCTCGCCCTGGCTTCCTTCTCTATTTCCTCATTTGCCCAGAAGACATAGGTGCCCCTGCTCCATTTCCCCATAATCCTTTGTACATCTCACTATCGTTGACTGAATGGATGCAATTCTACCTAGTGCTTAGCTTGGTGGTCCAGGCTGGAACATTGCCACCACAGGCAATGCATGGTGCATTCCCAGTCATTCTCACTTGTGGGAAGAAAGAGCAGCATGGGAAAGAGAAGTAAGGAGAGAGCTGAAGGTGCTCAGGACACAATACCCCAAAACGTGACACCTTGGCCTATTAAAGAAAACAGTAGAAACAAGAAGGTCACTCAACTTTCCCTGCCCTGCTCCTTTGAATCAGGTCAAAAAGCCCAGGAAGGATGTTCTGACCTTCCTCTGAAGCAGGTCATAAGATTCTCATCTGAGAGGTGCCTTCCCTATGCCTGCTCTCTGAAGACAAAGGGGCACAGAGAAGAATCAGAGGGAACAGGCTTTAAGATTCCCCTAGTTTATTGCCATTGGATCATACTCTGTGCCCTGTGTTATTCTTCATGACCATCCACTGTTCATTTCACCTGGCACAAACATACACAGCTTCATCATTTCTCCAGGTCTTCATTTCCTTATGAGAGCTTCTATGTCAAGCAAAACTTACTCAACACATTTGTATGCTTTTTTCTTTGTTATCTGTCTTTCATTATAAAGGCCTCCATCACAGATCTAGGATAGGTGAGGAAAAGATATCTTCCCTCCCATACAGAATGCGTGTCACTGTGCTGAGACCTGGGTGCAAGAGAGAGGCACCAGGACTTTGCTCACAGAAAAGGGCCCCGGGAGGAAGTAGGGCTATAAAAGCTCCACTTTGCTTATTCCGTGGAGAGGCCAAGGTCTCTATCACTTTCTCTATTGCTATATTCTTCTCGAGGAAAGGAGACAGAATTGAAACCAAGACATTATCTCAGTTCACTTTGGGTTGGAAAAATTGTTTTCTCAGCTGAACAAAAGCATGTGTTACCCTGATATGTGAAAGTCTATGGGAGGGTGTGTGTTCGGTGTGACTCTAGCACTGCTGGAGTGTCGGTATCTTTGTTCACCCTTGACTCCAGGGCACCTGCCATTGGTGACTAATAAAAATCATATTTTTACCAATAACCAACCTTCTTGGCCTTCTTTAGCCTTTTGTAGAATGAATTTTGAACATCGTATGTGCTGCAAGGAAAACTTAATTTTTTGTTACACATTACATGTAAATGTGACCATGAAAATTAGATTCTTTCATAGGTATATTTTTTTCTAAATATTTTCACATCAAAGTAAACCCAGAAGGTCATAGACTGTAGCAGAGAAAGGAGGGCCTAGGCATCCTTTAATCTAATTGCGTGATTTTACAAACAAACATGCTAAAGTTAAAAGCATAAACCCAGAAGCCAGACTACCTGGATTTATCTTCTGGCACACAATTGCTGCATGACCCTGGGTAGATTACATAATTTCTCTGTGTCATCTTCCTTTTGGATAAATGGGGATAAAAGAAGTAGCTACTTGTCAGGATTGTCTGGAGGACTGACTAGGCCAGCAATGTGTTCAATGGTCTTTGCTACTGTTGTTGTTTTATGCATGTCATAGCAAAAAACCATGACTAAGATTTAAGTTTTTTACCTCCTATCCAAGTTGTTTCCACAATTTCTCATTTCCCAAATCTATCCAGTTTTCCTCCATGTACTGTAAGATTCTACAGAAGCAGTTAAAAAGCATTTTTTCTTGGTTTAGTCCCATCATTTCCTTATCAGGGATGTGTGTAGAGTGCCATATGCATTTTCTGTCTGTTTCCTTGTCTAGTCTATTTCTGTCTCTCTCTCTTCAATTCTATTTCTGCCAGCATAGCAGAGGTGCTTTAGGGCAGGTGAATGCTCGCAGTGTCCAATCACAAAAGTCGTTTTAAATTCTTAATTCTTAAAGTTTATATACAGAAAGACAGCTGAGAACCAGCCCTCAGTGCAGGCTCACTGTCTTTGGGCCACACAGGCCAGGGCTGACCACTTGGGATCAAGGCCTCACCCTCTGTCCTGCACATTCTGGACAGCCCATACCAAGGCCCCAACCCTCGCTGACATTCACCCATCACAGAGGTGCTGCCTGGGACCAGAGATCTTCAAGTCAGGTTGACTAAAGCTCTCATGGAGATCAGGCTAAATAGGACCCAGGATATAGGACCAGCTCAGAAACTGAATGGATTTTGTCAAATATAGGATATGTGCCACCAGCCTCTGATGGCTATAACCCTAGTCACTATCTAAGACTTTTGGAATACGCTTTCTGGATTGTTTTGGGTAATCTTATTTACATAACTGTCCTCTTATCATTATAAACTATGTCTCTATTCACTCTCAAGCGTCACCCTATCCAGGATGCAAGATCACACTTACTTTCCCTAATCATGTACCCTTCTTCATTTACCCCTTACGCCCCCTCATCTGTGGTTTCACTTTCCATATTTCAGTTAATCATGGGCCCAAACAGGTGAGTACAATGCCTTAAGATATTTCGAGAGAGCGAGCACATTCACATAAGTTTATTACAGTATATTTTATCATTGTTCTAGTTTATTATTAGTTACTGTTGCTAATCTTGTACTATTCTTAATTTATAAATTAAAGTTTATCACAGGTATGTATGTATAGAAAAAATATAGTAATTATATATATAGATTTTGGTACTATCAGTGGCTTCAGGCACCCTTGGGGGGTCTGGGAACATATCCCTTATGGAAATATGTTTTTTTGTCTTTGCTAATTGGCATTTTCTGCACCATGACCCTTCTATATCTATATCTATATCCATATCTATATATCTTAATCCCCTTTCTTCCCTCTTGCCTAGCCATTCCATTGTGAAATGACTCTCCCATCCTCTCAGGCCCCAGGGAACTCATCTCACCCTCCTGGGCAAGCTGATGCCCTGACCATGTGCTGTTGGGAGGATGGTTTCAGATGTGCTCAACCCTGTGTCAGGAACTGGCTCTCCCCTCCAAAAACTTAGGTGTTGGCCTGAGTGGATCTCATAGTCACCCCACCAGCATCCCTCCTAGAGTGAGGACAGAGGTAGGGAGCTCTTCCATTCTTAGACATTTTGGCTTCTAGTAGTCTCATGAAGTCTTTGTGGTAAAGACCTTGGCCTTGCCCAAGGAGAGGTCTTGCCTTTGCCCTCAGTTTCTGGGAGGTAATTTCTGTCCCACCTGGTGAGCATGTCTTCGTTTAGGGCAGGTGCTGACCATGACAGATCTGAACGGAGCCAGCCTCACCCAGTTGATGTGGAGACTAGCTGTAGGGATGAGGGTGGAGCTGAGGGTGGTCACGCAGTGTGGGCTGACCTGCAGACTGAGACCAGCCACAGGCAATCAAGCCTGTGTAACAGATCCCAGTGAAAAAACCGGGCACCATAGCTTGGGTGAACTTTTCTATTTTTTCCTGTTTGGCAATACTTCCTGCTTATTGCCATACATTGATGTCCTAATTTCAGAAGGAGGGGACAACAGAAGATGTGTGTTTGGGATCATCCCAATCTGTGCCTTATGTGCCCCTTCCCTTGGCCATTTTGCTTTAGCCATGAGCCTAAGAGCTTTCTGTGAGTCCCGGGGTCCTGCTGGTGAATTACTAAAAACGAGTGCCCTTTTGGGAATCCAGAAAGAACTGGCAGTTGGTGCCAGAGTGAGGCTTATCTTGCATGGAGGCTGTGGCCTGTAATGTTTCCATTTTGGCTAGTTCCAAACAGGGTTCATTTTTGTATCTTTACATTTCTATGGAAGAAGAGACAAAAAAGTCCCTTTTCTCTCAGGAGGCTTCTAGCTCCTTTCGTAGGCAGAGCTGCTAGGGGAGGGATGCTAATTCCTCCCATGTCAATGTGATGTCTCACTCCTGGTCTGAATCCCATTTCTCAAGTTCAGCCAAACATGTCCTATATATCTGTGCTCACATGGGCAAGACATTAACCACTTTCCTGGTTGGCATTAGAATTGCTCTTCACTGCATCTGATAAGTTTATACAAAGATGTAGAGGAAGGGAGAAGATGGCCTGCATCATTCAAGAGGAATAATGGACTATTTTCACTTAGCGGGAAGGGGTTAATAAGTGAAGGTAAGAAAGAAAGAGGGCTAGGGACCATTGGACCAAGAAGGAGAGGCCAGGATTAATGGGAGCGGTGTCAATGGGAGCCTTGCTGGCAGTGGCCTAAGGGCACCATAACAAACACCATGCCCAGTTCCCCTTAGAGTCTTTCTGGCTGTCCAGATCTATCACTCGTCCATGCACCTTACAGCCTTCCCCCTTTAGAAGCTCACTGATGTTCTGCAAGAGGGTGCCTGAGGAGCCCAGTGGCACAGACACAGTGCAGAACGCAGAGCAGCCCCGGGAAGCAGATGCCCTGGAGTCCGCAGAGGCCTCCACCAGTCTGTCCTGGCAGTCTGTAGAAGCCTCGGAGAGGACTTTGGACCCTAGACAATAAACTTGGGAGCATTAAGTTAGCTCTCCAGGATGGAGCCTGCAGGTGACATTTCTGTACATGGACGTTTTCTATCTCAGCGTTTACTGAGAACTGACCGTGTGTTTAGCACAATGCTATGTGGCCTATTCCTATTTAATCATCCCACCACCCCATAGGGTGAGTACTTTTACCTCCATTTTATAGTATTGTAATATGGCGTGCAAATCCACAGCTGGGCAGCAGTAGATTCACTCTAGCTCCTGCACGATACCTCCCAGTGGTTCCCTGTTAACTTACATGTGAAATCCCAGGATTCTTATGTGGTTCCTGAGACCCTGTGGGATCTGCCCCTCTGACCTCTCTGGCCTGACATTTATTCTCCTCCCACCATGTTCTTCTCACTCCAGCCTTTTGGACACCAGCATTTAGAGAAAGCACCTTATGCCTCTGGGTCCCAGAGCAATCGTTTCCTTTTTCTGGCCTACCCCTTTCCCCCCTCGGCCTGGATGACCTGTCCTCTCCCCAGATGCCATCGCCACCTCCCTCACTAATTGTGATGCACACCCATGCGCTGCCACAGAGCTGTGTGCACGCTTCTCTCCTAGTGGCAAGTGCCTGGGAGCTCTTCCCCGTCTGGGCGGGAGTAGACAACACACTCTGTATGGCTGTGAGTAAGTTGCATTCAATTAACAAAATAATGGTTATGAAGGCTGGTAAGGTAGTAAGAGTAGGGCAGGTTTTAATTTTTTTCTAGTTGAGCCGCTAGGAGGGGGATTTGAGAAAACTATTAATGGGATTTCGTTAGATTGACTCAATGAGTGAGCAATGAAGGTGTGGGGGGCAATGGGCAAACATCCAGAATTGGGATGGGGATCTCAGAGCTGCCTCTATTCACCTGCATAGGATACAATATGCCAACAATTTTTTCTACCCCCCCTTCTTCTTTTCTTCTTTATCATTCTGATTTCTAGCTCTTCAAATCTTCTTGAATTTTAGGTTTTTTTCCCTAGAGCATTAGTGGGTGTGGTTGACAAAATAATGGACCCCAAAGATGCCTGTGTCCTAATTTCTGGAGACCATGAACATGTTGGGACATATGGCAAAAGAGAATGAAGTCTACCCAATCTTCTTATCTCCTTATTCCAGAGGAGCTAAGGTCATGACAAGGGTCCTTAACACTGGAAGCATGAGGCAGGAGAGGTCAGAGGTCAGGCGGAGATGTATCTATGCAAGAAGGGCTGAAATAATGCACCTTGTTCCGCTGAAGCTGCTAAATTTGTGACCATTGGTTACAGCCGCAATGCAGTGGGCAACAACAAAAGTGCCTATGGAAAATTCCTCCTTTTAGGCCCAATGGCTAGAAGCCTGGGCTCCGAGGCTGCCCAGAGATGTTGATGAAATCACTTGTAGTGTTATTATGAAAATTAGGTGAATTAATTGATCTGAAGTGCTTCAAATGGTGGCTCTAAAACTTTAGTAAGTTACTGCTGTTGTTTCCTCTGCCAATCACCACCCTAGCCAGGAGTGGTTATTTTGCAAATAAATCTATATTGAGGAAACATTTGCTTTATGTATATGCATAGAAAAAGTTAAAACCTAGTAGCCTAATTTGAAGACCTGGATTTAAACCCTAGCTTTACATAAAAGCCTTGGTATCGGTAATTTTCAAAGAGCTCTGTCTTTGAGATCTGGAAAAATTTTCAAGCTATGCACATAGAACCAGCTAAGAACCCACAAGGGAAGCTGTGCGTGCAGATCAGGGAGAGCAAGGCCCTTCACACAATTAGCTGACTGCCGGCCAGGAGCACAGGTTTTGATTTCTTCCTACTTGAGGGGCTAGGAAGGTGAGGTTAGAAAACTGGGTTATGAAGCAGTATTCTTTAGCTATTTCATAAAAAAGTATGACAAGGCAAAGAATTTGTTTAAAAACATATTGCAAGATAGGAATGGGGTCAAACAGGGTTTGCTTTAAAAGTCTCTTTGCCAAAAAAATAATCTATGTGTAATTTGGAGATTTTCAATATTTCTCTCTACCGATGCAAGGAATATTTGCATCTGTCTCCAGAATCGTTTTAGACTTTATTTGCAAGCCCAGCTGACAGTTTCCAATGCAAATCAGAGTGTTTGTACTTGCAAAAGGCACCCACCTGCAGTCTGAGGATGATATGGTAGAAGGCTGCAGAGTCCGAAGGGCGTATTTATATTTGAATGCCATCTCCCTGTTCTCCGTTCCCAACAGCCTTTCTGTCCTTCCTTAATTTTGTTCAAAACACTGTTCAGCTCCGAACCTGCTGCACCTGTTTCTACTTTGTCTGCTCCATTCTCTGTCTGCTTCAACTCCATTCTGTCAGTGACAGAACCAAGACACCCTGTCATTTCCATCCCTGCTATTCACTGCTCCTTTCTGTTCCACCACCTCCTCCCAAGCTCTTCTGTTCCTCCTGTCTAGACCACAGACACAGCCTCCCAACTGTACCATCTTAGTTTCTCCTCTTCTGATTTGTTCTCCATGAACTCAATTATCCTCCTGAAGTATGGTTTTGACATGGTCACTCTAATTCACACAACATCTCAATGTCTCCTGCTGACTGCTCGATTAGATGGAAATCCCTGAGCCTAATGTTCCCAGTACACAGCCTAAGGTTTTCTTCTACATAGTCTCCGAGTCTGCCCTGGTTTATGCTGATTCTCTCCTCTGAAATGATTTTTCAGCTCCTTTGTTCTCTATTTGAAGTCTTTTCTACTATATAACCAATTTTCAAATAATATCTCTTGGCTTCTCCCTGCTTGCCTCCAAACACATTTATTATATATTTTAATATATTTTTATTTACAGGTAGGTATATTTGCATTTTCCTCTAGTATAAGTTCCTTGAGGATAGCATCTATGAGTGGTCTAGGTCTATGAATGTCTTTTATATTTGGCCCGTTACTTTGAATATAGTGATGATGTAAAAATATCTTATAAATCAAGTTCAATTATTTGCGAAGCTAGTATTTTCTTTCTTTTTTTAAATGCAGATGGAAAGAGATCATGAAGATTTATTCTAATGAGACAGTCTATACAATTGGTAAATACAGCATGTTTAGGGGTTCTTAGGCTATACTCTGTATCATGGGGCAGGTAAGACTTTTAGCTGGATGAACTCTCCAAACACTCACACACACACATACACACATTATACAATTGTTTGGACCTGAAGGTAAAAAAAATCCAGTTAGCCTGTTTAAGATTTCTCTATGTAATAATTATGTATTATTATGAATCAAATTGATAACATAATAAGAATAAACATTTATTATCTCACATTGTTCTGTCTGTCTGGAATGGGAGCAGCTTAGCTAGATGATTATGGCTCAGGGTATCCCATGCCCTTGCAGGCAAGAGGGTGGCTGTGTGTGGTTGCAGTATCATCTGAAGACTAGAACGAGGCTGTAGCCTCCAATTCCAAGGTGACTCACTTATGTGGTAAGTTAGTGCTGGTTGTGGGCAGGATGTCTTATTTCTCACCATATGACCAACTCCACTGAGCACTCCAGTATTTACTGGCATGGTAGCTGGCTTCTCCCAGAGTGAATGATCTGAGAAAGTGAGAGAACATGTGGGAAGTGGCCATGTGTTTTATGACTTGGCCTGGGAAAGCACATGCTGTCCTTTCTAAATTATCCTCTTGGTTACATAGTAAGCACTCTTCAAAGTGAAAGAAGAGTACCCAATGGCATGAATGTCAAGAGGTACACCTATTGGCTGGCCATCTAGAAGAATAGGTACCATGTCCCAGTAATTACTGCCCAATTATGTCTTTGGGCCTCCAGAAGAAAGAGAAGTTAGTTTCTTTACTTACATAGAGTTTGATATGGCCTAAGGAACTAGTCCTCAGATTTGGCCTTCTGGGAAGCTAACTTGCTTTGCTCCCTGACTCAAAGATGTATTACTAGTGGAGACTTTGATTTCTGGGCCTCTTAGTCACCTTTGAAAGGATGCAGCAGCCTCACAGTAAGTCACAGTCATCAGTGGTTTTTGGATAAGATTTTATTGAACAGTGTAAAATGAGTTCTGAATGCTGGCCAGAATGCTCCAAGTACTTTTGACTTTTTTTGCAGGGCTTATTTCTTTCAAATGGAAGGTATTTCTCACTCCCTTTGGAAACAAATTCTTTTAATAAGGATCTGGACCAGCTTCAGTTATTTACTCGGCACTCTTTCAGCTGCAAGTTGATGATTAGATACATTCCATTTCAGTAACACGCACATCTGAAAGGATTCATGCTTCTAATCATAAAAAGATAAAGTTTTTTTCTTTCCTAACATCTGGAGTCTGATGAATAATTACTATAATTAAACAAGAGGCCATTGTATATTTGGGTATTTTTTAAGCTCCAAATGCTTCTCTGTGTGCAGGATTCACATTGCGCACGCTTTGTTCTAAAGCATTCTACTGTGTAGTGCTCACAATCTACAGAGGCGCCGTAGTGGCTGGCACTAAAAGTAGGTCATCATGGCCTAATCTTCATCACTCCCTTATTCTGATTCTCCAACCCTTAATAAGTAACCCCCTGCTTCACTCAGCATTCTACAGCCTGCCTTCCTACACCTGGTGTCACGGAGGGACAGATGGCAGGCTGGCCACCTGAATGGGGTTAGCTTAGCTCTTCTGCTGCTCGCCATAACCATTACTGATTTAGTGATACCATCTCGAAAAGTAATGCCATGCCCATGGTTATTAAGATAAGTAGGGATATATTTTAGATAAAGCAACATGTAATATTAAATTGAAATAAGCTTAGTCAAATTTGTAGTAGAAGTATGTCACCTTATATATTTTAGTTGCCTATTTCCCATAAAAGTATGCCAGCTCTGTCACCATCCCCTCATATAGTCTCATTCTTTTTTTTCTTTTTTTTTTTTTTT
>NW_003852555.1:2186684-2197224 GCF_000181295.1 Otolemur garnettii | reverse complement strand
GGCTAATCTCACTGGAGTTAGATGATATCTCAGAGTAGTTTTGATTTGCATTTCTCTGATGATTAAGGACGGTCTCATTCTTTTAAAAGGTCCTGGTTTTTGCTTGCTAAGTTGACCTTGGCAGTAGGTGTGGTATCTAAGAACTTGTGTCCACTTTAAACTTCATAACCAGCTTAGTGAGAGAAGCTATGGAAATAAACCGTATTACTTAGAGCCTAAGAAAACTCTGGAGATACGTGAAATCTTGTCTCTGAGTTAACCATTTTTTTGATGGGTGAAAACTTACTAAAACTTCTGGACGTTTTGATGAAGGCATGCTTTATATTTCTGAATATTTCTTAAATACTTTCTGTATGGTAGGTGCTTAATAAATTCTTAACAATGGTTTTAAATAAATTCTGCATAGTTTGACATTTGATATTTGTGTTTGGACTTCCAAATCCTGGCACCAAAGGCAAAAATAACTGGAAGGGGGGTGATGTTAAGGTAGGCAGGACAAAATTTAGTTTTTTAAGAAAATCATTATTTTATTTTGGTAAAATACACATAACAGAAAATTTGCAATTTAATTTTTGTTCTTTTGAGATAGGGTCTTTCTTTATTGACCAAGCTAGAATGGTACAGTGGCAGCCCCAAATTCCTTTGCTCAAGTGATTTTCTTGCCTGATCCTGCCAAGAAGCTGGGATTATAGCCACCATACCACCATGCTCAACCAATATTTTAAAAATGTTTTGTAGAGACAAGGTTTTGCTATCCTGACTAGGCTTGTCTTGAACTCTTGGCCTTAAGTGATCCTCCTGCCTTGGCTTACCAAAGTGCTGAGATTATAGAGATGGCCTATTTTCTCTTTTTGTTTTCTTGATGAAGTCATCTAATGCTTTATGTTTCCATCTTAGGACAGCCTTTGCAGTATCTGACATTTTTGATAGCTTATGGCTTCATTATTGCTTTGCTCAAGTAATATAATGATTTCCTTCTTAATATGTCCTTAACCCAGCTATTGTTTGGCATAAAGTTATTTAGTTTCTATGACTTTATTTGGGTTTGAAAGGTTTCTGCTGTTGTTTAGCTCAACTTTTATTCTACAATGTTTCAGGAAGATATGAGGGATAATTTTTATTCTTTTTAATCTGTTGAGGTTAGATTTGTGTTCTAAGATACAATCAGTTTTAGAGGATGATACATGGGCTGATGAGAAGAATGTGTATTACATGGATGGAGCTGGAACATATTCCTCTTAGCAAGGTATTTCAAGAATGGAAGAAAAAGTATCCAATATACTCAGTCTTACTATGAAACCACTTTATAGCTTTCATATGAAAGCTATAACCCAATTATAGCCCAAGAAGAAGGGGAAAGGGGAGAGGGAGGGAAGGGAATTGGAGAGGATGGGTAGAGGGAGAATTGTTGGTGGGACCACACCTACAGTGCATCTTACAAGGGTACGTGTGAGATTTACTAGGTGTAGAAAATAAATGTCTTAACACAATAACTAAGAAAATGCTGTGAAGGCTATATTGACCAGTTGATGAAAGCATTTCAGATTGTGTGTAAAACTAGCACATTTTACTCCATGATTGCATTAATGTACACAGCTATGATTTAATAAAAAAAATTAGAAAAAAAAAGAATGAGTATTGAGTTTTGTTAGGATAAGATGTTCTGTTTGTCTGTTATGTCCATTTGTTCTAGGGCTATGTTCAAGTCCATTATTTTTTTGTTTAGTCTTTGGTTGGCAGATTTGTCTAATACTCTCAAAGGGGTGTTAAAATACCCAATAATTATGGTGCTGGACGATATCATATTGTTCAGATCACTTAGGGATTGTTTTATGTATCAAGGAGCATTTAGGTTGGGTATGTAAACGTTAGTTATTGAAATCTCTTCATTTTGTGTGCTCCCCTTGACAAGTATGTAGTGTTCATCTTTGTCTTTCCTTATTTTTGTTGGATTAAATCCATTATATCCACAAATAAGATTGTAATCTCTGCATTTTCTAATTTCCATTTGCCTACATTATTGTTTTCCATCCCTTCACACTGAGTCTAGTTTTATCCTTAGAAGTTAGGTGTGTTTCTTGGAGACAGCAGATATTGGGCTTCAGCTTTTGAATCAAGTAAGCCAACCTGTACCTCTTTAGTGAGGAATTCAAACCATTCACATTTATTGAGAAAATTGATAGGTATGGTGGGGTTTTGATTCTCTCATTTTTCAGAGATACAGAACTGATTTTTATCCCTTTCATATTGTAGAAGTTAAACTTTGTTCTTTAATTTCTGGGTGTGTTTACTTTGGGGAGGCAACATTGTCCCAGTCAGTATGAAGAATGGGTCTAGGTATTTCCTGTACAGCTGGTCTAGTTATGGCAAACTTCTTCAACATTTGCATGTCAGTAAAATATTTGACTTCTCCATTACAAATGAAACTCAGTTTAGCGGGATACAGGATCCTAGGCTGAAAACTGTTTTATTTAAGTTAAAGGCCAATGACCATCCTTTTATGGCTTGAAAAGATTCAGCTGAAAGATCTGTAGTCATCCTGATATTTTTCCCTTTGTCGGTCAGACCTTTCTTTGTAGGATTTTCTCTTTCATATTGACTTAGGCAAAGTTAATTACAATGTGTCTAGGAGATACTTTGTTCAGATTAGTTGTGCTGGGATTCTGAAACTGTCTACTATCTGAATTTCTATGTCTCTCACAATGCTTATGAAATTCTCCACCATGATGTCTTGAAGTAGAGCATTAGTGTTTTAAGGACCTTCCTCTTCTCCTTTATGAATCCCTATAATTTAGATGCCAGATCTTTTGGAATGGTCCCATAATTCTCTCAGGGGATATTCTGTTTTTGTTCTCTTTTTTTACTGCCTCTTTGAATGATTGGGATAGGTCTAAAGTCTTGTCTTCAATTTCTGAAACTGTTTCTCATGTTCTAGTCTATTACTAAGGATCTTTACTGAGTTTAGAAGCTCCTTGAATGCCTCTTTCAATTCTTTAAACTTGGCTATATCTTTTTCCTATCATGTCCAGATCCTTGGTGACTTTGTCTTTAAATTCACCAATTTCTTGAGAAAACTTTCAGACTATTTTTTTTTTGTATTCTATTTCCATATTCTCTTCAATTCCATTCATCTTATTTGCTTTTTTTATTCTGAATTCGATATCTGACCTTTTAGCAGTTTCTCTATGGGTGGTATTTTCTGCTCTATCTCCCTTGTAATCTCTTGGGGGAGTTGATCTGCTCTGATTTTTCATGTTGCTGAAATTCTTCTGCTGCCTCCTCCCCATGAATATTTACAGCTTTTTTAAAAATAGTAATTTTACTTTTTTAGTTGAAATGTCAGATTGTCTCTGAATAGTTATTGAGAGATAATCTAATTGGGAACCCTTAAGGAGCACCACACAGATCTATCTGGTAACTAGTGGGGTGAGACCAGATCTGGAGACCCCAGGAAGTAGACCTGACTACCACTTCACCAATGAGCTGGAGCTTGTTCTTGTGGCCCTTCCCCTAGGAAGCTCCCTTTCAGAGCTGTAGCAAGAGTCTTTGAGGGCCAACCTAGCTTAGATAGCACAACCTGATTCTGTCCTGGTGTCAGCCTATCCTCCGCCCAGTTTAAAGGAGCCCCAGAATTTCCCTGGAGTTTCTGATGTATAAAGATTGGAACAACTCTGGCTCTGCCTGAACTAGTGACAGCTAGCAGAAGGGAATTTGTGGATAGATCCTCTGTTGTTGTACCTCACAGCACCAATCCTCCTTGTACAAATAAATTCAAATCAGTGACAAATTTGTATCCCCAGCCAGTGGAGGCTGAATAATAAGAATCTGAGGACAGTTTTGACTGAGAGTTCCAATTGAACTCACTGTAGCAGCAACAAATTCAGACAAGCCAGAGTCCTTCCCAACCCCATGCTTTTCCTGAGTCTTGGCTGTGGACTAGATAAAATGTAGCTGTAACCCACAGCTGATGAGGATGTCTGGGCCTTCCCCGTGCTTATCCCAGAGGGAGGCCAGGCCTGTCACTCTCTAGGTTGCAAGAGGGATGCCAAAGGGTCGCTAGAGGTTGCAGGGCACAGACCCCAGGCAGGAGCTGTCCAGAGGACAGGGGAAAGATCCCCCTAGCAGGAGTGAGAGCCAGGAGAGATCACACCTCCCTATGCCAAAGTTAGAACTGCAGCACCACTGTTTCTTCTTGCAGTGGGAGGCAGGGTGCTACTCTGTTCAGCAGCCCTTACGATGCAGAGGTCTCTCAGAGAACTCATCAAACACACCATCATCTTCAGGAGGCAGTCCATTAGGTAACCAGACAGGTTTGCTGTGGGCTCAGGACTACAGAGAGAAAATTTGTCCACTTTTATACCAGACAGGATGGGGACTCAGAGGTATAAATTGTCAGGTGCAGAAGAACTGAGACCTCACAACTCTCTTCCATGGATTGAGGTTAGAGGTCCTTTGTTCCTTGTTCCTCTCTGAAAGTCCACAGTAGGCTCCCAGTTGGCAGAGAGGTTTCTAGTACTGTTCCACACCAGGAGCCTTCAGTCTAGTCCCTCCCTACCTGATCTCTGTTATTTTTCTTTCTTATCCTCGCAGTTTGTCTTAGTGGGAATGATGTGCACCTTGATTTCTAATCCTTGTGTTTAACTCCCTAACTTCAGCTCCTCTGAGTTCGCTTCAATCCAACTTTTCTCCGCGTAGACAAGAGCTTTTGGAGAAAGCTGCCTCTAGTTAGCCATGTTGCCTCTCACCAAAGTGCCAAAATTATAGATGTAAGGCACTGGTCCCACCCCTGTAACTATTTTTAAGTGTGCCATTTAGTGGTATTAAATATCTTCATAATGTTGTACAACTATGAACACCACCCATCTCCATGACTCTTTTCGTCTTGTAAATCTGAAACTTTGTGCCTGTTAAACTGGAATACCCTCTTCTCCTCCAATCCCTTGGCAACCGCAATTCTCTTTCCTATTTCTATGATTTAGGCTACTCTAAGTACCTCACATCAGTGGAATCAGATAGTATAGTTGTCTCTGATATAAGAGAAGGATTGGTTCCAGGATCCCCTACCTATATTCAAGTCCTGCATATATTAAAAGTTGGCACTTCATACACACAGGTTTTGAATCCCTTGAATAAGTACTTTCAATCCTCATTTGGTTGGAAAAAACAATCCATATATAAGGGACCTGCACAGTTCAAACCTGTGTTGTTCAAGGCTCAACTATAGCTGTACTTTTGTTACTGGCTCATTTCACCCAGCATAGTGCTGTCAAGGTTCATCCATGTTGGAGTATGTGTCAGAATTTCCCTCTTTTTTAAGGCTGAACAATCCAAATTAAGATTTATAATCATATAAAATGTTGAGAATTGATTATTATAGGGAAACTTTCATAAAATCGATATTAGTATTTAAGTATATATTTATTATTCTAGAGAGTATAGCATTGAAATTATTATAAGGGAATTATGGTACAAGCACTTATTTGATCTATAAACATTGTGGATGTGGTATCTTGGAGGACTTAGGTCACACTCAGGAGTTACAGGCTAATGAACATCTTCACTTCTTCTTATTCACTCAGAGGTTTCATGGAAGAAACTCAACATTCAACATTGGGAATGTTGGAATGAAAAGTTGTGTTTTAGCATTTTTTAATTTTTTACATAAAATAGTTCAATGAGCAGGGTGGCACCTGTGACTCAAAGGAGTAGGGCGCCAGTGGTGGCATGTTCAAAACCAGCCCCAGCCAAAAACTGCAAAAAAAAAAAAAAAAAAAAAATTCAATGAGCTTAATGAATGAATAAATACACTTATATACTTAGCCTAATCAAGAGAAATTTGTTGGGGTAATAAATATTTTGGAAGCTATTACAAAGAAGTACTTATTTCTAAAGCAGGAAAAATATTTTTTCATATTTAATGTATATACATATTACAAACTCATATACATGCATGTTAGATACACACAGAATATCATTTGGAGAAAAATACAAGTGAAGGCTGTGTCTTTCAAAAAGTTCCTGGTGTCAGATGGTGGAATCAGACGAGTGGGTTGATTTATCCTCACAATGTATCAGACGACCACCTCTCATAAAAACCATTACATGAAGTATTAGGGTCAGTGAAAGCCTAGCCCTAATCTCACAAATCTGAGCCTAGCTCACAAATCTCAACAAACTGAACTGTTAGACTCAGTGAGCTCATCCAGACAACTTGAAATATGTGATTTTTATATATTTGATCATATCAGGGCAACCCTTTTAATAACATCATTTTATTATGGAACTCTTATGTTTTCCTTAAAACCAAACAGGCAATCTAAAAAATTTAACCCAGATTTGTTTCCTAACTTTTAACCCTATCATACTTGATTTAATGTGGAATAGCTGGCTTAACTGATGATATTATGGGACATAATTGTAGCAAAGATGACAGGAGGCAATCCCGCCACTGAATTCTAATTTTCAGTCAAGAAACCTCACTCTACTAGCTACTAGAGTAATAATAACATCAAGGGTTAAATTCTGGGTTTGAGCCCTTGTCCTACACTATATTCTGGATTCCAAAAAATGCTTACTTTCTTTTATAGGAGTCCTAACCAAAAAAATAAAAAAATTAAAAAAAATTTTAAAAACCCTAGGGTTTACAGCAGCAAAATAAAATCCTTATCATGAAACAGAAATTACAGCACTTTTTTTCAGAATTAGTAATATTACTTAAAATGAGAAAAGAAAAAGCCCTCACAAATGTTACCATTAATGGGCCAACCCATGCCCAATGATTTATTGCTTACAAGAAGCTTCATGGTATCTCATTCAAACTTTAATATAATTCTACTTTTTATCATTACTTCTAAATCAGAAATAGAGGCAGAAATAGTTGATTTTCTACTTAGCTTGGGTTAGGGCTAATCCTGGAATTATCACATACAAATAATGAGACTAAAGAGCTCTTGTATAGTTGTAGATTATACCAGAGAACACACCATCCTCATAGAGCGTGGTTTCTCAGACTATAATATGGCTTAGTAATTATTTACTGGGGATGATTTTTTTTTTTTTAAACAGAAGGTAATTTATAAAATGTTCAACAGGGATCTTTAAGCTTATTGTGTGCACTTTTTTTCTGGAAGAGAAAGTCAGTAAGGGTTGGGGGAGACCCAGGGATTTGATGGTCACCATCAGGTTGCTATGCAAAAGATAAATGAGATGGTGATAGAAGGGAAAAAGCAGCTGAAATTAGTTTTTCTCTTTGCTAACAACAAGTTCATGCAGTGAAAAAAGAAATTTTAATTACAATGTTTATCTATAAGGAATGGGTCATTCACCTAACACTCCACTACAATAAGAGCACAAGAGCAAAGCCCTCTAAAGAACTCAGCCACATCTGTGGATGGGGGCATGGGGATGGGACTTTGTTGTGATATTGACATGTGACCAGGCCCAGATGGAGAATCTCGAGCATCCTGGCAGGTTAACAATTGGATTCTTTTACAAATTATGTTCTTGAAATATTTGCGCATTTATTTTGAAGAAAATGTAAGCACCGTGTAGGAGGAAGGTGGAGGGGAGTCTGGGTCGCTCTGCTTGGAAGGGAGACTCAAAGAATACCTCCTGGGTTCTTAGCACCACCCCTGTATCTCATCCTTCTCCTTAAGAAGCAATGTGATAAACACAAGTTTGTCCATCTTGTGACATTTCCATGACCATTCTGAAAAAGTGGTGTCCCAAATAAATATCCTGTCAGATCTGCTCTTCGGTGCATTTCTGATAATACATTTCATAAGAAAGATAATCATGCCCATCAGATGTTCCCTGGTTCCAAAAAGTCATTGTTTGATTACACATGTATTTGTAAGGATAGGGAAGGAAAATGATCACAAATGTTTACTACTTAGTCTTTCAAAAGAAAGAAAGGGTCTTGAAAATTTTCTATTTTAAAATTGTCTTTTTGGCCAGGCGCAATGGCTCACACCTGTAATCCTAGCACTCTGGGAGACCAAGGCGGGTAGATTTTTGAGCTCAGGAGTTCAAGACCAGCCTTAGCAAGAGTGACACCCCATCTCTACTAAAAATAGAGAGACTAGCACCTGGAGTCCTATCTATTTGAGAGGCTGAGGCAACAGAATCTCTTGAGACCAGAGTCTGAGGTTGTGAACTGTGATGCTGCCTCTGCACTCTACCCAGGGCAAAAGAGTGAGACTCTGCCTTAAAAAATAATAAATAAATAAAAATTATCTTTTTGCCTCCATTCAAATATAAGCCCAGCTGTGTCTTCTAAAGGGCATACCAGTCCATATACTAAGACACATAAGTAGGAGAATTAGTGGTCTAAGGAAAAGATGGCATAACTTACTCTTACAGGCATATGCTGCTTAACGATGGGGTTATGTTCTGGGAAACTCATTGTTAGGCAATTTCTTGTTGTGCCAGCATCATGGTGTATACTCAGTCAACCTAGACAGTGTAGCTTATTGCATGGAGGCTACAAACTTGTAGAGCATGTTACTCTACCAAACACTGTAGGCCATTGTAATGCAGGGGTAAGTATTTGTGTATCTAAACATTGGAAAGGCATAGTAAAAATACAGTATTATTATCTCATGGACCCACTGATGTATGTGAAGTCTGTCATGGATGGAAACATTGTTATGTGGTGCATATAATGTCAACATTTGCTATAAAGATACAGGTGATCCCCAGATCCGTCTTCTGGATATGTGATTTGTGGCTGTATATTAATGTCAGCAACATTTTAATATTATCAGAAATATTAAAATACTCAGGCATTTGTAATGAAAGGCATTTGTAAATTAATTTTATTGCCAAAGAACCTGTGTCAATTTGATTCAGTGACATTTAAAACCATTCATCAAAAATCCTTCCAACGTTCTGTTACAGTAATATTTAACTATTACTTTCAGTGGCCAAAATATTTTTCACTAATTTCAATATGGAAAGGTCTGATTTTATTTTATTTTTAAATACAAAATTTGCAAATCTAGCTTTATTTTTTTAGAGACAAAGTCTTGCTCTATTGCCCAAAGCAATCTAAACTCCCTTTCATTCTTTAACTTTAAGAGAGTATTTAAGATTCAGTACCCCACTGGGGATTGGGTAATCACTCTTGTGTTCTCCTCTTGCATATATGGTAGGATCATAGCTCACTGTAACCCTCAACTCTGGGTTCAAGCTGTCTTCCCACCTCAGTCTCCCAAGTAGCTTGGATGATAGCCATGTGCTGTTGTGCCCAGCTAATTAATTTTGTGTGTGTGTGTGTGTGTGTGTGTGTAAGACAGGAATCTACTCTCAGCCCAACCTGGTCTTGAACTCCTGGGCTCAACCAATCCTCCCACCTTGGCCTCCCAAAATGCTGGGATTATAGGCATGAGCCCTGTGTTTTGCCTGCAAGAGTATTTATATTTGTTAATCTAATTGTGGCTATGTAAGTTGTAATTATTGTTCTTCATATTTTAAAGGTTAGATAGCTTGCACAATGGATGAAATAAATTGAAAAAGTCAAGTAAGTTTTCATTTGAAATTTATTTTTCTTTAGATAATAGTTGAAAGAAATCAAAATGTTTTACCCCCAAATATATTGCCTTGCCATTTGGGGGGATGGCTACTGGAGAGCCAGCAAATAGAAGTATCGCTTCTAAACTGTCTTTGGTGGGGGAGATATGCAGCAGTAGGGAATGGGTGCAGCTAGGCCTTCCTTCATTTGTCTGGATCTAGGAGAGATTAACATAGAGTGACAATTTCAAAGGTCTGAAAGAAACATTTACCATCTATTCTTGCTGAGAGCCGTGAGGTTTCATCTTCACAACAGGACCACCTCTACTAGCCAGGCCTCCTCTTCTCCCCTCCCCATCTTCCCACTTACCATCATAATCTGTTTTGTCATAATCCAAACCCCCATTCATTTCGTAACCTTAAAGAGTATGTAA
This sequence comes from Otolemur garnettii, assembly GCF_000181295.1. Classification (NCBI taxonomy): domain Eukaryota; kingdom Metazoa; phylum Chordata; class Mammalia; order Primates; family Galagidae; genus Otolemur; species Otolemur garnettii. The sequence goes on along the minus strand of NW_003852555.1, from coordinate 2,187,280 downwards.
GCTTCTCTACCCCACTGGGGATTGGGTAATCACTCTCCCCATGAATATGTTAATAAATTTGTATGTTCATTCTCCAACTAACCGGCTCTGTGTGACTTGATTTTTCAGTAAACTTTCAGAAGGTGAAGGGGTGGCTTTTCCTTTGGCCCCAACATAATCATCACACACACAAAAAATCCTCCATATAAAAAATAATCTTGAATTTCACTTTATTTATTTTTATTATTTGGGATTCACTGAGGGTATAAAAAATTAGGCTACACTGATTGCATTTGTTAGATAAAGTCCCTCTTATAATTGTGTTCCACCCCCAAGAGGTGTGTCACACACTGTGAGCACATCTCCCTCCTTCTTCCCCTCTCCCCACTAGCTCATTCCCCTACTCCCCTTGTATTAGCTCATCTACTGCCTTCATATTAGGATTGAGTACATTGGATTCTTGCTTCTCCATTCTTGTAATGCTTTACTAAGGAGAATGTGTTCCACCTCCATCCATGTTAATACAAAAGAGGTAAAGTCTCCATCTTTTTTAGTGGCTGAACAGTATTACTTGGTATACATATGCCACAGCTTGTTAACCCATCTCTGGGTTGGTG
>NW_003852555.1:2184993-2186498 GCF_000181295.1 Otolemur garnettii | reverse complement strand
TCCCAGCAGCAGTGTAAAAATGTTCCCTTCTTTCCACGTCCACACCAGCAGCTGCAGCTTTGAGACTTTGTGATGTGGGCCATTTTCACTGGGGTTAGGTGATATCTCAGGGTAGTTTTGATTTGCATTTCTCTGATAATTAAGGATGAAGCCATTCATCTGTCTTCTTTAGAGAAGATTCTATTCATGTCTCTTGCCCAATGATAGATGGGATTGTTGGGTTTTTGTTGTTGTTGTTGTTGATTAATTTGAGTTCTCTGTAGAACCTAGTTGTCAAGCTTTTGCCTGCTTCATAATATGCAAATATCTTTTTCCATTCTGAAGGTTGCCTGTTTGCTTTGGTTGTTGTTTCCGTAGCTGTACAGAAGCTTTTCAGTTTAAGTCCCATTTGTTTATTTTTGTTGTTGTTGTTGCAATGGCCACAGAAGTCTTCTTCATAAAGTCTTTCTCCAGCCCAATATCTTCAAGTGTTTCCCCCACAATCTCTTTGAGAATCGTTTCATGCCTTAGATTTAAATCTTTTATCCATCTTGAATTAATTTTTATAAGTGATGACAGGTACAGGCCCAATTTCAGTCTTTTACATGTGGTTATCCAGTTCTCCCAACACCATTTATTGACTAGGGATTCTTTCCCCCAGTGTATGTTCTTATTTATCAAAGATCAGGTGGCTGTAAGATATTAGTTTCATTTCCTGGTTTTCTATTCAGTTCCAAATGTCAATATTTTTGTGGCAATACCACACTGTTTTGATCACTAGGACCTTGTAGTACAGCCGAAAGTTTGGTAAGGTGATACCCCCAGATTTGTTTTTATTACTAAGTATTGCCTTGGTTATACAGGGTTTTTTCTGATTCCACACAAAATGAAAAATTATTTTTTCCCAATCTTGAAAGTATGATGATGGTATTTTAATGGTGATTACATTGAATCTGTGGATTAATTTGGGAAGTATAGACACAATGTTGGTTCTTCCCAGCCATGAGCATGGTATGTTCTTCCACTTGTTAATATCCTCTGCTATTTCTTTTCTTAGGGTTTCCTAATTTGCTTTGTAGAGGTCCTTTCCTCTATTGTTATGTATATTCCTAGGTATTTCTATTTTTTTGAAAATACTGTAAAGGGATTTGTGTCCTTGATTAGCTTCTCATCTTGGCTGTTATTGGCATATACAAAGGCTACTGATTTCTGAACATTGATTTTATATACTGACACATTGCTGTATTTTTTGATCACTCCCAGGAGTCTTGTGGTTGAGTATTTGGGGTTTTCTAAGTATAAGATCATATCATTGGCGAAGAGGGAGAGTTTAACTTCCTCTACCCCACATTTCGATGCCCTTTATTTCCTTGTCTTGCCTGTTTGTATTGGCTAGAACTTCCAGCACTACGTTGAACAGTAGTGGCTATAGAGGACAACCTTGTCTGGTTCCAGTATTAAGTGGAAAAGCTTTCAGTTTTACTCCATTCAGTATAATATTAGCTGTGGGTTTGTTGTAAATGGCT
>NW_003852555.1:2133833-2183957 GCF_000181295.1 Otolemur garnettii | reverse complement strand
TTGTTTTTATGTTTGGGGAATTTAATGATTTCCTGTTTTATCTCTTTCTGAACCCAGCTATTATTCAGCATAAGGTTGTTTAATTTCCAAGTCTTTGTATAAGGATGAATGTTTTTGTTGGAATTGCATTCCACTTTTATTGCTTTGTGGTCTATGAAGATACAGGTATAATTTCTATTCTTTTCGTTTTGCTGAGGCTTGATTTGTATCCAAGGATGTGGTTGATTTTGGAGTACATACCATAGGCTGATGAGAAATATGTATATTCTTTAGCTTTGGGATGATGTGTTCTGTATATGACTATTTGTACATTTCCCTTTATTCTACGGTCACATTTAAGTCCTTTGTATCTTTGTTTAGTTTCTGTTTAGAGCAGTGGTTCTCAGCCTTCCTAAAGCTGCAGTCCTCTAATATTGTTTCTGTGGGTTGTGACCCACAGGTTGAGAACTGCTGGTTTAGAGGATCTGTCCAATTCTGTCAGAGGGGTGTTACATTTCTGGATATTGTGGTGTTGTGGGATATCATATTGCTCAGACCCATCAAGTTCTGTTTCATAAATCTGGGAGTATTTAAGTTGTATGCATACATATTTAAAATTGAAATGTCTTCTTATTGTATTGTTCCTTTTTACAAAATACCCATATTTGCCTTTCTTAAGTTTAGTTGCTTTAAATCTGCCTGTATCTGAAAATAAGATTGTAACCCCTCCTTTCTTCTGATTTCCATTTGCTTGAAATACTGTTTCCCATTCGTTAACCCTGAGTCTTCATTTATCTTTCAAGGTTAGGGGTATCTCCTGGAGACACCATATAGATGGCTTGTGCTTTTTGATCCAATCAGCCAGCCTGTGCCTCTTCAGTAGTGAATTCAGTCCATTGACATTTATTGAGAGAACTGATAAGTGTGGTGGAGTTCTATTCATCTTATTTTGTGAAAGTCCATTGTACAGTTTGATCCTTTGCATGAATGTGGAAGCTAAGTTTTGACCTTTAGCTTTTGGGTGTTTACTTTGCTGGTCATTCATTGTGATGATCAGTGTTGAGAATAGGTATAAATATTTCCTGTAGAGCTGGTCTTGTTGTGGTGATTTCCTCGGTGCTAGTATATCCACAAAAGATTTGATTTATCCATCAGTTTTAAAGGTTAGTTTAGCAGGATACAGAATTCTGGGCTGTAAGTTGTTTTGTTTAAGAATGTTGAAGTTGGATGACCATCCTTTCCCGGCTTGGAAGGTTTCAGTTAAAAAGTCTGTTGTCATCCAAATGGTTCTGTTCCTGTAGGTCAGGGGTGTTTATTCCACAGCTTGCAGAATTTCTTATTTCATCTTGACTTTGAACAGGTTCATTACAATGTGTCCTGGAGAGGCCCTATTTGAATTGAGATGACCCAGGGTTTAATATCCCTCTGATAGGAGGGTCAGGGTCTTTCGTAAAACTTGAGAAGTTTTCATTTATGATAGTCTCCAGTAGGGCTTCCATTCCTTTGGAACAATCTTCTTCCCCTTCAGGCATCCCTATTATTCATATGTTTGAAGTCTTCATGGAGTCTCATAGTTCTCTAAGTGCCTGTTCTGTTTTCTCTCTCTTCTTTTCTGCCTCTCTGACTACCTGGGTTAACTTTTCTTCTCCATGGCCTAACGTATTTTTGATACTTTCTACTGCATCTTTACATTCCCTGATTGTCTCATTCATTTCCTTAAGTTCCACCACATCCTTTCTATATTTTACATATCTCTTATCCGACTATTATCTTTCCATTTTCTCGTCCATTCCTTTTATTGTCTTTATCATCCATATTTTAAACTATTTTTATGTCAAGTCCATTAATTCTTTGTAGGTGGAGTCTTCTGCAGTAACTGCCTCATGGTCCCTTGGGGGAGTTCCTCTGTTTTGGTTTTTCATGTTTCCTGAATTTTTCTGTTCATTCCTCCTTTTGTGTTCTTTTTCATTTTCATTTCCTTGTCTTCATTTTTCTTTCTCTCTGCCTCCTTTGCTTCAAATTACCTTGTCTCAGAGCTTAGGTCTTGAAGTGGCCTCAGCCTGAGCAAAGCCAAAGTCTTCTTCATGGCCAGATAAACAGAAGTCCTTGCTCTTGATGACAATATATTGTAATATGTCACCAGGACACCAGGTGGTGCTGTGGGTTTTATAGGAGATGGAGAGCACAGACAGCAACGCCTATGGTCCTTATTCCAAACTTAGTTGCCTTTGGTGATTGCCTGATTTTTTTCTCAGCATTCAGAGCCTCCTGGGTTGGGATCTTAAAGCTTACAAGAATCCTTCAGGGGCAAGTCTTATAGTGCTCCTGACTCTAGTTCCCTTTGGGTGCAGGAGTCCCTCAGCCTGTCTCAAGAGTGGAGTTCTGATCCCAGCAGATGGAATTAAGACAATCATATTTTAGCCCCTGCTAAAACCTTCTCATGACTTTCCCACAATGGCAGCCTCCTGGCTGTCAAGACCTTCTCAGTATAGCTGTCTTGCCAGCTACCGAACCTATGGCAAATCCACTCCAATTAGCATTCAAACTGGTTGCTGCATACTGTTTGAGTCTGTCCATTTTTCCAAGCTTTCCATTCAATGTGCTCAACAACTGAAAACTTTGGAACAGCTTCCTCCCATCCTGGACCTCTGTGGGGGGCCAGCCCACCCCAGCTGGTCACAATCATTTGTCTGATTTATCAGATTTCCACTGCTCTGGATCATACACTATATCAAGCTTATTATCTCTTTTTTATTTTTTTCAGAGACAGAGTCTTACTTTATTGCCCTGGGTAGAGTGCCTTGGCATCACATAGCTCATGGCAACTTCCAATTCCTGGGCTTAGGTGATTCTCCTACTTCAGCCTCCAGAGTAGCTGGGACTACAGGTGCCTGCCACAATGCCCAGCTATTTTTTTGTTACAGTTTAGCCGGGGTCAGGTTTGAACCCACCACCCTCAGTACCTGAGGCCAACACCTTACCCACTGAGCCACAGGTACCGCCGCCTACCCCTCTTTGTTTTAGAGACAGAGTTTCACTTTATTGCCCTTGGTAGAGTGTCATGGTGTCAGAGCTCACAGCAACCTCCAACTCCTGGACTTTGGTGACTCTCTTGCCTCAGCCTCCTGAGTAGCTGGGACTACAGGCGCCTGCCACAAGGCCTGGCTATTTTTTGTTGCAGTTTGACTGGGGACAGGTTCGAACCTACTACCCTTGGTATATGGGGTCAGCGCCCTACCCACTGGGTCACAGACACCACCCAAGCTTGCTACCTCTTCTCTATACTCCCCGAGCTATGACTCTGGGTAAGGGCCCTGTCTGAATTTCACTTTTTTTTTTCTTAATATGGAGTCACCCTCTGTAGAGTACTGTGGCATCAACTGCACAGCAACCTCAAACTCTTGAGCTCAAGCAATTCTCTTGCCTCAGCCTTCCAAGTAGCTGGGACTATAGGTGCCTGTATAATGCCTGGGTATTTTTTTGTTGCAATTGTTTTTATTTGGCAGGCCCAGGCTGGGTTCAAACTGCCAGCCCCTGAGTATGTGGCCAGCACCCTAACCACTTAGCTATAGGCACTGAGCCCTAAATCTACTTTACACAAAAATATTTTTCAGATACACTTTAATAATTTTATATAATTCATTTTCACATTTTTTTAGGAAGTGGATAAATGCTTTGGAAGAGAATATTCCAAAGAGAATATTTAGCTTGATTACAAGTTATTATAACAGTTAACTGCAAATTGGGGAGTAGCACAAACATAAAGACACTTGTCAAACTTTCACTTTCTGGACAGTCAGCTGGCAATGTTCATTTTCTTTAGGAACCATGCCCATGCTGGCTCTTGGTCCTGGATACCACACTGTCTGAGAAGCCTCAGAGCATAAGTAATCCAACAAGCGAGGAAGTTGCCATGATAGAAATAATGATGATTTACCATGAGACAGACATGTTCTAGTGCCAGTGTACAGAGGTGAACAGACACCAACATCTTCAATCTCAAGGAATTGAGTTTTCTTGCAAACAAACAAAAAAAATTGGTAGTAATCATTACTATGAGGAAACCAACACCAGATCTTGTCACAGTGACTGAGACATGACAGAGGGGTTCTGTGTGCCTGCATGTGGGTGCACATGCACATGTGTATATATGTTCTATCTTGGATAAACAAATCAGGGTCCACCCTTGGAGTAGGGGGTCAATCTCACAAGGAACAGGAAGGGGTGTTTTCAATTTTCTAAGCATTTCATCCATTCTCTTTCTTGCTTTCTCAAAGAAAGGTCTGAGCACTGATCCAAAAGGCAAAAATTCATCCTTTTTAAAAGCCAGAGGCCAGTTGTAGGGTTAGGGTGAAGAAGCAGGAAAGAGGGAGAGAGGTGGTTATTAAAATAATTTTTTTGGTCTCTATTTTATACATTTCAAGTTATCAAAGTGAAATCTTATAGCCCAAGTACCATGGTAGCAAGCACAGATATTACATGCATATACACTACCTAATGAATAAAAATAAAAATATTTTATGTAACATGAGTTTTCTATTATTAAGAATTAGAAATGAAAATATGTGAGAGAATGGTCATCATTAAAAAGGGTTAAAAATGCTTAGTCTTTAAAAAGTGGCTCAAAATAATAATTATTATTGCTTTTTTTGTGGTTTTTATTTTATTTTATTTTATTTTATTTTTACCTTTTAGGCCTTTAACAAAAATCAGTCAAGCAGGAATGCTTGTGTTTAGACTTATTATTATTGCAGTTAGGGATTGTGCACTATAGTCCCTGCGTTCCATGTGATGGTTCCCACCAGGGCAAGACTAATGCAGGACAGTGTCTACTCCTTGGGTCATTATTATAGACTTGTTTTCATTAGCTCCTATTTGGAAAGGATTAATGTTTTAATGTTTATTTAGACCATTACCATAATTTTAATGTGGGCTCTGAGCCACAATTTATTGAATCAGGATTTCCCCAGAAAATATTCTTGTTCCACTAATCTAAAGAACCCAAGTAGAGGGAGAGTATTCTGGGCAGTAGAGTCCGTGTTGCAGGTGGGGCATGGCTCTTACTGGTAAAGCTGGGTCATCTGGTAGGAATGCTTTATAGCCACACAGGGAAGACAAATAAAGCAAGGATTCACCTCCTTGGAGACCACAAAAGGTTCTGTTGAAATCCATTAATCCCCCTCCACCAAGGACAAGTGGAGACAATGACGGCACCAAGGTGTGAGACAGAAGAAATGTGATAAGCGGCTCTATTTTGTTTACATCTCCAGGGGCTTAGGAACACAGAGTTTTTCTGAGGCTCTAAACAAAGAACTAAGGAACCTCAACAGCCTTAGAGATTGATTGTGAATATGTGGGTTTCTCTTTGGTCACCTTAGAAGGTTCACATTGTTTAATTTGAAAACTCTATAGCCCTTGTAGGTTTTTAGAAACAAAATTCTCTTAACACCTGTGCTCTTCAGAACAATCTGATAAAAAGCTCTCCCTCTCCGGAGTCCATCTACAATTTTCAAAAGGAAAGTACCTAATCTGGGATTATAAATAAGACCTGAATAAACGTTCCCAAATGTTCACTGAGATTTAAATACATGCCTTATGTTCACCCAGGTATTGTTAATTATGAAAAGAAATAAATGTACCAGAGGCCCAGCCCTGATCCTAATGAGGAAACGAGGGAAGTTTTGGTGTCTTTCAGGTTTCACTGTGGGCACCTTTCCCTTCCTTCTTGATAATCCTGTTAGCATCCTCTCTTTCCTCACTTGCTGCCCCTCAGTGAAACTGGCAGACATTTCAGGCTGTTCCAGTTCTCAGTGAGCTGCTCCCAACTCTGTTCATTCATTAGCTAACAAGTCATGTCTGGACAGACAACACACTCAAAGGGGCTCCGTGTGACGCTCAGAACTCAGAGCAAGGAGAAGAGAGTGGGATGGTGGGTCCGTGCGAGGTCTGGAACTTCAGGGAATGACCCTGATCTTCTGCCTTCTCATACTCACCTGCCACTTACCAGCTCAGCACTGGTCTGTCACCTTTCCAACTCCTGCTGTTTTAGCTGACTGAGGTCGCTGAATTTTCCATCTTGTCTTCTTTCTTTACCCTCTACATTTCAAAATCTTCAGGGAACTGGAAAGAGTTCAAAACTGGTAACTTTGAATGTAAATAACTTTAATCAATGGTTGAAAACTAAGCTTGCTGCCCCAAGTGTGGTTCCCAGAATAGCAGCTTCAACATTACCTGGGAGCTGGTTAGAGATGCTGAGTCTTGGGCTCAGCCCACACCCGTGGGATCAGAATAAAAGGAGATTCCCAGGTAATTTGTGTGCATATTAACATCTGAGGAGCACCACCCTACCGTTAGGACTTACCCATGAAGGATTTGAATTATGGACTCTGTCTTGATAATGGGAAACACTGTGGTGACACAGAGATTGCTTTTCAGTCACACTTACCCTTGAAAGAATGATTTGGGAAAGAAATATTAATGTTAGGTGTTCATATTGAAGAACATTCTGATTTTGTTATGGGTTATGTTTGGTCTACAAGCAAAAAGTATGCAATTCCTAGGGTCTTATGGTGCCAAATTTGGAGGGAAAAGAGTGTTTTATGGGAATAAGATAGATTCATTTCCAGCCAGGGCAGTTTTCAGTGTTTGGAGGAAGGGACTCTGGGGATGCTGTAGGGCATCAGGGAAGTGAATAAGGAAAGAATTACTTAGAAATCTAGACCCAGACTCCGTATCCTCTTCACAGTGTTAGAGACGTCCTGGTTACCAACATGAATTATTTCAAAGGTATGTTTTGATTTCAGGACAATGTTTTCTGAGGGCAGCAGCTAGCCAGGGTCTGACTACATCAGTCATGGATTCAATAGGGTTATAAATGCCAGATGCCAGACTAGGTTACTATTTTAATTCTATGAACTATTCCATTACAAAAAGGCCTTGAGGCCAGAGAAAGAAATGAAGCCAGGTCCTGGATAGTCCAACTCTCACTGTTCAAAATCTACCACAAACGGCCTTTGGGTCAGAACTACCCAGTCTAATTCCTGACCCACAGGAACTGTGAAAGAAGATAAAATAATTAGCCTTTTTAAAAAATTTAGTGTGCAAATATTTTATCAGTTCCTGTCTAACAACATTTTGTGTTTTCACGCCAGATGTCTGCAGAGGTTAAGTCTAAGATATTATTAATGTTGTTGCAGTGGGCATCGTATTGGCCAAATGGTAAGGGAGACCTTTAAAGGCGGGTAAGACTTAGGAAAATGAAAGACATTGGAAGGGGGATGTTGCAATTCCATCTGGGGAAGGGAGTACTGTGGCACAAGAGAAAATGGAAATCACTTGTGCAGGAAACATGGGGCAAGGAGAATTAGGTCACAGCAAAAAGGTGAGACAGATTATGGGGTTTATTAAATGGCAAGTTGAGTTTTAGCTTTCGTCTACGGACAAGGAGAACTGATTGACGCTGAGTTTTGTGTACATCTGGAGTGGGAGTGGGGGGCTGGTGCTGACCTAATTGCTATGTAGCACAGTCCAATTGTGCATAATGTGAATGAAATGAGTCTGATAAACTTCATCTTGAATTCCATCTGAATACAATACCAAGACACAAAACATGCTTAGTCTTCGTAATTTGTTCCTTATGTGGCGAGAGTGCATGCTCACACTTTATAAAAACAGACGGAATATTGCTCACAGCTGTCTTTCGTTCACTCGTACACTCCAGAGATTTCGCTCCTTTTTTCTATTTTATAACCATCTCTGTCACTTTCACTTCTTTCCTTTTTCCCCTTTTTGATTCAGCTGCAGCCGTATCCAATAAAACACAGTGACAGATAGATGGATCTTACAGCAAATCTGCTGATTGCTCTCTCTGTAAACCTCAAATGTAAACAATAGAAGGACATTTGTTTCTCTGTCATGTTTCTTTTAGTACCTAAAGATGGAAAACCAAGTCAATGTTAGGAAAAAAAAGAATATGCTGTGGATGCCTCCTGCTTGCCTTTTTGGTAGCCATTCTCCTCTTGAAAAGATCGTGGCACAATGGGCTTTTATGATTTGCTTGTCTGTTTCTCCAGGGACAAAACAACTTCTGTTTTTCTAGTTCTCAAATTCCTTAGTGAGGAAGAAAGTCAAAATCCTACTTACTAAACAAAGAGTTACTGCTAGAGAAAGAAGTCCAAATCCTAGTTACTAAAATGTGTTTTGTCTTTTATTTTCCTCCAATTCTATGAAGTTAACATAACTAGAATATGGCATCAAAATAAACATCAGCATGATTGTGTGTGGAATAGTCAATGATCTGCTGAATACTTGGGGTAATAAAAATCTAAATGAGAAATAGTTTGTTGTTTTGAAAAGACTCGGGATCTTTTCTGAATGGCTAAAGTTTACCACTCCGTTCCACCTCCCTTTTAAAATGACTCACCACCTCTCTAACCAACAATTGAAACGGACACAGAAAAAAACGTTTGAGTTCATTATACGATGGATTGTTTCTCAATCAAATTTTGGTTCTACGGAAATATGCTAGTGAAGATCTGTAAATTGTACCTGGACTCTAGTTTTTCTCCTACTTTTGAATATAGCATTTGTGTTTGCACTTTTCACAGCTGGAAAATGCATTCTTTGGTCGGTAATATAAAGCGCCAGAATTATGCCTATGTAGTCAATAGCTGGTGAGGAACTCTGGTCCCTTGTGGTGTCAGATGAACAAGGATCCAACGGCATTGCAGATGGATGATTTAGGTACCATGTGGTCCCTTGGGGTTTGTACTGCTGGAAAACATTTTCAGCCCCAAGTAATAAAAATGACAGTCACTCAGCCTACGTGGAATTGTACCCTGTCATCTTTACTCAGGAAAATCTCCTTCTGAAGTCAGTAGGGGGTTTTAGACTGAGAATGGGCCATAGAATAGGCCCCTTTGAATGAAGACAATGGAATTAATGTTAGCTGAGAGATTCAAACACACATTTCAGTGACGTATCTGACAAATTAGGGAAATTTCACTATTTCCTTTAAAAGTGAATCATCACATTACTAGATACTGTGGTAGCCACCAATCTGTCTTTGAGGGTGGATTTGACTGGCTTATTCATAGAACTTCACAGGGAAAATAGCTTTTCTGATTTTTACAAAAGGTCTATGAAGAACCTCATTCTATCACCGAGTTCTGGCTAGTTTATATTAGCATGAAGTGCCCAATAGGGATTTAAAAATAATACCCTTTACTTAATTCTCTGAGGATTTTTGCTTAAGTACCTGCAGCAGCATAGAGCTAATATTGCAATGAATGTGGTAGATAGAACTCAAATGTTATTTCCGTGGAAGAAAAAGAAAACTAGAACAATCACAGGCAGAGTTGGTGGGAAGCCTGAGAGCCAGACTCGGGCTCCTGACAAGGTTTCCAAACATGAGAAAGGACCTTCATTCTTCTGTACACAAGCATCCTTCAAATGCTGATGGGGCCAGTATTTAGAGACCGTCATAATCTTATGTCATGTCATTGCTTATTCCTCTCAAAAGACAGTTATTCTCTTTTAAGTAAACTTTCTCTTTACATTTCTGTCATTTTAGTTTGGTAGGTCCTTAAAATGAAGGCAGAGGATTGATTGCAATGCACTGAGCAATCTGACTGCATTTCAAATATATGCGTTTGAACCCTGAAATGTCCAACCCATTCATAGAACGAATGTATTTCCCATGTCTTTTGAAAGAGTAGGATGGATAAAAGATAAGTCAGATGCATGGGCTGTGCAAGGTGGGGGAAGACACTTCTTATTTGGTTCTCAGGTTTTAGCTTCAAGTTATTGGTGAAATACAAAAAGAAAAGTAACATGGATGTACCCAATCATTGAGAAACATGGTCTAAATGCCTGTTGTAGACCTTTTATCATTACTGATATTGTTTGTTCCTCCATTAGAGTTCTTTCCCATCCTATTTCTCCCTTTGGTATAGATATTTTTCATCAGGAAAAATTTTGGTGCATTTTCCATCAGGGCTTGGCTGGATAATGTCTCTTTTCCTCTCTACTCTATCATACTCTTGGTATTTCGGGATGCCGACTCTTGGCATCAGATAGATGAATTGAAATACCTGGGCCAAGGACAGATAATACGTGGGGCAGTTCTCACTTTGCTGCCCCTTTGCTGCTGTCTCACTTCAACCCTCCTTGCAATCCACAGTATCACAGGATTCCGAGATCAGTTCAACTAATGATTCACTCAGATTCTTTTTTTCTTTACCCGTGTCAAGCTCATTCAACTTCTGCAAAGTCCTTTGTAAAGTGCCAACCACCCGCTAATCTTTCTGGAAAACTTTGTTGACATCACAGGACTGTCTTGTCTGTGGCCGATCACTACTGTAGTGGGTTTGCAAACACAACGGCCAGTGAGCAAATGAACATGGGTTGTCAGCCTGGCTCCCATCCAATAGGGTATCGACCTCAACTGAAATGATAAGGTTTGGGGATTAAATGTCAAAATAGACCTCTCTGAATCTCACCAGCTGGTGGAAATTTGTCCAGTTTTCTTTTGAAAATGAATGCCCCCCCTGTAAATGTCTTGCCATTCCTATGTCCTAATGCATTCCTCATTTTGGTGGCTTAGATTCTTGTGAGAACCAAGCGTAAAGACAAAGTGGATAGAACGGATCCCCCTGCTCCTTCGTTCTTGCTTTGAGAGGCAGAGTGAGACGGGTCCAGACACCAGATACTGCTGCACTCAGCGCCACTGGGTGCTTCTTTCCCTGCCAGCACACTGTAATTAAAGAAGAGAGACATCAACGTGGAACCAGATCCAAGACGCTGTCCAGTTGAAAAGGTCACTGCCTCAAATGAGCAATTAGTGCACCCTGCTGCTGCAGAGGCTTTGGCTTCAGAAACAGCCGCAGAAACACAATGCCTGGATAAACCAGCTTTGTAATCTGCTTGTCACAAGTCCAGTCGTCAGGGGTCTGCCCTGAATCGGAAAGGATAATGCTGTCCGGATTGGGAAAAATCAGATTTTTTTAAATGCAGCTGTCAACAGAACAGAGCAGAGAGATATTTCATTTGTTGGCAGTGAGGATGTGGCAGATAAAGCCCAGGAACCGTGGCTTGGAAACCTCATTCTAAACCTCCGGAATTGGGGGCTGCCTTTTCTCGCCATCTGGGAGCTCAGCAGCAAAGTTTGATTTTAAAGAATGACAACAAATGCCAGGGTTCAATTGACTGTGTTATTAGCACTTGTCCTGAAGAAGCAGTTGCTTTATTAGGGATTGTTCTTGAGAGTGTCCCATTTCAACCCCAAACCTCTGCTTTGCCGTAACAGGCATGGCAAATGGAGACAGTGACAGGAATGGAGGAGGGCTTGCTGGTGGCAGGCGAGTGAGGGTGTCAGTGGTGGAAGGGGAACAGGGAAGGGAAAAATCTCCCCATGTTGTTCTTGGTGGGAAAGCCTGGCCTGCCCTGCTGCCCCCGCCTCTGCAAAGCTCAGAGCAGGGCAAGCAGCCAGGGCTTTGGGGAGCCTCTCTGAAGCTAGGAGTTTAACCTTGAAGGCAGGTGACTCACTTTCCAGTGTAGACTGATAGAAACTTCATTTCTTTGTCTCTTTCAGTCAAACCCAGAGAAAGAAAAAAAGACTATTCTCATGTTACCAGCCCAAAGACAAGATTTTGTTTTATGCTATAGACAGAGCCCTGAAATTGCATTTGACAAGAGAGGCCCCAAATAGTGAATCACGGAAGTTTTGACACATGAGTCAAGACTCCCCCTTTGTGTTGAAAGGTGAGCCTGCAGACTGTAGGGTAAGCCGATCAAGCTCCCTTTGTTGAGCACAGAGGAGGAGGCACTTGGCCTCTCCCCATCCTCTCTGTTCAGGGTGTCTCCTTGAAAACATAACAGGCCCTATTTTTATAGGAGTTCAGACTTCTGATTTTGCAGTGCGTGTTCAGGGACCTTCTGACACTTAGAATTGTAAACACATACCTCCGAGATTGATTTAGAGGTTTCTCATAGGCATGCAGGAGTTAATCTCGAGAAAGGACATTTTAATTTTTTGTCCTTCTACTTTTCTGTGTAGACGTGTGAAATTCTGCCCAGACTTTGCCCACATTGTCATGCAGGCAAATCTGTAAGGCATAGTCACTACCAAAGCGCACCCTCTGTCTTGTCTGTATGGGCATGGAGAGAAAGGTCTTTTGTTGGAAGCATTGTTTCATTTTGCTGAGAGGAAGAGGAACATTGAGGGAGGGTGAGAAACATTGAGAAGGGTGGAACTGATCATGGGGCACGTGGTGAAGAGAGTAGGTGACTCAGGGCAGTCCAGGTGCTGGGGCACGAGGTCGACTTAGTGACATCTTTCAGTACATCTTTCTCTGCTCATCTCAGAATGGGATTCAATCAGAGGCCTTCATCACTCACTCTACTTTCAACTCACAAAAATATGGTTTTCGAAGTTCAGGTTTTCAGACTCCATTCATCTGTTCTGATTATGCAACTTGTCTGAGCCCCTGTGGAGGCTGAGACGGCAGTTGGTGCTAGCTTCTTGGCATGAAAAGCTGCTTTTCTTTACAAAGGCTGTGCTTATTTCACTGGAGCATTTTGTTGTCAAGCCCCAAGTTGACAGCACAGAGTTACTATCACTCTTTCAACAGAAACTAAGTTTATAAGCTTGTAATTAGTGTTTAATGCTTGATATTTACACAGAGCTCTATGAAGCTCAAAGCATTCTACAGGAACAAAAGGAAAGGAAGCAAAACAAAGCAAACGCAATACCCATGAGAGCAACAACACAGAAAGGAAGGATGCCGATGTAAAACTGTAAAACCTAGATCCCATGGGGGGGGGGGAGTGCGCACGTGCGTGTGTGGTCTGGCAATTAAGTTTGCAAACTCATCCTAGAAAAATTGCTTTGAAGGGTGGACTAGGCACTAGTGTTGGTACACAGTTTCCCAAGGGCAGTACTTTGAAGGTGACCATGGTGATATTCAGCAGTGGGGTATGTGGCACTTTTTCTAGGCTAAGTTCAGAAACTTGATTGTCTGACCTCATGTATATGTGTGTGTATACATGTTAGTAATATATTTATATACATATATCAATAAGGGCTCCCATCTATCTGAATGATTTAAGGACCTCTTTGGGTGATCATTGAAATATTCCTATGTCATATTCTTATTTTTCATTTATTAATCATGAACTCCTTAAATATTCAGAAGTAACACTGGTCAATGTTTTACTGAGTCCAGATACAGATACTTAGAGTTTTGGCCACAGAGTCTTTTACGTACAACAGACTGACTTTTGCTCAGGACGGTTCCTCTTTCTTCTTTCTCCCTTTTTTTCTCTTCCTCCTTCTTGTACATTATTTTTAAAAATCCAATGTGTTTTAATATTTAACTTCATAATATTACAAGAATATTTTCTCATTGTAAGATTACAAATAATGGCAAAAATCCTCCTGATTTATCGCTAAGCCAAATTCTCTCTCTGTTCCTCTCCAATCATTATTTCCATATCAGCACATTTCCATCAGGACGACTTTCTTGGAATGGTATATGTGTGTGTACATGAATGATGTATGTGTATGCATGAAGAAAATATTGCATTTGTTAATTTTTAAAAGAATAATAATGATCGCTAGTATTCTTGAGTACTTTAAACTAGGGACTGTTCTAAGCATGTTAAATTTAGTCCTCAAAACTCTATGAAGGTAAGTATTATTTGTATTTCCATTTTACTTACGAGAAAATGAAAAATGAATGAATGAATTTCCTGCTTACTGTTTTCTATTTTTAAAATCGTGGTAAAATACCCTATAAAATTTACCTCTGCTTGACTTGTATATAGAAATGCTACTGATTTATGTACATTGATCTGTAACCTGAGACTTTGGTGACTTTATCTCTCTATTACAGGAATCTCATGGTAGAGTCTTTGGGATTTTCAAGATACAAGATTATCTCATCAGTGAAAAGCAACAGATTGGCCTCCTCTTTGCTGATTTGGATACACTTTCTTTTTCTTGCCTGATTGCTCTGGCTAGAACTTCCAGAACTATGATGAATAGAAGTGGTCACAGTGAGTGTCCTTGTCTTATTCCAGTTTTTAGGGGGAATATTTTTAAAATTTTCCTACTCACCACAATGTTGGCTATGGATTTGTCATATATGGCTTTTATGATTTTAAGATCTATTTCTTCTATGGCTAGTTTGTTGAGGGTTTTTGTCATGAAAAGGTGCTGACTTTTCTGCACCTATTGAATATTTTCTGCATCTATTGAGATGCTCATTTGGTCTTTGTTTTTGCTTCTGTTTAGGTGGTGAATAACATTTATTGATTTACATATATTGAACTATCCTTTCATCCCTAGGATGAAGCCCAATTGGTCATGGTGGATTTGTTTTTTTTTTTAATGTGGTTTTGAATTCAGTTTGCAAGTATTTTATTGAAGCTTTTTTCAGCTATACTCATAAGCGAAATGGGTCTGTAGTTTCTTTTTTTATTGTGTCATTTACTTGTTATCAAAGTAAAACTGGCTTCATGGAATGAGTTGGGAGAATTCCCTCCTTCTTTGTGTTATGGAACAACTTCTGCAATATGGGTACCAGCTCTTTGTAGATCTGGTATAATTTGGCTATGAATCCATCTGGTCTAGGACTTTCTTTTGTTGTTGAAAGATTTTTTATTACAGCTTCAATTGCATTGTTTGTTACTAATGTATTCAGAATTTCTATTTCTTCCTGATTGAGTTTTGGGAGGTTGTGTGTTTCCAGAAATTTGTCCATTTTCTCCATGTTTTCTAGTTTATGTGTGTAGAGAGTTTCATAGTACTCATGAATGATGTTTTGTATTTTTGTGGTATTACTTGTAATGTTTCCTTTTTCATTAGTGATTGAGCTTATTTGGGTTCTTTCTCTTCTGTACCAATTTATCAAGTGGTCTGTCAATTTTGTCTTTTCAAAGAAGAACATTTTTGTTTCATTGATTTTCTATATTTTTTTTTAATTTTCCATTTCCTTTAGTGCTTCTCTGACCTTTGTTGTTTATTTTCTTTTGCTAGCTTTGGGCTTGTTCTTGTTCATTGAGACATGAACTTTGTTAATTTGTGATCTTTCTGTCTTTTTGATGTAGTCATTTAAGGATATAAATTTTCTTCTGAGGAATGCTTTTTCGAGTCCCATAGATTTTGATAGCTGTGTTGCCTTTATTATTCAGTTCAAAGATTATTTTTTTCTACATTAATTTTATTCTTAACTCAAAAATCATTCCACAGCTGGTTGTCTAATTTTCATGAGTTTGTGTATAATTCAGTCTTTCCCTTGGAATAGATTTCTAGTTTCCTCCACTGTGGTCCGAGAAGATACATGGTATGATTTTGATTTTTTTGAATTTTCTAAGCCTTGTTTTGTGGCCTAACATATAATCAGTCTTGAAGAATGTCCAATGTGCTGCTACAAAAGATGTATATTCAATACTTGGGAGTAGAATGTTCTGTAAATGTCTGAGAGGTCCATTTGTTTAGAGGCTGGTTTAGGTCCAATGTTTCTTCATTTGTTTTTTGCTGTGAGAATTTTTCCAGCTGTGACAGCAGGGTTTTGGTCTCCCCTATAATTGCAATTCTGCAATTTATTTTTCTTAATTCTAATAAAAACTTGCTTTATGTATCTGGGAACTGTCTTCTTGTTGAATTGCTCCCTTTACCATTATATGATGACCCTCGTTGCCTTTCTTAACCTTTGTGGATTTAAAGTCAATTCTATCTGATATGAATATTATTATGCTTGCTGTCTTTGTGTTCCATTTGTAGAGAATATTTTTTCCATCTTTTCACCTTGATTCTGTGTGTATCCTTATGGTTTGTGTTTCGGGAGAGAGAAGATCCTGAGGTTGTGTCTTTTCATTCATTTAGTCAGCCCATGTCTTTTGAGTTGTGCTTTTAAATTATTAACATTAAGAGATAGAGTTGATATGTGGGATGTTGTTCTATTCATCATGTTGGGTGGTACCATGATGCTTTGTTTCCCCTGTTGTGCTATTGTTTCATAATTTTACACTTATACATATCAATTGTGCTAATTCCTATATAATGCAGTTCTGAGTATCTTCTGCAGAGCAAATCTAGTCATGACAAATTCCCTCGGTGTTTGCTCATCTGGAAAAGATTTAATTCCCCCAACAAACATGAAAGTTAATTTTGAAGGATATAAAATTGCAGGTTGGCAGTTGTTCTGTTTAAAAAGATTGAAGATGGGGCCCTACCTCCTTCTGGCTTATGTTTCTCTTGAGAAGTCTGCTGTTCACCTGATGGATTTTCCTTAGTTATTGCTTTTATCTAGTTGCTTTTAGAATTTTCTCTTTTATTTTGACTTTGACTGTGTTAATTACTATATGTCTTGGAGATGTCTTATATGCTTTGAATCTTCCTGGAGTTCAGTGACCATCTTGTGTCTGGATATCTGGATCTTTGGCAATAAAAAGGAGGTTTTCCTTAATAATTCCCTCCAATGGATTTTCCATGCTTTCAACTCTTTTCTCCCTCAGGGATACCTGTAATCTGTATGGCAGTTTGCTTTACAATGTCCCATATCTCTCCAGTGATTGCTCTGCCTTTTTTGTTCTCTTCTCTGCCTTTTCAAATGATCACATTAGCTAAGAGTCTTACTTTTAAGCTCTGAGATTCTTTCTTTTCCTTTGCTTAATCTATTACTAATGCTCTCTGCTATGTTTAAATTCCCTAAGTGATTTTTTCATTTCTTTAAGTTTTATTATATCCTTTTTTATGTTGTCTAGCTCTTTAATAATTTTTTTATTAATTCCCTAAAATATTTTTTGGCTTTTTTTTTGTTGTTATTGGTTTTCAACTTTCTTTCCAATTCCATTTATCTTATTTTCCATCCCATATTCAGAATTTCCTTTCTGTCATTTCAGCTATTTCCTTATTGATATGGAGTTGACTACTATAGCTCCATTGTGATCTCTTAGGGCTGTTGAACTTTTCTTTTTTTTTAATGTTGCCATGTTTTTTTGTTTGTTTGATTTTTGGCTGGTTTCTTCCCATCTGGCTTCTCTTATCTCAGCTATGGCTTAATAGGATTACAGGGCACTTGTTTTCCTCTGCTGGAAACTCTCTTATTTAGTTAGGAAAAGGGCAGGTTCCTAGACAGAACGTTTGGTTTGTGACCTGCCCTTGAATGTTGACCTGTATGGAGGAGGAAGTGCACTGAGAACCTATAGAACAGCTGTTCTATTTTGATCCATTCCCCTGTGATTGCCTCAGTTTCAGCCAGTACTGGATGATCTTTATGTAGGGTAGAGGGCTGTTCCCAAATTTGTTAGGAGTTTGAGTTGGGGTCTGGATATGACTCACCATGGCTGCTGTTGTGAGAGATTTCTCTGCCTAGTTTCACCCAGTGGAGGTGACCGTGGCAGCAGGATGGATTTATTTAGGCAGTGGTCATGGGTGGCTGTGGGCATTTGCATGACCAGGTTTAGAAGAAATGTCTACTAAGACTGGGAAGGGAGTGGTGTCCCAGATGAAGTATTAGATCTTGAAGAGGTTCTGTCAGCCCAGCATCAGTGGTGGAAACTTAGAAGTAGTGTCTTGGGTCCTAGGTTTAACTCTGAAATTTCAGGAGTGGTGTCACAAGTCCAGAGGGGGCCCTGGAGCTATAGGAGCAGAGCCTCAGGTTTGGGTGCAGTGACAACTTAGGAGCCAGGCCCGATGATTACGGGTACAGAGCTGCAGTAATGCAGGGCTATTCCTGCATTAATAGGAATGTGGAGACAGTTAGTTTCAGAATGGTGTCTGGTGCAGAAACCTGCAGTTGGCATCCCCCAATCTCTGCTGTTCCAGGTTTCCAGTTTAATGTCTCTGTTCAGACTCTGAGCATCTCCCCTATCAGCCCAGAATTCTGCAGTGGAGGAAAGGGACCCCTCACAGTTTGGTCTAACTGTTACTTTTATCCCTCTCCTACAAAGAAATGCCTACTCAGGTTGGTTCTATTCTGTTGTCTTCTCCTTACCCCAGGAATATGAATTGCATTCATACCCTAACCTTAACCTCTGAGGTGATAAGTCGTGCTTATGAGTAGGAATTGGCCATGCCCTGTTTCATTGAGTCAGTAGATGCTATAATGAGCCGTATAGTTAGTTGTTCTCCTTGTCAGTGGTTGATGCTTTCAGGAAAGAGCCAATAGAAGACATATTCTTTTGTGTCTGTAATAGGCTGTAGTCCTTCAGAAGAAGCACTTGAATACTCCAGGCAGTGTGAGTGACTCTGTAGCTCCCAGGGGATTGATTGTTCTCTAACATGGCAAAGGTGGGTGGAGGAGTGATGTTGGTGGGGTTAAGTTGGGCAAACCTAGAAGACTCTGCAAACTCTCTGCATGGGTCAAAGGTCATTTTTCAGGACCCCAAGGAAAGCTGCTGGGAGGGGAGATGATGTAGTCTCTCCAAACTAGAAAGACTGCTTGGTGAGAAAGGGGCCTTCTATTATTCATGATCTGGCTATTGGGACTGAGCTCGGCTCCTCCCACTCTAACTCTACCTTGAGAGTTTCCCTGAAATGTCTGGTTGCAATGAGGCACTTGAAGATGCTGCACTTGGCAGCAGTGGTGCTTCAGGCTAGGGACTTTCCTACCCAGAGACCTGCCCTAGCCTGATAGCATCACTTTCTTGTGAGGGATAGGTGTGCCACAGCTTTGTCCCACACTGCACTTTCCCATAAGTTCTGCCCACGTGGGCTCCCTTGTCTCTCCCAAGTCCAGCCCTCAAAGCTCCCCCTTGTTCTTCCAGCAACCTATTAAAGTCCTGTGGGTATGGGATCCAGTCTGTGTGTCTGATCTGCTGCTATATGTCTCAGGGGAGTGCTGTTGAACAGAACAGGGATCTCCCAGACCAGGCATTCCAGTGTTCACTGCAGGTAGTCAAGGGGAAAGGTGTGGGCCTCACTCTCTATGGTGTCCTCAGACTGGAGGACACACCAGGAAAGAAGAGATGGCCACTGCTGAAAATCTCTGCTTAATCTGCCCTCTGTGGGTGGGTGGGGGAGGGAAGAAAGTGTCTGAATAGAAAAGAGCCAGGACCTGGTTCCTCCGGTATCTCCCTAGAAGGAATCCCACATAGAAATTTCAAGCTCTGGGGTCACACAAATTTGTATATAATTCAGTGGTTGCAGCAACACTTGGTGTCATAAGGGTGGAAAAGCTTCCAAGTAACTTGATAGTCCACTGATTACCAAAGATGAGTGGGAAGGGCTTGGCATGGTGGCTCATGCCTGTAATTCTAGCACTCTGGGAGGCCAAGGCAGGTAGATTGCTTGAGCTCACAAGTTCAAAACCAGCCTTAGTGAGAGTGAGAACCCATCTCTACTAAAAATCGAAAAACTGAGGCAAGAGGATTGCTTGAGCCCAAGAGTTGGAGGTTGCTGTGAGCTATGATGATGCCATGGCACTCTATTCAGGGCAACAGCTTAAGACCATGTGCATGTGTCTCTCTCTCTCACACACACACTCACACAAAGATGAGTGGGAAGGAGAAATGGACACCTACCCCTTCAATGGACCCTTACCCCTTCAATGGCTCTGAGCCTCTATGGGTTTGATCTGCACCAATATATTTTTGTCTTTTTTCTCTTCCTATTTTTCTTCATTATTTCCCTCTGTGAAGTCCCTGGCAGGCTCCAGCATATCTTCCTTTGAATTACAGCAGAATTGTACCCTTTCCCTCTTTTCCTTTATCCTGAAACCCTCCTTCCCTCCTGGACAATCCAGGAAACAGTATCCATACTCACCCATTGTGTTTGGAATCTGGATTATCTTTCCTTCCATCCTTTTACTTCAATCTGTTTATGTCTTTGGATCCAAAGTAAGTGTATTGTAGACAGAATATAGTTGGATCATATTTTTTTAAATCCATTTTGCCAACTTCTGTCTTTTGTTTGGGGAATTAAGTCCACTTGCATTTAAAGAATTACTCTAATAAAGCAAGAGCATTGTCAAAAGCTATATATTATGAGTTTTATAATTATCTTAATGCTATGAAATAGCAGGAAATGTGATAAGACAAAATAGTAGAGACTTTGAATGGTCCCTTAGAAACTTGTCATTGTGGGTTACTTTGAAAGTTGATCACCATAGCAAAGAGGCAATGGATCCTATTTGTCTAGCATGGACATTGATCCATTTCTTTACCTTTACATATTCTATATCATATTTATAGTCTATGTCTATAAAGTATATATATTCTATATCACATTTATATTCTATGCTTTATGAAATATAATGACCTTCAAAGGCAGAATGAAATAATTTAGATGAATGCAAGCCTTTCTGAGGCTGTCTTCCAGCTCTTAATCAAATGTATTTTTTAAATGAGATACCTATAAATGGGAAGTGAAAAGAAGGAGAATGTCTACATTTTTATGATTGTTCTTGTTTTCAGGGCCAGAGGATAAAATTACTTTTCTGTAATTTTAAAGGAAACAGATTAAAACTTAGGTTGTTCTGTAATATTATATGTTTCCAAAGAAACTTAGAAAAAAGGGTAAATGGGAAGGTTGAGATGAATGAATGTTAATATTCACTACAGAGATATGTATTTACAGACCATGTCCCTTTATCCATACAGTGAAGGTAATGAACGTGTACTATGTAGTAGGCAGTATACTGAAGGTAAGGTATAAAAAGATAATATATTTTCCTCTTTCAGGAATTCTACTTTAGTAGATATAAACCTAAATGTATAATTATAATGTGGTATAGTGAAGATTCTGTTTATAACTAGTCTTTTATTAACCTAAAGCTACAGACAAAAATAATATGAGCTATTGGAACTTAAGGTGTGAATTACCTCACTTTTGGGAGCCAAAGAGGCTGCCCCCAAAAGATGATATTTTATGGATAAAGTAGACATATGAATTTCTTATTTTTCTTCATAAAAGAAAAACAATTATAAAACATAGAAAACAATAAAGCAAAACAAATATAGTGAAAATATTATAAGAGACTAACAGTCAAGTAAAAAGCAAACTCAAACATGGTATGATGATACATAACTAATGATTTCTAAGAAAAGGTCATTTGTTTGACAGAGTGTTTGGTTTACTTGACCCCTCTCCTTTGAATGGCACAAATGCCATGACTTTGCATTTATGAAGAGATAAATATAATTTTGGCACACTGCCCTAGCTCTGCAATGAACACTGTTTTACGTGTCATATTAATCCAAACACTTTGATTAGTTTTTATTCTTCACTTAGCTAAATCCTCATCTTCAAGTTAAAATAGAATCCCTACCCCCAAATCAATAATTTCAGTATAACATATTTAGGGTTCCCTAAATAACTAAAACTAATAAGATTAAGGTGAGTTGTCCCTGGAAAGCAGGACCCTGGGGGGGGGGGGAGGGCAGAAGATTGAGATGAGGATAATCATTAAAAATTTGAAGCCTCTCCTGTAATCTTTGACTGTTTATACTTTATGTGTCTTACTAGAGTTTTTAAAAAAGGATTTATTAAAACCCTAAAGTAGTTTATCAAATTAGTTCAATGTAGAGGAACGTAATGATTCAAAATGACCACACTTAGCAATGTGAAACTACAGATCCAATGAGTAGTTTCATTTTCCTCTTTGTGTTTCTGAAGTTCTGTGCAGCGCTCAGCCTTACAGTGCGTCCCTCCCTATGCCATGTGGTCTTGCGTTTTTTGAGTTACATCATATTCCTTTGGTCCCCCATCCCATTTTTTTTCTACCAAGCTGAGGCAGATAGGAAGGAAAGAACTGGAGAAATGTGTGGTTCAGTAACCATTTGTCCAGAAGGTAAATGGTTAGGAGTACTCTTGCCACTAAATTATGCTAATCCACGCTGTAATCCAATCACTATTTTCTAGATGACAAGGGACCCTAGTGCCATAGGATCTGTAGTCAATTTTCTTCTTTGTCCCAATAGGTCAATTATTCCTTTTTTTCCTGAGGTAAAAGAATAACTTTCTTTCCTTGAAACTTGTGAGTGCTCTGAAATGCACACCACCCACAGGATCTGCCAAACTATTATCGCTCCATTAGACCCGGCTGAGATCATAATTACCTAAGAAATGCCATTCTTCAGCATTCCAGGACATCAGCTGCTGTAGGCACCTCAGCTCACTGAGGAGTTAAGGTTCATATATCCTGCCCTTTATTTTCCCTCAGGACACCTGTGATTCCCCATGCTCAGGAATACTTGGAGCATTGCCTTAGAGTTAGTTGTGTGGGAGTGAAAACCCAGCCATTTAGAACTAATATATTTATTGCAGTATCCATAAGAAAGATGGCATGAAGCATTCTTATTTTTAAGAAGCGTGAAAACGCCTCATACTGTGGTTTCTGAAATAACACCACTCACCCAGAGAAAATTAGAAAGGAAGAGAAGATTTCTCATCATTTGGGTGGTTGGTATGTGTAGAGATCCAGGAATAGAATGCAAACGTTAAGTCATACACTTGGTAACATTTTGAGGCTCCTAGTTGCTGCCACCATAGAATGGGATGTGAACAGGAGACCCAGATGATCTCACTCAAAATAACTGGTGATGATTTCTTGTCTTTTTCTCTTCTCTTTGTTTCTACCTTATGTACTGTGACTTAATTTGCCTTCTTTGGAAGACCTTGAGGTCTGTGTGTGTGTGTGTGTGTGTTTACAGGCGGCAGGATGTCTGGATTAGCTTTGAAGGGTCCTTCTTGCTTTATCAACATCATTCTGCCAAGATCTGACTCCAACATCCAGGCTTCATTGTTAGGGAGCTTTATCAGCAGTATCCTTAGTCTCTGACACATTCAAAAGGATGTTATCAGTGATTTTTCATCCTTTGAGGATACACTTGGATTCAGAAAATTGTCAAAATATATCTGGAGCCAAGCCCAATGACTAAATGGTGGGCAATGAATCTAAAAAACAGAACGTTTATAGAAGTGGTAACAACCAAATGATTCTAAAACTTTTTTTTCTTTTTTGGAAATGGGTGTTTTGTAATAAATAGAATATGACACCACAAGATAACTTGCTACGGGACTTAAATTTGTTCTCTGCAGAGACTAGAGAGAGGATATCAGAGGCCTGCTTCCGAGAAAATGCCAGGCCGGTGGCAATGTTCTGTATATAGATGAATAACCTGGGAACTTCCCAATACCCTCTTCAGATAAATGGAGGATATTATTTCTGAGATCCAGCCTCTGGCTGCTTGTCTCCAGCTCCCAGTTCTATAGTAATCACTCAGCCCTTGCAGCAAATGTCATTAACCTGGGGAAAGGAAAAAAGAAATTTGATCTATTTCAACATGTTAGATTCTTAGACAGACTCTGTCAGAGTGTAGACAACAGTGAGTAAGAGAAAAGATCAGAGAAATAAAGCAAATTATGGGTCACTACCTTTCTTGGCCTTCAGTCCCAGATAAAGTAGGATTCACTTATATTCCAAACATTCGTGTGCTCTAAGAAATTATTTATAAAATTTCTTAATGGAATAAAGAGAGAATAAAAAAGCTGCAAGAGAATCTATTCATTACAATATCAAAATTTTTCTTTCATAGGAGAATTATCAAGGAAAAAATTCTATCTCACAAAAGTACTCCCATTCCCAACTCCCCCCAAATCACACCATATAAATTGGTTTCTTGATTCGGTTTTTTGATTTTCCAAAATACTTTATTTGCTTTGGCAGTGTTTAGCTTACATATATATTAAAGAGTAGTTGTATTCACAGAAATTTTGCCCTATAATAGGGATTAACATATAGTATGTGTAGAAATCAACAATAGAACTACTAACACACCATAAGCTGGAAGAAGAAAACGCACTAAAGGAATACAGAATTAACAGAAGTACCAAATTTGACTTACAGACCTAACGTTGAACTTGGAGCTCCGAAACCCTCACTCTAAGAACTATTTTAGACCTGCTTTTCATCCAGGTATAAAAAGAACCACTTCATAGATCGCCTTTTGTGGTTGTTTTGGAAATACTCCTATTGGAATAGCCTGTCATCATCTGATCACTGAACTTTATATAAATCCTTTAATTCCTTTCTGCTTTCCTGCACGTATTTCTTTTGTTTGCTGGTCAGTTTTAGACTTTGACTTATATTTTGGGGTCATAGGGATTTGAGTTTGGGTTCAATAAATCAATTTTATAAAAATTAAGAAGAGCCTCAAATCAACCCAATAGAACACATGGTGGGGTCAGTTAATATGGCCTTGAGTGTGAGTGGTATCAATAGTTTCAATCCATTTGTATTTACATATACATATTAAGGAGAAACATCTTTTCACATTTTCCCAAATGTAAAAATATGATTTTAGTATTTGGGGACTTTGAAAAAAGTTTTATCCTCATGTTTTCTATGTAAGGTCATAAAATGGCTATTGTATATAAAATGCATTTTATCTAGCTGGTGTTTTTTATTTAAAAAGGGCCTAGGATAAAGGTTGAAAAGCAGATATTTCATATATAAATAAAAAACGTGAAGCCTGCATGGACTCAACATGTTTATGAATTGGTTCCTATCATGTCTGTTTCTTTGGTAGTTATGTTTCAACCATTTTCATGAAGGGTTCTTTCTTTTAAATTGAGAAATATTACAGGATAGTAAAGCAGGCAGGATCAGGGAGTTGGGAGTTGTTTCTCATTTTTCTGAGAGACACTTGTTCCAGGAGAGGAGCTTAAGAAAGATGCTGAGACCATTTCTCAATTTCTGTAGTTTAGTTCTGATGTTGGGCAGAGACCTACGCTTTGGGGCGATTTCTCAGTGAGATCATCCTACACTAAAATATTTGCCTGTAGCACCACACATTGCTGTGGATCTGAAATGTGACTTCAGGCCAATTATCTAGTAATTTTAAATATCAAAAGAACATTATTGGCTTCAGACAAATCTTGTAATAGTCAATTAAATTTGAATGACACTTTAAAGTTAGTCCTTATGGATAAAGAGAAAGGTGGAATTCTTCACAAATAGTCAAAAAAATAACTCCCAGAGACCCACTTACTGCTCATGCACGGCCAGTTCTCAGGTTCCTCTTGATTAGTGTTAGTCTTCTTGGGGGAAATAGACATGTGTATTTTTATTTTGAGGAAACAATTTTTTTTCCTTTTATAGTGATGATGGTCTAACGTTTCTCTTCTCTAAAAGGCAACTATTATAAGTAGCATCAGAGTCAATTTGTCATTACTTTCACTATTTCCAAATGTTCATATTTCCAATATGTCACCCCATTGAGGTCTTACTCCATTAACATTGCTATAGTATATTAAAGAATGTTTTTATATATTTAAAAGAAAAACTTTAAACAAGACCTATAGTATTAGTCCCATAAATGCTGGCAAAAGAGCATGGGTATTTCCAATTAACTTGTCTTCTTTTTGCTGCTTTATGGGGAACAGATGAGAGACTCATACCTTACAATAGGGAAAAGAGCACTGGATGTGAAGCTATGAGTATTGAGGGGGAGACATTTTCTTGCTGTGAGAACATGGGCAAGTTGATTAAAACCTTTGAGTCTTTTCCCCCCACATATAAGGTGAGAATAATATCTGATTTACTAATGTCAGAGTGTTATGGGAGTAAAATCAGGTAGTGGGGAGTGAAATCACATTGTGAACTGTGGATCATTGTATAAATGTTGGTATGTGTTAGTTACATACCTTTGATTATAAGCAGTTAAAATTAAATGTGGGCTCGGTGCTCGTAGCACAGTGCCAGCCACATACACCAAAGCTGGTGGGTTCAAATCCAGCCTGGGCCAGCTAAACAACAATGGCAACTTCAACAAAAAATAGCCAGGCTTTGTGGCAGGTGCCTATAGTCCCAGCTACTTGGAAGACTGAGGCAAAAGAATTGCTTAAGCTCAAGAGTTTGAGGTTGCTATGAGTTGTGATGCACAACACTCTACTGTGGGCAACATAGTGAAACTCTGTCTCAAAAAAAGAAAATTAATTGTGGCTAAGTAAAGCTAGAATTTACTGAAAGGATATTGGGGCTCACAGAATTGCCAAGAGTCTCAAAGACTAGAGATGTGGCAAGACATAAAGCAGACTGGGGAGCAAAGAAACAGGACATTTCAGGGAGCAACAGGAACCAATCTATGAGATTGGAAGGGGCTCTATTTATTTCTAGTCCCTTTAACCCTATGCTCAGATTTAAATATTGGGGAAGCTCAGTTGGCTAAATTGGACTATTGTCCTGATCCCTTGGTCAAGGAAGGGCATGACTCCTGATTATTATCCCACCATCCCAAGTCTCATAGGGAAAAAACAATTATTCAAAAGAAATCAGAGTGCTGATCAGAAATGGATAATAGACAATCCAGACATTCACAGGTATGAAATTGATATCCTAATTCCCCGGTTTTGAACATAAAATTTATACAAATTTAATGACTTTGAATCCCTATACCCTGTGCTATAATCTAAATATTTCATATGTTGAAATGCTTATGCCCAACATATTAATAGGTAGGGCCTTCATGTAGTCATAAAGGTGGAGCTCTTGTAGGCAGGATTAGTACCTTTATAAAGAGGCCTAAGAGTGCCTCTTTGCACCATGTGAGACCAAAGTAAGAAGTCACTGTCTATGAACCAGGAAGCAGACCCTGTGCTGATGCCTTGATCTTGGACTTCCCAGTCTCTAGAACTGTGAGAAAGAATTTCTCTTATTTAAGCTCTTCAGTTTATATCATTTTGTTATGGCAGTGAGCACACGGACTGAGACAATATTCTGCAATCAATGTTCTTTTTTTATGTAATTTGGGATAAAGTTTTATACATTTAAAATCAATTACTTTGAGTCACTGTCTCCCATAACCAAGGGGATGTCTTATTTTTCCTCCCTGGGATTTTACTTGACAGCTCCCAAGAACAGCTATAATTATCATGCACACCAAAAGTTCCATCCTTATCATCACTTCTCAAGCAGGGAGGAAAAATCCTGAGATGCAGATCAGCCTGCTGAAGAGACCTTATTTCAGGTTATTGTTGATATAATGCAGCCCATTGTGACCTGTTGAACTCCAGATGGTCCAGCTTCCCAGGGGTTGTCCTTCTTGTGCCCTGCTTGAATTTGGGGGTTGGGTTGGGTCTCTAAATTGAGGAGATTTTCCAAGGAAGAAAAACACTGTCCATTGTCCATGGCTCCTACCCTGGTAGTGGTTTTTTCTCTTTGTGTAAGGGTGGAAGAAGAAATCTGTACCCCTATCCTCCAAATTCTTTAGGGCTTAGCCATGAATTTCTTATTTTAGTCATAGGCTATGCCTAAGTGTCTCCTTTCTTGGGATCTCTGAGTACCCTGGGAGTCAAGAAAGCCCCTCCCTTTCTATGTTCCAAGGCCGAGCTCCATTTGCTAGCTTAGTAAAAGTGAAAGGTTTTTCACACAAAAGAAAAATTCTCATTAAGGGCATTGTTTGCTGCCTATATGACTTTTCCTAAAGACTTAAAGGGAAATATAGGAATGATGTATAGAAACTGATATGTTTAAACCACTCCTTCACATGGGACAGCAAATTAGTTTTGAACAAAAATTGAGTCAGAGAAAATTAGGGCATGTTAAGAAAGAAGTAAAATATAGCCAGGGGAATGCTATAGGGGCCATGCTGAGGCAAGAGCTGTAAGTGTCTTGTTATTTACTTCATCCTGCCCCAATCTGTGTGTCTTCCACTCTTTTCATAAGGATGGTTTATTTCATTCATTTGAAGATGGAAAAAGTGCATCTTTTCATGGGCCCTTACAGATACTTAGGTTGGTATAACCAAATAAAGAAGAAAAATGATAGTGCCAAGTTGGCAGTGCAAGGACAGATGAATTTGAAGTGAAAGACAGTAGTGGACATTGGAGAAAGCATGTGTGGGAGCTGCCTCTCAAGCTGCCAAGTTAGCTCAAGAGAAACTTCTAGAGATGGCTTATGTGGATGCCCTTCTTCTTGTCCCATTGCCAAACACACTGCAGGGGCCTTCGTGTGGAGACATGGTTAGCACAGGGAAGACTTGTTCCTTGGCCTTCTGGGCTGATCTCAAACATCAAGTCACTCCCAAAGAGAGGAGGAGCTTTCAGATGAAATGAAGGGGCATTCAGAAAGAATTAAAACCCCCAGAGCTGCTGACTCCCACTGTGTGTTAAGTTGAGCTGCCATTGTTGGAACTTTTAGTAAAGGTCAAGCAATCACTAGTTTGTGTGCCAAAAAGCAGTGTAGGGGAAGGGCTGAGATCACGTCCTTACTCAAGATTTCTTTTAATCAAAGAAACTCAGTGGACACCAACTTGAGTTATGATGATACTAGGTCTTCTCATGATGTATAATCATCCAGAAGTATTTCCAAGAATACCACAAATCGTTTGTTTGGGAAACTTTCTCCCCATATGTCAACTGGATCAGTGTTTGCTGTGAAATCGGAGCACATGAAAGTAATCAGATCTGCTAGGAAGATGATAGTTTGGCATTCTTGCTTTCCAAAACATTTCACAATTCCAGTCGTGGTTTTTCCTGAGAACTCTATATACTATGGTATTTCTAACTAATTATAGATGCCCTTAGGCTGTATTCTATAGCTCAGCAAGCACATGGTCCAACAAAAGTTTATTCATTTATTATACATTTCAACTGTTTGGCAGGAGCTTATCAATGTGCTTTGGTTTATCAAACAGAACTATTAACATCTAGTTTGTGTATATATATATATTTTTTTTTCTCTAACACAGATATATCTGTTGTAAATCAAGACATCACATTTAAGTATTTTTGTTCAATGTTGACTGGTGTTCCAGGAGAGGTAGGAAAGAGACTCTGTGAAATATTTTTGGTGTGATCTAATGAGTCAAATAAAGAGCAGTGTACAAAAATACCTTACTGTTTCCAACACATCAAAATGTGCTCAGAGCATTAAAGAAATAACTTGAAACCTGCTTGGGTTTTGTTTTGTTTGTTAGCCAATTTTGGCAACTTGAGTGAACCTAACTTAATTTTATGTCAACATATTTTGAAATAAAATTATGTGGAATATATGACAAAATTATGTTCAGGCACTAGAATCAAATAATGTCAGAGCTGAGTGAGCTGAGAAGATATCCAGCTTCATCCTTCCATTTAAGAGATGAGAAAATTAAGGCCTGAACTGGTGAAATGGTTTACCCAAGATCGAATAGCTGGTCATTTGTAGAGCTCAAATAAAGTTGATGCTATGATCTTCATCTACTGTGCTTTCTACCTTTCCATAAAGATGGAGATTATGTTTTCTCCATGGTTCCTCTCCTCATATTTAAAAGACCATTTTGAATAAATACTTCTGTTCAGGTGACTAGAATATATCAGAACATAAATGAAAGACTCAAAGTTAAAACCAAGACTAAATTGTTGTCCATAGGATCTCCACAATTCCTCCATTAGCCTGAAAAATTTAAATAAACTCTTCAGATAAATAGGAAAGATTCATGTTTTCACTAAAATTTACATCATAATTCCATACCGGAATTTACCTTGAATTAGAATCTATTATATATGAGAGAAACAGACCATAGAGAAAGGGAAAAAATGGAGATAAGAGAGAGGGCATTAAAATCTTCCAGAGGGGAAGCTGAATATCTTGGATAACTGCATTTTAAAAGAATCATTTATTTGAGTCCTGACCTATTAAAGAATTTTTCAAAGAATTTGTTTTTAATTCTTTTCCTTTATTTTGAAACAGGGTCTTTCTGTCTCAGAGGCTAGAGGGCAGTTGTGGGACCTTAGATCAGGGTAACCTCAAACGCCTGGCCTCAAGCAATCCTCTAGCCTCTGTCTCCCAAAGAGCTAGGATTACAGACATAAGCCACCAAGTCTGGCCAGCTGTAATAATTTAATCAACAGTACTGTATATAACATTGCCTCAGTTTCACAGTCTTCTCACACTTATAGTCTCTTAAATTTTAATACATACTTGTATATCTACATTTCTATATCTAAATTTATCTGTGTCTATGTGTCTGTATTTATATTACCCATTAGGTTATTTGGGGTAACTTTGGTTTTTTTTATTCTTTATTAATTCATAACTGTGTACATGAATGCATTTATGGGGTACAATGTGCTGATTTGATATACAATGTGGAATGTTCACATCTAACCGATTAACCTAACCATCTCCTCATTTACTTATTTGTTGTGGTAAGAAATTTATACTGTATTCTAAATAGTTTTGAAATGTATCATTGCAATATATACATTAGGTGAGGTTCCCCAAATACTCTCCCTCTGGGGGAGGCCGAGAAGAGGGAGGGTATTTGGTAACTTTGGTTTAATAGCAAAATAAACATATTAAGGTTAGGTCCTTATGAAATATGTTTGATTCTTATTTGGTTTTGCTAATGAATCTGAAAGCACTTGATTCTGATCATAAATTTGAAAGTGACAATGACAGCTGAAATTCTTGCATATATATTAAATTACATAAAAATTACCGGCTACCAAAAAAAAAAAAAGGTTTGTATTTCCATTATTAGTGTTAATTTTGAAGACATTTCAAACTTCCATCAAGGATAACCCTACAGGTAAAGTACTGAACTCAGAGGCTCGTACAACTTTTGGTGAGCTTGTTAGGAAACAAACTGCACTAGGAAATGTTCTGAAAATTTTCATTAGAAAAGAGGAGATAATTTTTTTTTTTTTTGGCCGAGGCTGGG
The DNA here is from genome assembly GCF_000181295.1 of Otolemur garnettii. NCBI lineage: Eukaryota > Metazoa > Chordata > Mammalia > Primates > Galagidae > Otolemur > Otolemur garnettii. Next base: position 2,153,327 of record NW_003852555.1, on the reverse strand, counting down.
TTTGAACCCACCACCTCCGGCATGTGGGGCCAGCGCCCTATTCCATTGAGCCACAAGCGCCACCCCCGATAATTTTTATAGTTATTCAAGATACTGTAATATATCTATTGATACTCTCAGCTGTTTCACTGGCTGTCAGTTGTAAAACCCAAGTGAGGTTTGGGCTTTCAGAACATGCATGCTCCTGTGTTCCACAACTTTCTAAATATGAACAATCTATCCCAGGAGGGCTCTTGCTATAGTTTTTCTTAACTCAGCAGTATTTTCACAGTCTTTCATCTTTATCTTCATGGAGGAGAGTGCAATTTTCATAGGAGCTTTGATAATAGCAAGCAAAATTTAGATCTCTAGGTTCAAATCTGGATCTGCCATGCAAGTTGTTCTTTTAAGCTTTGCCCTCGAATGTTTATAACAGCTCAATTCACAATTGCAAAGATGTGGTAATAACCCAAGTGCATCAACCCATGAATGGATTAAAAAACTGTGATATATGTATACCATGGATATATGTATGTATATATGTGATATATATACCAGCCATAAAAGGACAAAGATTTTACATCTTTTATATTTACCTGGATAGATTTGGAGAACATTCTCTTAAATAAAGTTTCTCAAAAATGAAAAAGCAAGCAGCCCATGTACTCAGTTCTAATCTGAAAATAGTAGATCAACAACTACTGAAGAACACAATTATATTCAAGAAGGAAGGAGGGAGGATGGGACTTGGTAACTTCCCACCTATCAGGTAAAAACAATATAGGGATATATGGCACACATCCTGGGTGAAGGATTCAACTACAACTCAGACTTTGGACTTTACCTTCAAACACAAATAATGTAATCTAATTGTATGTACCCTCATATTAACCCTAAATTTAAAAAAATGGATAAAATAAGAGTTGACCTCATTTTGTTGCAGTAAGCTCATACATTGTTGTAAGTAAAATAAGGCTCCTGTGTACAGGTATGGTAAACTAAATAAAAGATGTAATATTATACAACATCAAGAGGTAGCGTCTATTCCGTTCACCTCATTGCATGTGGGCTGACCATATGATTGGCCTTGATTTTGAATGTAGCAGAAGGGACATTATGTGAGTTCGGGGTTTAGGCCTCCAAACACTATGTACTTGCTTTTTGGAATAATGCCTTGAGACCACTAGAAAAGGAAGCCAGTTTAACCTACTGAATGATGAGAAGCTGCAGAGAAGAGATCTGCCTCAGCCAACATGTTGGTGAGCATCCAGGCATGGGTCTGAGGTTGCTGGATGTAGCCACATGTGACAGCCGTATTACAAATCTACACTTCCATGCATGGCCACACCCACACTTGGTACAGCACACATATTCTCTTGGCAGGCAGATGTTTGTGAGGTTGAGCCCCCACCCAACTTTTCTTTGAGTTTTCCCTGAAATGGTTTCTTGTAGAAGTCTGCTAAATTCAGAGGCCCTGTGTCTGCCCTTTCTCCATCTGCATAGCTGGTGATGCTGAGTCTGAGTACTATGGAGATGTTGGCCCTTAACATGTGGGGCATGTGTGAGCATTTCAACAGAGATGCTGTCCATGGATAGTTATATAGATTATGTAATAAGAAAATTGTTGCATGAGGTTGGGATTTCTTTTTCTAAGTACTACAAAGACATTGTACTTGGTGAACTTGAAGTCAGTCCAGTAAAAAACAAATTTACAGTAAATGTGCGCTATTCTTACTACTACTAAGTGTCAGATTATAATAATTTACGTAGTTTTTGACAGTTTATAGAGCAGACACAATAACTTTATCTTTGTAAACCCTGACAATAACCCCACAAAGAAATTATGTTTAAGAAAGTTATAAAAAAGATTAACCCAAAGTTAGAGACTTTTTCAAGTCATTAAGATCAGAAGTTAGAAACAGAGCTCATATTCTGCTCTTTGGGGGCCATTTTTAGTTTCTATGTGTCTGTTTTCACATCAGTGACTTTCACGATGTCACTGATGATAGACTATTATAGTTTGGTTTTAAACAGTAAATTAATTATGGGACCTGATTTCAACTTTTCCTATTGACCCAGCCTCTGAGACCCTCCCTTCATGTATTACTAGTTAACATGATATCTGCTTCCCTAATGGTCTTGCTTTGAGATGAGCAAGTTGTTCCTACTGCCTTTCTCCTCTTCTTTCCCTTTGCAAAATGATGTGTGACATGTTATCACAAAGATCTGGGCTGAAAAGCACCTTCTTAAGCAATTATCACTGTAGTAAAGCCCAGACAGGCTGTCTGTCATCTAGGAAGCACCAAGAAGCCAGAGCAAGATGCTCTCAGAGGCAGTGGCTTATAGAGGAGGTCACTGAAATATTTTCCACAAAACACTAAGACAGTAAGCCATCGGGAAAGTGCAACTCAAACTTGCAAGGAGATACCACTTCACATGATGGCACTAGTTAAGAGGACAGATAATTACAAGTATTGGTGAGATGTGGAGAAATTAGAATCCTTATGCATTACTGGTGGGAATTTAAACTGGTGCAGCCACTTTGAAAAACTATTTGGCAGTTCCTCAAAAAAGTAAAAATAGACTTACCATATGACCCAACAATTCCAACCCTAAACATATACCCAAGGGAATTGGAAATACATGTTCATGTAAATCTTGACATGAGTATTCACAGCAGCATTGCTCACAAGAACTGTAAAAGTGGCCACAACCCTAGTGATGAAATAAACCAGTGAGTAAATAAAAATGAGGTCTACCCCTACTTGGGATTATTGTTTGGCATCAAAGAGGAATGAAGTAGTGATACACACCACAATGTGAACTGACCTTGAAAACGTTGTATTAAATGAAAATGCTAGATACAAAAGTCTACATCTTGTATGATTTCATTCATATGAAATGCCCTGAGTAGGCACATCGGTAGGGACAGAAAGGACATTACTGTTTCATCAGAGCTGTGGGGAGCAGGCTGAACAGGGTTTCTTTTGGGGTGGTGGTGAAAACGTCCTAAAAATGACTGTAGTGATGGCCATACAATTTTGTGAATATACTAAAAGCTGTTGAATTATGTCCTTTAAATGGATGAATGATATGGTATGTGAATTATATCTCAATAAAGCTGTCAAAAAAAGAGGAGTGACTAAAGCTTTGGCTCAAGATATTAGCATGCCTAACCTTGATCTAGTATGAATGATACTGACATGTTGAAGTAAACGAGTGGTCAGAAAGGGAGCAATTCAGTCTATGGCCTGGTCACCCTGAACACACAAGATCTAGTCTGATCTCTGAGGCTAATCAGAGTCAGGGCTGGTTAGTACTTGGATGGGAGAAAGGGAGCAGTCCCCCAAAATACAGAATACAGAAGTTTGAGATGAAAATACTGAAGGTTTGTCTGTATTATTAAGCAGACAATCTGACTCAGGCTTGAAAGTGTGAACTTTAATTATTGAGAATGGTGTTCATCCCTCCAGTTGTTGATTCCATTAAACATTCATCCTGATGGTCCAAGTCCTTGCTTCCCAAACAACCGGACACTTCAGAAAAAGGTGTGCTGGTCGGTGCTCTTCAAAGCAGAATTTTCACCATTAATCAAGAAACTGGCATTGAGGCCTCTGTGAGGGCAGCAGAAGGAGGTGGGTCGGTGGGGGAGGGGGCTGATGTTTATTCAGATCAGCTACTATATGCAAAGCACTATCTTAGGCGCTCTGTTTCTTTTTTAATTTTCACAATTATCCTATGTGGTAGATATCATGATTTCTAATTTAGAGTTGAATAAATTGAGGCTGAAAGATACCAACAATTGCTCAATTGCCCATTCCACAAGTGGCAGCACCCAAGTATAAGACCAGGACTCACTCTCACCAAAGCCTATGACTTTCCCCCTTTATAAGTCTATTAGTGTGGTTCAAAATCCCCGATTCAGACAAATGCAAGGATTTGATCAACTTAAGTTTAGAGCCTACAGAACCGAGGACAGACAAAAATGCCATAAAATTCACAAGGTAATGCCGGTTAGACTAATCATATTTACCTTTGGTTAAAGGGATGGGGTTGGGGACTGAGGCTGAAGACAGGGACGGATGGGGGTCCATTAGTACCAACCTCCTTTCACTGAGCACGTCTGATTGTTCTCCTTTGCAGATGGCCAAAGCACTGGCCCTTCCAGCTAGGTACACCCCCTGCTTCGGAGTGTCCCCTCAGCACCCAGGGACTGCTTTGTGTAACAGGACTCCAGGCAGCTGCTATGAGCTTGGAGGTCAGGCAAACATGGGCTGGGGATGGGAGGACACCTGCCTCTTGCATGCAAAGATGGAACAAATGACAACATTTGTTGTCTTGGATCTGAGCAGCCCAGGCAGCATGTGTGAGGGCTTCAAGCTCTGTTTTCTTCATGAGCATGAGTCCCTCTTTTCATATCTGGAGCAGGGAACAGATGTTTCATCAAAAGACACATTTAAAATAAAGATAATTATGCAGTAAGAGGCTTAATTACATCAGCTTATTCAGGTCCACTTAATTGCCTGACAGCCTGAGTGCCTCCCACTTATTTGCGGCAGAAGCTCTTGTGTTTTGCTGGTTTATCAAATCCTTTGATGGCTCAAGGAAGATGTTATTGACTTAGCAATTCAGAAAATATCAATTCCTTATATACAGCTGGTAGAGGAAAATGTAAATATTTTTAACAAGCAATAAAAAAAATCACCATTTTTCTAGGGGTGGCTTATGGTGTCTTATAAATGATTAATAACCTGAATGACTCTGAGAGGTAAACCTGGACTAGATATTTCATCTTTAGTTGTCTCTTGGTCATCTTTGAAGCCTTTCTGTCATGTTAAAATCCCAGGGAGAAGGTGATTTTCTAATTTAAGGAGGCCATTTGAATCATGTGACAATGAGGCAATTGACCAAAAAAAGCAGTTTTATGGCGCTATTTCCATCTCTTCTTAACTTTAAAGGCTAGATTAGCTCTGTTCCAGACTAAGGTTTTTTTCTTTCCCCCCTATAAAGCACCAGTGTTTTGAAGCAATAGTTTTTATTTACAGCCTCTATTTTCTCTTACCATTAATCTCCTCCCCCAAACCTTGCAACCTGACTCTCTCCTGTACTAGTCTTCTGAAAAAGAGGGAGCGGGAGTCAAACTGTGCTTCTTTTAAGTCTTTATTTTGTTATGTGCTCTGTAGTATTTACATAAACTCCCCTATGGAGACTTCCAGGATATTACACCCTCCTGGATTTATTCCTGAGTCAGTGCGGATGTGAGCCTGAAGTCTATGGCACCTTCACACCGAATACTGAGGGGAGAATAATGAAAGAGGCTCTTTGCAAAGATGTGGCGGGGACAGGGAGTGAATGGGGGGGGATGAGGCAGTCCCCTGGGACTAGAAGGGCCTGTGACCACCCCTGAGGGCAAGAGATGGGACAGACAGCAGAACTGCTGCCTGGAGAGGACCTCCTGACGGAAGCTTTGGGCTTCAGAGAGGAAGGTGGCTAACCTGGACCACCCCATAGGGAGGCAACCAAGAGAAAGAAATAGATGAACCTGACTTTCCCCAACATTTGATCTTGACCAATGTTTCCCACTGGCCAAATTAGAGCCAATGCCCGAGAACAAGAGAGCCCTGGATGCGGCTCAGACAGATGGGCCTCCCGGGGCACAGAGCATGATGGGAAGTAGATGTCTAAGGGCAATTGGAAAATCTCTACCACATCTCATATCTCTATGTTTTCTTCTTAGTCTCATGAGTTATCACTTCTGCCATCTCCATCTCTGTAAGTATAATGGTTCTGAAGACTCTCTCCTCTTCTCCTTGTCCTGGACAATCTTATTATGTCCTTAGCTTCAAATAACAAAGTTCATGACTTCTAGGTGCCTATATTTAGTTCTTTCTTTTCTCCTAAGCTTTATTTTCTGGATATGTCCATATTAAATGACTGCTTACTTCTTTTGCTTTAATACATTTGAATGGAACTTCTCTTTTGTCCAATTTTATGCCTCTGAATTTGTTTTCTGGGTTCGTGTTTTCCTCCCGCTCACCTTAATTTCCTCATTCTTCTCTACTCATTGGACCACTAAGTTCTGTGGATTACATCTCTGTATTCTCTCCAATATTCCTTCCTCCATCATTATGGGCAAGGTCACAGGTCACACTCACAGTTTTTCTTATGTGCATGTTTCTGTTATATAATAATCTCCTTGCTTCTGCTATTGAACTTTTACACTGTGTCTTCCTCATTGCCTCTGAAGTTCTCTTTCTAAAACAGTTTCCCCTTCTTTTATCATGCTCCATGCACTATCTTCTTTCTTCCTTTAAATTTGGATATACAAGTGCAAAGGTAGATGAGGAAAGCAGTTCCTATCACACAATAGCAAGTGGAGGTGATTGTGGCCATAGGAGAGAGCATGCTGGTGTAAAGTGCATAGTTTTACTCAGGTCCTATGGGTTGTTGTCATATGGCACACACAGCCTTTGTTTTAAGGTCTTCATTTTTTAACAGAACCTGAAAATTTTAATTTTTGTATGAAACATCCAGGGGTATGTTTTAGAGCTATCAATGATAATGCAAGGTTATCATTTGTCCAGGATCTGCTTGGATTAAAGCCTCTCTGACAGGTCACCCCAATGGAACCCTTGATAGGAGCTTTGGGCTTTCCCCAAAGAGAGCAATTTGGACATTCCTTGTGCTATACAAGTTTCCAGAGCCAGCTGCTCATTATCCAGGGGTGCTCAATGGCACATTCCATGCCTGGCTATATACTTGTCCCCCCCCCCCCCATATCCCACCACATAGCACTGTGGTAAAAGAAAAAAATATAGAACAAGGTTGCCATCTGATGTTTCCCAAATGTTAGAAGCTGGAATCTGTTTACATCCTTGCCTCTTGAGAGATTTTAGGGACGTCTATCAGTTTTTCCAATATATAATGGTGAAAGCAGACACTTACAGAGACCCAGGGTTCAATGCATGAGAGAGAATGCAATAAAGTTCTGTGTTTCCAAACAGGAGGGTTGAGAGCTGGTCTGCAGCTTCAACATGGTGCCTAAAATGTAGACCCCAGTTTCTGAAAACAGAATAGTCACATTTTCCAGCTTTATCAGCTTGCAAGTGGCCAGAGCTGCAAATTAACCATTTAAGCGTAGATTTGGTGGACTTCCATACACTGAATTTTGCAATCTTACCTGATCTTCTGAGTAGAATGGTTCAATGCTTTGACTAGAGAACTAGAAAGGATGTTAAGAATGTGCATGTGGAGTTGTCCAGAACATTAGAATCCTCCCACTTTGTGGCATGTGTTGACTTCTGAAAGGCTAAAGTTTTGCCAAAACTCATACCATTGCAACCAGTTGCTACATTGGAGCGGGGATATGTGATGTGCCCACATATGTAGCTGCTTTCTGAGTCTCTTATATGTACTCGAAAACTGCATGAATCACCAGGTAAGGACAAAAGGTAATGCATGGTGAGGCCAGGTGCCTGGTGCTGGGGCCAGCAGTTTGAGGGACGAGAAGCATACCTAGACATGTAAACAAAGCCACTGAGGAAGGGAACTTTCTACTCTTAACTCCTGCACGCCTTTGGACATGCTCACGTCAGGCTATATTTTAGATCTCACGTCCTCTACCTCTTGCAGTTACAATGGTGCCTGAGCTTTCTTAAACGGCATACTTCAATTTGACCATCTCTCCATTCTCCCCACCTTCACCATTATTCCTACAACCCTACTCATAAAGGAGGATTCTCAGGTCTTTGAAATACCACTCTCCCTAATAACAGACATTGGCTCTAAGTTTCTATGTGGATTATGAGAACGCCTTTAAAGCTCTTTTCATGTTCACATGCATGTGCACTATCACCCGGAATAGACTGATGGCTTCATGGAGAAATTTGACTGGTCCCACAAGCATGTCCTATTTGTACTTATCCTGCGCAAACTGTGATTTCTCCAGACACTAAAAGAATTTGGACAGAACAACCTAGTTATTCATCACCTACAATGCAACCATTCACATCAACCAACTTTTCTCTCATGTCAGGATGTTGGCTGTCATGGGCCACTCAGAGGGACTTAAACGGCACATTCCAGTAATCCTAAGAATCATGTAAAACATAATTTTCCTGTTACTGAACCCCAGGGGAAACCATTTGAATAAGATATGGCATCTGAATTTGTTCTCAAGAAATATCCATGTGTGCTTAGAACTGTAAGATTTGTCCCTGGAGCCTAATACTTCCTTTCATGGTTGTCTTCCATGAATGGCTGTCTAAACCCTCAAACCCTAGATCTCAGCTCTGGGGACCTGAGAATTACCTTATACTTCATCCTAGACCCCATAAGTACTGCCAGTGGTGAGTTGTATGTACCACATGATGGAAGCACATGAAAGCCAGTGATGAACAGCAATGCCTGCTCCAGACTTGCTCCCTGCTGCTTTAAGGGAGTGCCCCCCAGCATCCCTGGCCCCTCATCAAGTGGCCTGGCCTGATCTCCCCACAACAAGGGACCCTACAACTTAGAAAGCCCCACATCCCTTCTTTGTCCATTGAAATCTTTTTAATCCTTCATGAATGGCCCCGTTGAAATGACTACTTGCTTTTGTGAAATACTACCTTGTCTAATCCTTACCACTAGCCTTTTAAAGCGCCATTTACAGGTGATAAAGCTAAGACTCAAATAAGTCTAACTTACTTAAAATCACATAGATATTCAGTGGCAGAATCAGGATTTATAAATGAGGATCTTCAGATCTAAAACACATTTTTTCTATAACATACTGTCCCCCAATTTGTTTGATTCCCTTAGGGTGTATGTTTAGTTTATATCAGCATTGCAAGCTCAATTCCTTCAGAGTTCCAGTGGGTAATACTGTATAACTGACTGGAGCCACCAAATGTAAGTCAGAGAAAATAGGGTGCAGAGTGCAGGCCCAGCTTAGAACATTCAAATTAAAAACTCAACAGAACAAACAGATAAACAGAAGCTATGGACTAAATTTGCCTAGAGGCCATGAGTTTGCAAACCTTTGTTAAATACTTGATTCAATGATTACAGGGTAAAATCTTCAGGGTTGGACCTGTAACCTACTCATCTTAACAGTTCCTGCAGTGTCTAGCCCAGGCCTCTTCACAAAGTAGGCACGCAGTAGATGTTTACTCAACTGAGTGGAAATTTTAAAAACTTGTCTATAATCTTTAAATTGATAGTCATTTTGCTTCTATAGAAACCATCCATAACTATGGTTTGGTTAAAATTCCTTCAGTACCCTACACCATCTGCCCATCTAGAATTTGAAGGGAGATGAGACAGTAAGGGCAGAAATTATAGATTGGTCTGATTCCTTTTCATTGGTCTTAAAAATCACAAAGCAGATGTGTGGTTTCCCTGTGTCCTTAAAGATGTGGTCTGCTCAACAGGACAGAGTGATTTTACCACTGAGATGCATTTCGTTTATTACCTACAGGCTCCACTTAAAATGAGGGCCTTACTCAATGAAGTCTTGAATGAGACTCAGGTGTGCCTCAGAAGTGCGCCTGTGGGAACGATGGCTCTGACCAGTACTGCATTCTGCAGGCTACCCATCCCCACTAGCCAATACATCAATCTAATTGGCCTCAAGGAGAAACCCTAGTATGTGGTTTTCAAAATATAGAAAATGAAAGAGAATTGCTTCAAGGAAGCCAAGATCCTAAAAACACTGTCAATTACTGTTGGTTTTCTGACAAGCAAGATTTATAGGTAATCTGATTTTATAAAAATTATAAAGCCTCAGAGCAAAAAATAAGTATTTGCACCCAAACGGGAGGATGGAAAGATTGTTTCGTCATTCTGGAATGTGTTTGCCTTTGTATTCTACTACTGTAGGCTTTGTATGAATTTCACATACTGATCTCAGTATGAGGTTTAAGGTTGTCCTTAAATAGCAGACCCTACTTAAGATGATGTTACCAAATTTATCTTAAAAGAAGGGAGGAATATTTAAAAGTCATTAAAAGTAATGACTTTTAAACTCATGTTCATGGGTAAACTCATGTTCATTTTAAGCGTATACTGATACATTTTGGAAATCTCCCTAATACACTTTAAGATATTAAAATCAATTCTTATTATTCTGCAGCTACCTTAACAACTTTTTTTTTTTTTTTAGGATAGCCACAAGAGTTAACCATTTGCAATAGAAAATTTTAGATCTGCTTTCCCTATATTGATTTAGGTGTGATTAATTCAAAACTTATGAGTTAAGTTTTGCACTACTTTGCCCAGATTTCTTCAAATAAACTTATTTTTAGACAAATGCAGATACTAATATATAGGACAAACTAAGTCTCTGATAATTACTGCCTGGTTTCATATCTCTGCTTTTTCACTTGCATCTTGGGACTTTCTCAGTAAATCAAAGACTTGTCTCAGTTTCTACCAGCAGTGCTAGAGATGTTTTGAGTTTTCTATTGATCTTTAGATTTTTATTCCCCAACTGTCATCCTGTTCCCTGATCCAAAAACATGTACCTCTCCCTACTTTATTTTCCCATTGTAGTTACAACATACTTTTTTGGCTATTCAGTGTTTGTGATACTGTGACCATGCAAATATTTAAGTAGATGAATATGTAAATGTGACTATATACACCCTGAAATCTGTATCACACTGTACTTAGTACATTTGAAATTCTTTCATTATCTCTGAAGCTAATAATTTGAATGTTTAAAAAGTTGGGCATGTACTCTCCAGCTCATTCCTTGATGATTTACATCTGGCCACTTCACAACAATTATGTTACCTGCCATCAAAGGAATTGTCTCCTGTGATCCCATAATACATGCTAGTATTTTCTGGCAGAACTCTAAAACACCTTTACATCTGATCTAACACATCAGTTTTTATATTGGTTCCTACATTTTGTCTTAGAAATTTCCCTCCTGAAACCTTCTACCCTCCTTCTCTGATATATAGTGGCTGTTCACCAAACCCACTGCACAGCTGATGTCTTGGTAGATTTTTGACTTTGCAGCTTTTATTATCAACGAAAGAAATTTAAGTGCACGTGTTTCCTTTCTCTCCCTCCTTCTCTCACTCTCTTTCTCCTGCTGCCTCCCTTCTTCCCATAATAACAATATCAGCCTAGCTGGAGAATGAGCAACTATTCCCCCTGCTAAAGCTGTCCTAGTTGACCCAGGAGCTAACTACAGACACATGTAATCATACATGACCAGGAACTGCACAGCTGAACCCAGCTCAACATGCCAACTTACAGAAATTTGAGGAAGTGAATAGCTGCTGCTTTAAACCACTATGTTTTGGAGTGGCTATGCAGATTCTGATGCAAATGGTTTCAAGAGACCGTGCCAGGTGAATTATTTGTGGGAGGAGGAAAGATGGCATCTTGAGGATGTGATAATGGTATTGGTCCTCATTGGGCCCTAGAGGTGCAGGGTTCTGAAGTACCAGAAGCAGCTTTGGTTCATGAATATGTTGAGTTATTTTTTTTTTCATTTAAATTTGAGATATAATCCATATCCCACAAAATTGACTTTTTTAACGTGTAGAATCCAGTGGATTTTAATATACTCATGAGGTTATGCGGCCATCCCTGCTATCTAGTTTCTGAGTGTTTTTGTTACCCCTAAAAGATACCTGTATACATAAGTAATCACTCACTATCCTCCTCTACCTATAGCCCATGGAAACTACTACTCTATTTTCTGTCTCTATGGACTTACCTACTCTGGATATTTCCTATAACAATATGTGGCCTTCTGTGTTCTGATTGAAGCATATAGTTTTAGTTCTTATATTTAGCTCTTTAATCAACTTTGAGTTAATTTTGTATATGGTGTGAGGTATGGATATGGTTCCAGGTGGGAACTTTTCTAGATGAACATATCAAATGAAGGTGAAATTCTTCCCTAGGAAATTTAAATACAGGAGGGTATTCTAATACCTAATTTCTAGGAGGAAATTTTAATACAGGAGGTAGCAGCACAAGCTGAAAAGTGCTTTCTCACAGACACTGTGGAGTCTCTATTGCAAGACTGCACTCACCTGCATTGACGTTCTAGAAACCCAGAAGACAGAGGGCAAGAAAATCTAAGTATTTAAATATACTGGTTGGAGAAGATGGATACTTCAAATAATCCCTGCTGACTTTGTTTTTATCATTTAAATTTTCTAAACTTTTGTAAGAAGGCAATGTAATGTCTTAAACAAGACAGTATGTTTAGGAGATTGCCTATGGAAATGGGGAATGAATCATACCAACATTAACATGTTGCTGGGAGATTTCACCCAACTGATTATAAGTTCACAGCTTGAGGATTCTGGAAACAGGCATCAACAGCATATGGTGATCCTGAACTAAGAGTTTTTCCATTTACTCTTCTTCCATCAGATATCATTGAATTTTGCTAAATGGCCTTTAGATACTCTTGCAAGTAAGTTATCAGGATATACTTTTGCCTGTAGTAACTCTTCTCGAGGCTGGGAATTGTTTTGTTTTATCAAGTTGATGATTGTGGAGCTAAGGTTATGCTATTCTTCTAGGTGATAATGAATGTTTAGGATCTTAGAAAAGGGATTATAGAATCAACACTGAACTAATATAACTTTTGTTGTACAGAGGAACTACATGCAACCCAAAAAGGATGAAGCTGCTGAAGGAACCATAATTTTACCATGGCCTCAAGAATTCCTTTTCTTGAGACATGAAGAATATTAAATTAGAGAGGGCAGATTTTGAACTTTAAAAATTCCAGACTTTGAATTAACTCACTAGGTCAATAAAACCCTGATTTTAAATTTTAATGCATTTGGACTTTAATTTGCAAAAGCTTTTACTAAGAAGGACAAAATAATATGATTTGGACTTTAAAATATTTGGCATGTAATGTCTCATAATATGTTCATGGGAGAGGGTTTATGTTAAAACTGGGTAATTTCTGCATTGGTAACATTTTATTATTGAAGTATTTTTATCCTATTTTTATTGAGTATTTTAATGTTTTCATTTAATTTCATTGATGAACTTCTCATATATTATATTGTACAACACACTCAGACATTATTTACAATGAGAAATAAAGTAGTGAATGGATTTTCACCTTTACCCTTTAGTGCAGAGAAAGCTTGAAGTTATTTTAATTACTACATTACTCAAACTCACTTTAGAGCATTTCAGGTGGAGGAAAAAAATCAGTATTTCTCCCCAGTAACCTTGAAGGAGAGTGTTAATGTGGGAATGGCCTCATGAAGGGTTGTCCTGATAAATCCTTGTCTTTACCCTCATGTGAGAGCCACCTGCCTACCTTCCCTCCACACAAACTGAGCATATATTTCTCAATTAAGTCCAATGTTTTAAGGAAAAAGACAAAGCTATGGGATTCTGTGGATGGAGAAATACTTCTCTCCTATTCCAGATGTTACTGTCCATGTGGCAAGATGGAATTATACTCCATCATAGTATGATTCCTACCTTGTTTCCCTCTCTTGCTCTTTCCAGAAGGGAAGACCCAAGTTTCTCACTACCTGATGCTTGGTTTCTCAAAGGAAGCATCCAAAAGGCAAGAACTACATGGGTCTTTTTGCAAACCAGTACAAAGATGAATGGGCCAGAGAGGGAATGGTAGGGAATGAGGAAATAAAACACACGAGAGACATAAAATACACAAGAGACAAAGATGGGATCAGGAGGGCTGGAGCAGCTAAGACTGCAGCCATCCCTAAACTGTGGAAACAGCTTTATTTATATGGTATCTTAAACAAGGTTACTAAATGATGTAAATATTAGCACATGAAGTAAAGATTAACTTTAGGGAGGAAAAACTGCACCCTTGCTGGCAAGATAAAAAGGAAAGTATGCACGGGCTATGTGACTTCTGGCAGAAGAGAAAAGAGTGTTTGTTGTTGAAGGAGGAGAAGCAGCTGGGGGTCATGCTCTGAATGTCTCCCCAGGCTGGGGGGCGGGGGGGCTGCTGCCTTACACCTGTACTTCACAGTGTCTCAGGCAGAAGCTGCACAGCTTATGATCAATTAGCCTTAGAGATCCCGGGATGTCATGTCTGCTACACACTGTTCATTAAATAAGTCAGAAAAGCCAGCCTAAATGCAAGAGGAGGAGAATTAGTACCTTGTGATGTGAGGAGCAGCCCACCTGTCTAAGCAAGGTAGGAATTGATGGTGGGCTTTTCTGGAAATTATCCTCTGCCCTTTTATCTCAACCTAGCTGTGCTTCATAATGTAAAGTATGTTTCTCATGAGGAGCATAAAGTTAGATCTTGATTTTTCTATCCAATCTAGTAATTTCTTTCAACTGCCATTTTAGTTCATTTATATTTAATGTAATTACTGATATAGTTGTGTTTATGTACCCTGTGTTAATGTTTGCCTTGTATTTAATCCATTTGTCTGTTGTTTCATTGCACCTCCCTTCCTGACTTCTTTGAGTGAATTGCATTTGTTTTAGTGTTCTGTTTTGCCTTATGTATCATCTTTCTAATTCCTTGTGTTAAATTTGTTTTTAGAAATTGACTTAGAGTTTATGATATGAATTATTAAATTGTCATCTACTTTAATGAACCACATAACAACATTTAAGAAGGATTGAGTCTTTCTCTTTCCTTCCACATTGTGTGTTCTTGCCATTTTATAATTTGCTACTATCTATGGTATAAATATCATAAACATTATTAGTGTTTTTGCTTTAGACAAAAAAAAAAGTTTAAAGAAATCGTTTATTTATATGTGTCTATATGTACTATATGTTTATATATTATATTACATAGTAAATATGTATATCACATATAATACTATCTAATAGAAAAATATGTAATGTCACATTACATAAAGAAATTATATATACGTCCATGTGCACAGTACATATTATATTATATTAAATATGTTTGTGCACACACACACCTATCTAAGGGGATATCTGTCAAATCTCTGTCTGTCCCTACTCTTGCTATATACAGTGCTTCTGAGCACTCAATGACATGCAGGTGACATAGTGAGTGGTTGTGTTTCCTTGGAATTGTAATCTGCCATACCTCCCACATGAAGCAATTAAAATACCAGTAGAGTTTTGGTTGCTACATCTTTAGGGGATTCTTCTTCTTCCTGTAATTCTTCTAGGCATGAGAGCAATGGGGGTTTCCTTGTGTCATTTTCTGAAGGTTTTTTTAAAACTACCATTCTATAGCTTTTCCAGCCTATTTTTGTTGTTGTTGTTGTTGTTGTTAGGATGAGTGCAGCTGCCTCTTGTCACTTTGTACATATAAATTAGAGCAGGATTTTCCAAATTCTTTAGAGTTAGGCAACATTACATTTAGAATGCCTTTAACCTCATCCTCTTGAATATTTCTTACTTCTTGTTTATTCCTCAAATTTCAGATTAAATATCACTTCCTCATGAGAAGCTTCCTCTAATGATCTTACTTCTTTTGTAATTGCAAATCGTTCTCTTCATGAGATGCTTAGTAGTTGTCATAGTGATGGGTCTAATACTCTGTGATTAGTGTGGCTATTGTAACCCAGAGAAAATAGGGACAGTTAGGGAGAGAGAGGATTTTCAGGATACCAGTCATCTGTGTTTTTGCCTGCCTTGCATTTCTTTTGTTGCCTTTTACTAACAGTGGCCCTTATCCTGTGGAGAAACACCACTCTGGCATTTTATGTAGAACAGGCAGGGCTAGGTGGGAGAGTGATCTAGGCCAACCCAGCCACAGTCTCCTGCTCCTAGTACTAGCACAGGTACTACCCACCGCTCCTTGGCTGTAGGTGACTCCTAATTTAAAGAAATCCAATGAAAAATGGGAATTCATTTGTTTATATAACTGACAAGAATAAGAATTTTGTTCCAAAAATTGAACCACAATCTTTTTTCATTTAATGTAGGAATTTTCATTTAATAATAAAAAATAATGAATTTTAACTTTGTATTCTTTTGCAAAGTGGTGGCCAATACATAGAAGAATATTTTGTAAATATCTTGTAAATGTACATTGAGCTACAATTTCCCATTCTCCCACCCCCCAAGTGTGGCAACTTTTAGAACACCCTGCATTTTAGACATTATATTATTTAACAGATTCCTTAGGATCTGGTTTCATGGCTAATACCTTAACAACTGGCCAATTGTTAATATTCCTTTAGTTAAATTGTTGTATATCTTAATTTGGGGGATGGTACCTTATATGCTAAATAGGAAATACCAAAACCATTTTATCAGTTCATTAATGAAAAGCAGATTATTATGGAAGAAGCATTATCTGTAGCAATAATGGTTTCCTTCACTAATTTCAAGTGGTCTAGTTTTAGGGATTCTGCATCAACAGTACAGCCTGTAGGAAGATCAATTTACCTGCTTTTTTTTCTTTTTTTTCCCTTCTTGAATTAGAATGTATGTAAGAACTTTTATTAGAATGTTATAAACACATTCAAACTAAATAAACAATCTATTAGGACATTCTGGCCTCTTCTGAGGGTGGGCCAGTTTTTATTTAAGTCATTTAGTGGAAGAGAATTCCCCAGGATAAGGATCTGGCTATGTCTGACAGGCTCTGGGGCAGGGTTACTACCTCTCCAGGGCTCTTCAGTTGGTGGGTTGTGATAATAACACCAGCTCTGAGCACAGGAGATTTTCATATGATGAGTGGTCGGAACATCTACTTAGTGGTTATAAAATATTTGCTGCTGAAAGCCACAGAGCATTGATAAACAGATCCTGGACAGCTGAGTTATTGCAATCTACTTAACATGAGGAGAACAAATTACGAGTCAAATGTTCCCGTTTAATAACCTTACTCAGGGCAGAGAGCTAGCTGCTCAGGGCTGGTGTTAACCCTGCACGTGCTGCACCTGGCCACCATCCCAGAGAGGGCTGTGCAGACACTGAAGCAACGCAGGTGCGTTTTCCATTAGGACTCAGGTATACAGAGAGGAAATTTAAAGAGGTCCATCTGGTAAAGGAAATAAACAATTTGTAAAACTGCTGTATGGTATTGGATATACTACCTAGACTCCCTCTGTGACTTACCTTTCATCCTCCATAGATTACACATGTTTAGATTTATTAAATCTTGTCTTCAGAATAACACTGTGTTCTTTTATGTTACTGGGGGAAGGGCAGAAATATTTGTCTGTTTTCTATCAGTCATTTGAACCAAGGTCAGTCATCTTGGCCCAAGTGCTATAAATACTCTCATTGAAAACTGACTCCTTTTCTCAACTTCCAAGATCATTCTTTACTTTAACACGTGAAGAAAGGGATGTCTTCATCTCATTCATGGGAAACAGACGAGAAAGACATTTCCTGCACTCATTTATTTAAAAAAATTTTTTTATTAATAATTTTTTATGATTTATTTTAAGAAATGAATTTAAAGTAGCGTTTTTCTTAACTTACTCCCAAACATGAATGTGCGGGTCTGTAGGGAGAACACAAGCTGGAGGGTGGGTCACAGTATTTCTGCTGCACTGTGGGAAAATGATTTCTTTGATGCTCATGATGTGAATGTTGTTCTGAATATTTTGCTTAATCAGAGCCATGGAATAAAGTTCTATTTGACCTTTAACCAACTTGGGATATCACATTCCTGGGTGGTATGTCCACTTTGTTTACCTTCACTCTCCTCACCTCCAATCCCTCTTGTAATAGGCACACGCACCTATGCGTGTGTATGCACACACCTGTACCCCAGACCTGGGCTGTAACTACTCGGGAAACCTTTCCTCCTACAAGCTACTCTTCATTTTTTTTTCTTGATCCTAAGGCTGGAATTGTTGCTGGAAACCGACTTGCAGAATCCAGAGTCTCTACAGAATTGGGAAATAAAAGTATGCAAAAATATATGTTTTTTTAAAAATACACAGAACCAAAGTAAGGCCACACAGGAATATTTTTTTTCTATTGGCATATTCCCAATAGCTTCAAATTGGTTTTCCTGAGCCAAGAATTTCTTTAAATGAAATGCAATGTGTTAGGAAGGCTTTTAAGACCTTTTCACCTTAAAGTGCAAACCTCTGAATGGGACCCTAGAAAGCAAAGTCTAGATCTGGCCTGCTACTTAAGCCATGATTACTGGAGAATATCAGTATGCTAGAAATAGCTGTATTTGTGAACCTCCTGTTCTTCAGCTCTTGACTGCCAGCCAAGCCCCAAATCAATCCCAGAGAATGAAAACTAAGATAATAATGAGAAAATGGACTTTTCATGCCAAAACTCAGAAAAGCATCTTATTCTCCATATGCTGACTTTGGGCCACATCAAATCAGGAGCAGTGCCCCTGGCCTGCTGCTCCTTTCTTCGAGACAGTTTGCCATGTCACCATAGACATATCCTTCCTACAGTGCAGGCTTTAGTTTCCTTATTAGGAAGCTGGGGGGCAATTGTGCAGGCTCCCTCATGCGGAGTATAATGTATTTCTTTTACCTATGTACCTGGTTCTTTCAATCAGCTAGGATATTTGGGGGAAGAAGGCTTTTTTAGTAGTGCCAGATATTAAGCTTAACTCCTGCTCTGAGTTAGCAGGAGGCAGACTTGTTTCTTTTTTTTTCTTCCATTGAAATATGTCCTTGTGCCTTACTTGACTGTTGTAAAATGCTTAGAAAGATCTCTTTTGTTTTGAGGCCACACTTGCTTGGGTTTGAACCTGAGCTGGGGGGGAACGGACACAGTTAACTCTTCCTCTCTGCATAGCCGGGTGGGTGTTTACCATGAAGAATTGGCCATAAATCAGTACTCATTTTCCATTTTTTTCTTATTGATGGGATTGCTATAGGAAGACAGCTTGTCTCTCCCTCCTGGAGGCCTGCAGGACTGAGAGCTACATACAATAAAAGTTGTTTTGACAGGAAACTGACCAAACATGACAGTGGACAGAGGGAGAAAACAGAGGGAGGGGAAAGGGTGTACATGCTTGTCTGTTTTGAACCAAGGCATGCTCTCTCTCTCTTTTTTCTTTGTTAAATTACTTTTTCATATGAAGGATACAAAAGGAACGGCCCCTACTGGCAGCCAGAAGGCAGAAAACAAACCCTTTGAAATTTCTAATTTGTTTATAGATGGTTCTCCAGGAGCCGGCTGGAAAATAATTTTGTCTGCCAGAGACAGCGAACAGCTACCCGAGGGTGTTGTGCTGAAAAAAACGACTCTCTGGTTCTGGCCCTTGAATGCCTTATTGTTCAGCACTCAGGAGTCACTCTGAAATTACTCATCTGACGGAAAAACAAAATGAAAGAAAATCTCCTCCCTACCCTCTGGCCCGAGTTTCTAGGAAAAGTAGTTTTTTAGAAAAAAATTTTTTGATTGGGCTTTACAGTGCACATCAATTAATTTTAGAATTATGTGAAGGCTTTGCAAATCTTGTCCCTTAATATGTTTTTTCCTCTTCAAAGAAGTTGTTTATTTGGGGGATACTTTTGAGGCCAGTCACTTGTGTAGCTCAGGAGAGGCTGTCTTCTCTGTGTGATGTGATAATAAATGGAACTGTTTCTTGTGGACAGTGCCACGGGTTCTCCAGACCTC
>NW_003852555.1:2111559-2133648 GCF_000181295.1 Otolemur garnettii | reverse complement strand
TTTATTTATTTATTTATTTATTTATTTTTGAGATGGAGGGCTTGCTCTGTTACCCAGGCTAGAGTTCAATAGTGTGAGCATAGCTCACTGAAGCCTCAAATTCCTGGGCTCAAGCCACCCTCTTGCCTCAGCCTCTCAGGTAGGTGGGATCGCCGGCACCAGCCACTGTGCCAGGCCCTGCAACTTCCAGATCTTTCTTCCCAACACATATGTCTTTTCTGAAGTCAGATCCAGTTATCCAACTAAGTACTGACAACTCTCCTTGTTTTAGTATAGAAATTCCCACTCAATACAGAGCAAATTACCTTTTATTCCAAACCTGAGCTTTCTTCCACCTTACTTATCTCAGTGAATGGCATCACAGCTCACCCAGCTGCTCAGGCCAGCAACCTGAAATTCCTCCTTGATCCCTTTTACTTACCAATGTTTTTCATCCAATATCTCAAGAGACTTTCACACAATCCTAAGTATTTCTCAAATCCATACAATTTCCCCTACGCAGCTTAATCCCAGTCACTGTTCTCTCTTGCACGGATGACTTTATGGATTTCTAAATGAAATCTTTATCTCCTGGATTGCTCCCACTCATTCTCCACACTGTAGCCAGAGTGATATTCCTAGAGTAAACATCTGGCCAAGTCATTGTCTTATTTTAAGCTCCTCAATGTTTTTTGATTGTCAAAATTGACTTCTGGTCTCCATTCTACTTTATCTGGCAAGATTTTCCTTCTTGTATATTTCACTACAGCCATCATGCTATAACTTGAATGTCCTTTTTAGAATTCACACTGACATTTAATTAGGAAGTGTTACCATTAAGAGGTGATCAATATTGTTATCAAGGGAGTGGGTTAGTTAGCACAGGAGTAGTTCCTGATAAAGGGACTTTCTAACTTATGTTCTTATTGTCTCTTCCCCTTCACCTCATGTGGTGCCTCCCACCATGGTCTCATGTAACAAGAAGGCCCTCACCATGTGTGGCCTCTCAATCCTGGACTTCCCAGGCTCTTCAAAATCATAAGCTAAATAAATATCTTTTCTTTATAAAGTATACAAAACATGGTGTTCTGTTACAGAAGCAGAACATTGATTAAAACAGAAGATTGGTACTTAGAGTGATTGGTACTTTACACTGAAAACGTGGAGGTAAGTGGCTTTGCAACTGGGTAACAAGCAGAAGAACATGGAAGGATTTGAAGGAGCTGAGAAAGCCCATATTGCTATGAATGGAGCATTAAGGCCAATTCTGGTGAGGGTTGCAAAGAAAAAGAATGATAGGAAAAGTCTGAATCTTCTTAGAGATTACTTACATGGCCATGACCAGAATGTTCATATAAATAGGGGCACTTTAGTGGTCTTTAGACCATTCTGATGAGGTCTCAGACAGAAATAAGGGACAAGGTATCAACAACTAGTGTAAAAACCATCCTTGTTATAAAGGAGCAAATTGTATACACAGATACACAGCTGAATTGTATCTGTGTCCTAGGATTTTATGGACTGTAGAACTTCAGCAGGATAAACTAGAAATATCTGAGCAGCAAAGCTTTTAGGCTGCTTTGTGGATACTTTTAATCACATATAGTGAGATACAAGATACAATAAAACATGATTTAAAGGTGAAATTTGTAATTACAAGGGAAGCAGAGCAGAAAGATTTAGAAACTTTCAGTCTGGCTGTGTAAAGAGGAAAAATGAATCTTTAGGGAAGGGAACCAAGGGTGTGGCCAAGTAAGTGTTTGCTAGAGAGATTACCAAGGATGGAAGGGAAACATGTATTATTCAGCAGGACAATGGGAAGAAGACTATGAAGACAGTCTTGAGCAAATATCTCAAAGATATTTGAGACTGCTCCGCCCATCCTTAGCCCAGAGATCTAAGACAGCAGAATGCTCCCAGAGGATGAGTTCAAGGGGCTCCCCTCGGCTTCCTGTCCAGAGCCCTCTTGGGTCTCTGCTCCCTGCATTCTGGTGCAGCATTCCCCACCAAGCCCTGCTGTGGCTCAAGCAGTCACTCCCAAAGGTACAAGCTGTAAATTTAACTGTATCCACGTGGTGCTAATTCTTCAGGAGCATAGAATGCCAGGATTGTGGGGACATGGCTTTCTATACCTAGATATCAAAGGATGTCTTACATATCCTGGAGGCCAGGCAGATAAGTACTGTGAGATGGAGCCATTGCAGAGAATTCTTACTTAGGGCAATGCCCAGTGGAGGGATGGAACTCAGGTCATCCTCAAGACCACAGAACTATAAGAACCCCTAGTGCTCAACTCTTGCCTGGGAGAGCTCTAGGCATGGGACTTCAATCCAAGAAAGTTGAAGCATGGATTAATTACTGCAAAGCCATAGTGGTGGGGCTTTCTGAGGTTTGGGGGGCTCAACTTCACCCCCCACCTATGTATCCAGGAAGTGGGACAGGAAGTCAAAGGATAGTTTTCTCCACGTTTAAGACCTAATATTGTTTTCCCTACTTTGTTCTGGAAGACTTACGTAGGGCCAGTTAATCCTCTCTTCTTCCCTATTTCTCTTTTTTGGAAAGAAAATGTTTAACCTATTCAAGTCTCATCATTGTATTTTGAAAGTTGTTTTGATTTCATAGACTCGCAGTGAAAAAGAAATGACTTCCAGATGCACAATGCCTTGAGTCTCATTCATATCTGATGTAGATGAGACTGTGGACTTCAGATTTTAGAGTTGATGTTGAAATGAGTTAAGACTTTTGGGGCTATTGAGATGGAATGAATATATTTTGTATTTGAGAAGGACATGAGTTTTGGGAGCCAGGGTCAAAATGCTATGGTTTGAATGTCCCCTCAAAAAAATCATATTGAAATTTAATTGCCATTATAAGAAAACAAAGAACTGGGGCCATTAAGAGGGATTAGGCCATGAGGAGTCCATCTTTGAGGATGGATTAATGCATTATCACAGAGGTGGGTTAGTTATTGTGGGAGTAGGCGCCTGATAAAAGGGTAAGTTTGGCCCTTATTTTCTTTCTTGCCATGTGATGCCTTCTGTCATGCTATGATACAGCAGGAAGCCCCTCACCAGACACAACCCCTTGATCTTGGACTTCCCAGTCTCCAGAGTCATAACCCAAATAAATCTCTTTTTGTTATAAATCACCCAGTTTTTGGTATTCTGTATGGCAGCAGAAAATGATTCAGACACATGGTGAACACTCATTTCCTGCAGTATGCCATGCTTTCTCTCTCTTTTGATCATCAAGAGATTACTGAGCATTACCTGTGTCAAACTCTATGAAAGAGATTTGCTTGTTTGCCTTTATATATGTGTTCACTCTTTCCTCTGCCTTTCTTTTGCTTTCCTTCATCCTCTTTTTAGTGTAGTGAAATCTTACTCGTTATCTTTGAGTTCCTCCAGGAAGTTCTTCCTAGTGAAGGTATTTTTCAAGTTAAGTGTTTCTGCTCTGTATTAAGTCTCTTCTGTGGCCATGTTGACTGTTCTCTCTTATAATTGCTTATTTAATTATTAGTTTTTACATTAGGCTTTATGGGTATATGGGCACAGATTCTATCTGCATTGTTTACTACTATGTTTCTACCATCTGGAAAAAAAGGAGAGTCTTAGGCAATATTTATGGGATGAATAGATACATGAACATCTATAAAGCTCAGAGAGAGAATGTGCATCATATTATTAATAGTATCACCATTAAAATAAATAATAATAATATCAGCATGCCTCTTACCTAGGAAGTTAAGAAAAAGTATTTTTAAATTTTATCCTTTCATTATGAAGATTTTAGTACATGACTGGAAATACCTGGCATACAAGAAGCGTGAGATAAAGGAATTTGTTTGGCCCAATGCAATTATAAATGTCAAAAGGGGGCCCAAACTAGCACCATATTGACATAATTCAGGGAGGGCCACAGCAGGGAAGCAGGAAATGTCATTATTGTTCTTTAGGGCTTGGAGCTAGGTACTAGGGTAGCATTTAGGTGGGTATAATATCCAGATTCTCCCCCAGGAGAATGGGAAAGGAAAAGAGAAAAGCAGAAAGAAAATTCAGAGGTTTACAGTGATGGAAGAAGAGCTTCAAACTGTATGTTTTTATTCTTACAGCTTAATGTCGACATTGAATGGGCTACAGCACATCTAACCTGTGGTAAAAACACAGCAACATCCATAGCAAGGTTGCTAACTGCAGGGAATTCTTATTAGTATAAAATCACCTAGAGGAGCAAAAATAAAGAGTGACAGAGGATGACTTTATAACAGTACAAAGTTAATGAGCATGGGAGTAAAGTGCCTAGGGCTAAAAGGCAAAGCTTAATATTTGTGTATGGGGCAGCAGAGAGATCATTAATAAGACCGGTAATACATTGTTAATGGCACCGGAGCTCACAGAAAAGCAAAGATTCCAACATGATTATTCTATTAGTCTGTTTATAATCTGTGTAGCTATTGTAAACAATCCCCTGGAAATATTCGCATATCAAGCCTAATGGTAGATCAGATTTAATAAGAGCTATACTATTTATTGAGTTTTATCATATACCATAAACTGTGCTAAGACCTTTAAACATTATTGGATTTAGTCTTCGCATCAAGCATGAAGTAGATATTACTATTCCCACTTCACATACTGACTACGGGAGTGGGAAGTATGACTCCATAGTTTATGTTCTGAATGTCTGTGCCATGCCGTTGCTCTCCTTTTCTCAATTTCTAAGAAATACGTCTAATTGGCATACATTTAGTTTTCATAAATAAAATAAATCATATAATTTATGTCTAAATAAAATAAAAACATCCAGTTGGTGGAAAAGTCCTTTTCCTAATGTGATATGTGGGGTGGGCACAATGGAAAATTGTGATGAGAAGGAAGGAGACCGGACTGTCAACTCTGAGTTTCCTTCCAACTCTAAGAGGATGAATCTCGAGTAATGTGCTTTGATGTGCTTGTAATAGATGAATTGCTTACCCAAAAGTAGTATCTGTAATTGTTATCATTGCTTAAAAAATACTGGCAATATTCCTAGAAGATTTCTGTCAGCACTGAAAAGTTCTATGCATCTAATTTTTTAAATAGGCATTGGGAGTATTGTTTAAAGCAATATCAAGCTCAGCAAGGGTGACAGACATGTAAACAACATAATGAAATGCAAAGTATTAAGTGCCATACTGAATATTGTAGCAGGAATAAATTAATGTTGGCCCTCCCATCACCCCTTTCTCTTTATCTGTGGAAAAAAGTGCTCTTTCCCAAGAGAATCCGTTCTGACTGTGACAATGAGTTCTGTCAACCACAGGTGTGATTGATCAACACTTAGCCAATCAAAGAGAACGTAGGGAAGTGCCAAAGAGATACTGAGCCAGTCAAAGAGGAAGTACTCTATTCCCACATCTCTGACCTCATCCCAAATTCAGTCAGGAATGGGCCTGTGACTCAAACTAAACCAATCACCTTCTTTTTCTCAGGAATTTGAACCTTGAACTAAAATGGAATATGGGTAGAAAACAGCAGGAGTCGTTCCATTCTTAGGGCAGCCCTCTGGACAGAGGGCCTACAGTTTTCCATCACCAAGATTCCTAGAACTGTATTGCTTCTGTCCTTCCTGGAGCCTGATGGTACAATTTCTCCTGCCTCATGTGAGAGACTTTCAGCTCATCAATAAATTTCTCTTGTGGTCTCCTCTTTCCCTCCCTCCTTCCCTCCCTTCCTTCCTTCCTTTTTGTAGTTTTTGGTTGTTTCTTGTTTGTTAATTGGAGTCTTTTTTTATTGCTTGTAACCAATAAAACCTAACTGCCACATAAATTAGTATCAGAAAGGGGGTGTAATGTGTAACCAAAGCTAAAAGATAGAGTCATCATGGCTGGGTGTGGAGCAGTGGAGATGCTCTCATCTCTGACTGAGACATCATCAGTACTTAAATGGCAACAAAGCAGCTTGTTATGATGTCTTTGTTGGTTTCTTGATATAGAAATATGCTTACCAAAACTATAATTTGAGAAGGGTTTGTGGGAACATATGAGGATCTTGGAACTTTGATTCTTAACATTAGTAAGCTTTATATTTCAGAGTTGTTTTAGGTTCACAAAAAGACAAAGCAGAAAGTATAGAGAGTTCCCATATACAATGCTTCACACAAGCACAACCCACTCCTATTGATTAAGTTTTAAGTTTTCTAATAAGGAATTATAAGAAAGGTGTCAGCTTGGCTGTAAGCTGGGCTATCTGCAAGCAGAGAGACAAAGAAAGCTCTGCTGTGAGAACACTTCAGATTGTGGGCTGAGAGGATGACTGCCGAGAAGACCTCTCATTAGAAAATGGAAGTAGAAGGGTAATTCTAACTTAACCCGGGTAATTCTAACTTAACCCAGATTTAGAGATGATGCCTTCACAAGTTCTTTGACTACTCTGTGGATTTCCTAGCAAATTAATTGTGCAGTGGCCAAATGAAGTTTCAAGGTACAGATTTTCAGTGTAGAGGAAATATCTTTCTGTTGGGTGAAGATGCCATCTAGGACCTTCATAGCTAGGGATGAGAAGTCAGTGTCTGGTGGCAAAGCTTCAAAGGTCAGGGTGACACTCATGTCAGGTGCTAATGCAGCTGGTGACTTTAAGTTGAAGCCAATGCTCATTTACCTTTCTGAAAATCCTAAGACTTATGATTTATTTATTACTTTAGAATTATGCTGAATCTATTCTGCCTGTGTTCTATAAAAAGAACAACTAAGACTGCATAACAGCACATCTGTTGACAGCATGGTTTACTGAATATTTTAAGCCCTCTGTTGAGAACTACTCTCAGAAAAAAAAAAAGATTCCTTTCAAAATATTACTATTCATAGACAATGCACCAAAAGCTTCAATAGAGATATACTAAGAGATGAACATTGTTTTCATGGCTGTGAACAAAACATCCATTCTCTAGTCCATGAACCAAAGAGTAATTTGACTTGCAAGTCTTATTATTATTATTATTATTATTATTATTGCAGTTTTTGGCTGGGTTTGAACCCACCACCTCCGGCATAGGGGGCAGGCACCCTGCTCCTTTGAGCCATAGGCGTTGTTCACAACTCTTATTATTTAAGAAATATATTTCACGAGGCTATAGCTGCCATAGATAATGATTCCTATGGATCTGGGCTAAGTAAAATGAAACACTTAACAATTCTGGAAAGAATGCTATCAACAACATTCCCGATTCATGAAAGAAGGTCAAAATTTCAACCTTAACAATTTGGAAGAAGTTGATTCTAACCTCAAGGATGACTTTGAGGGATTAAGACTTCATTGGGGGAAAGTCACTGCCAAAGTGGTAAAAATAGCAAGCAAGCCAGAAATAGAAGACAAACCTAAAGATGTGACATAATTGTGGCAATCTTGCAATCATACTTGAACAGACAAGAAGTTTCTTCTATGGATGACCATAGAAAGTGGTTTCTTGACATGAAATCGACTCCTGGTGAAGATGCAGTCAGGAACAAAGGATTTAGAATATTACATAAACTTAGCTGACAAAGCAGCAGTTAAGTTTTGAGAGGCTTGGCTCCAATTTTGAAAGTTTTACTCTGGATAAAATGCTATAATTCAGCATCACTTGGGGCAGAGAAATCTTTCATAAAAGGAGAAGTCAGTCAATGTGGCCAACTTCATTACTGTCTCATTTTAAGAGCTTGCCACAAATACCCCAAACTTTTGCAACTACCTCCTGATCAGTCATCAGCCATCAACATCAAGGCAAGATGCTCCACCAGTGAAAAGATTACAGCTTGCTGGAGGCTCAGAGGGTCAGATGCATGGGGGCATCACAGGAAAGAAAATGGAATACTCCAGAAGATGGTAAAATATACTAGCTTATATACACTCTTCTTAGGGGAGGGGAAGAAAGAGACAACTTAGGGAGCAGTAAAGAATTTTTGTGGCTGATGAATGGGCTTTTAGGAGAATAGGTGACAACCTGAGACAGTGTGTCTGGGTGTGGCTTGGATCTCCAGTCTCCTTTCCTGTGATAGAAGTTAATTTCTCTGGTTGATGAGACTGCCGGGGAAGGGATTCATAACAATGAAGTTCCTTTTGGTGCATCTGTCTTAAGGTAAATGGGGACTTCAGAGATACTTCTCCCATTTGCTATTTTTCAAATGCCTTTGGTTTGAAGTGATCAGTATACCAAAGTCACATATTTTGGGGTGGCATTTTTGAACTTCTTCAGAAGGAAGACTATAAGGATATGTATGTATGTGTGGTGGAGAAATGGAGGGAGGATCATGCAGCCTTTGAGGTATTTGCCTAGCAGAGTTCCCACCAGGGTAGACAGAGAAATCTGCAGCCTTTGAGGTATTTGCCTAGCAGGTTCCCACCAGGGTAGACAGAGAAAATGCATGGTGGGAAGGGCGAAGACACAGCAGCCAAAATGCCTGGAAGTAAATCTTGGCTCTGTGTGACTTTGGATGTATTATTTAACCTCTTTAAACCTCAATTATTTCACCTGTCAATTTAGGGTGATAATAATAGCACTTAACTCATAGGGCTATTATGAAGCTTAAATGTAAAGAATCTATATAAGGACTTGACCCATGGCAATTGCTCAATAGAGGCATTATCTGGGACTTAGGACTAAAATTCTGGGGAGAGAATTGAGCATTTCTGGTAGGGGAGATGGGAGGAAAACAGTTGATCATTTACAAAGGTTATCCCTTTAACATGGGTCGATTTCTTAGCCCAGCTATCTATCCCCTAACAGACAAATTAGACCCAGAAGAACAGGATATAGGAGTAGCGTGTTTGAGTAGGACAATAGGAAGAGGAAAAAATAAGTTTCTAAACATGTGATGTCACCCAGCAATGACACTTGGGCATACTTCTCAAGTTGGAGTCTTGGCTGGCCAGGAATAGCCTGGGACTTCTGGGAATTGGGGAAAATTCCTGTGACTGGGGAGAGGACCACTAAAGTTCAGCAAGCAATGGGAAAATCTTGCCTAGAAACAGCCCTGACTGTAGCCAATAAGAGGAAGAGTCTTTGAAGATGTGTGGGATAAATCTTCAATTGGAAACCACAGAAGAGGGTCTACAGGAGGCCAAAGCAACAGCGAGGGGCCAGATGGTTCAGTTAACACCTTAGTGAGAAATTCCACAGGACTCTTAACAACCTGGCAAGTCAGAGATTCCATCTGATGCCCTATCACCCAGAGCACAGGTTTAGCAAATGCATTAGCCCCAGAAGTCAGCAGCAGGATAGACAAAGCCCCTGAGGGCCACTGTTAGGTTTAAGGTAAAGGCAGGGAAAAATTTAAAAGTACAGAAAGATAGGGAGAAGTAAAGGAGGGAAAGACTGTGTAGAGTGTTAAATAGGAGAAAGAGAGTTAACAAGAAAAAGAAGGCATATAGGGTGGGAGAGGATAAATAGCACAAACACCCCATATGTTCTTTAAAGATCTTTTTTTTTTTTTTAAATTCTGCCAGTAAGCATTCTGGGGGGGAGTGATAAAGCTGGAGAATTACACTATTAAGTGTCTTTCACTTTTTCTGCTACTTTCTTTTACATTACTGCCTATCTTGCCACTATATAGTTGGAATATATATATATGTGTGTGTATATATATATTCATTATATATAATTTTGCTACATATTAAAAATCAGCATTCAACTCACATTTGCTGCTTCAGCTAAACCTTCCTTCAGATACTGCAGGCAGTTGTCACAGGCTTTCCTAACCACTGAAAACTTGAGTCTGGCTATAGTTTCATGTGAATAATTTTAAACAAGACTTTATGTTTGTATCGCATATTCTAGATCAAGAGGAAACTGCTTTGACAGTTGGAATTGTACAGCTTTCTGTCACCTGTAGTATTTAACATAGTGTCTGGCAAATAGTAGCTGCTCAATAAATACTAATGGATTAAGCATCTCCTATTGCCCCAGCTTAACTACAACCATAATGGAAGGAGGAAAAAATAGTAGTTGGATTTACCCAGATTTGAATTATAGCTCCATTAGTTACTACCGTGTGATCTTGGGCAAGATGCAAAACTTCTATCAGCCTGAGTTTCTTCATCTATAATGTGGGCATAATAACAGCACTGACTCTTCAAGATCCTACTGGAGGTTAGAAGAGTTGATGTATAATATATGGTGTAAGGTAAGTGCTCAATAAATGTTAGCAAAACCTCCTTTTCTACCATAGCGTTTTAAACTATGGTCAATCATACTTTAAAAAATTTACAAAGTTTACAAACATATGCTGTGATGTGCAATTTGAAGAAAAATGCTCCCTCAAGCATTGTCATTTCTACTTCATTCTGCCTGGTTTGAATGTGAAACACGACTTCTTCTATTTAAACAGTAGTTGGTCCTCAAGGAAAAGTGAGAATGTGAAAACCCAACTCAAATCCAAACTCTACAATGACTACCGGTCTAATACTAAAAAGCTGCTTATTTTAATTTATTTTAGATAGATCCAATCTTTCTGGATTATCTCTCAGTGTCCAGAACAGACTGTGGCATATAGCAAGTGTGTAGTAATTATTTGTTGAATCCCTATACATGTAAAATGGGACATTATCATTATTAGCTGAGGTAATAATGTTTTCTGAATATTCACTGAAATATTTATATTTGCACTTTATATTTGCTAACTCATTGAATTCTCACTTATATTATAATTATATATAGGATATATAATAAGGATATGCATGCATGTGTGGTGGAAAAATGGATGGAGGATATTATATAATTATATAAATATATATATAACATATCTCACTTATATTAATTCTCATTTATATTTAGCACTTTATATTTGCTAACTCATTGGATTCTCACAATAACCTTGTGAAGTAGGTAAGATCATCATCTTCATCTCATGGATGGACAAATTTAGGTGAAGAGAGTTTAAAGAAATCATGCAAGATCAGGTGGCTAAAAACAGAACCAAGATTTTCCCTAGATTGTCTGGCTTCAGAACCCAAGCTCTTAGCCACCATGGTATATTGATCTTCAGTGTGAATATTGTAATTGCCTGCCCAATCTCTCATTCCCCCAACTTTTGATAACTACCTGCATTTTCATTCAGCTATTTATATCTCCCCTGTGTGAGGTCCATGTACTTTAGAAAAAGCAGAGAGTAGTAAAGACTAAACTAATGAACAGGATCCCATGTGTAATGGTTCAGGAGCCAGGATAGGACTTAATTTAGATTGAGAAGATTGAAGAAGATGTTCTTTGGGGGGTTTCAAAAAGAGGCTCTCTAATGATCTAATTCTTCCTAGAGGGCTCGTAGAAGCAATCTCTCCTCATCCCCCACTGCCTCTCTGTGTTGACAGATGATTGGTGACCATGAAGGGAGCCAGCCTTAGAATGAAGTTGACACAGTGGGAGGCCACATACACAGAGAGAAACTGGGTCTTTGTTGCCACCAATGACCCACTAAATCAGTCTTTTGCTTTTGTTTTCGGCAATATAGTACACATTCAAAGAACTTTCAATTCCTCAACCAGTTTTAGAATAAATTACCAACATGATGCTGTATCATTCCTTAATACTTTAGAATTTATTGAATTTATTGACTACAAACAAGAATATTTTCCCAAATAAGATACAACTATGAAACCATCAAACTATAAGATAGAGCTATCAAAATTAGCATATTAACTTTAATTTGTTACTTCCGTCTAATTTGCAAATTGCCTTCAAGTTTTGCCAATTGTAATCCAGTCTAAAACTATGCATTGCATTTAGTTTTCTTATTTTTCTGATACATTCAATCTATAACAGTTTCTTGGTCCTTTACTTTCATGCTTCTGACACCTTAGAAGATTACTGCCAGTTATTTTGTAAGACTATTCCTTAATTTGAGTTTGTCTGGTATTTGCTTGTGATTAGACTTACGTTGTGCATCTCTGGCAGGAATATTATAGAAGTGACCCTGAATTCTTATGTTCACACCTCATTGGTGGTATGACATCCACAGAGATGCCCTCTTCTCCTTAGTCAGTCCCACACCCCACTTAGTCACCCTGCCCTCTCCCACAGAAACCCCCCTCTCCCTCTCAGGTTTTGCCACCCTCCCTTGGGCTGCCACAGTATGCTTCTGCACACAAATGCCTACTTCTCTCAGGCTACACCTGTTGGCTTTTGAACTGAACTGTTTAGGGATGGAAAGGAGAAGAAATGAAAGAAAAAAATTATGATGAAGAGAAAGAAGAGTAAATCCTCAGCTTTGAAGCCCATTGTAGCTCTTGATTCTCAATTATATTATAATAGCCAACTGATTTTCTTTGTGGTTTAAGCTAGCATGAGGCAATTTTGTTTGTTTCTGCAAACCAAAACTTATTAACTAATATATAATGTTTATGTTAAATAGTAGGCAACCAATAATGGAAGCTATTATTGTGATGGTGATGCAACTGTGGAGGCATTACAGGCATTAAACTTGGAATCATAAGACCTGAGTTTAATCCAAACTGTGTCACATTGGACAAAACACTCTCATGATGAAAGTCGTAGGTTTCTTAAATATATAACACAGACGAAATAATTCTTAGTTTATGAATTGTTGTTAAGGTGCTGTTATTGGTTGAATTGTGTCCCCCAAAATAGACATATTAACGTTCAAGCCCACAGTACTCAGCATATGACCTCATTCGGAAATAAGATGACTGTGGGTATAATTAACTAAGTTAAAACAAGGTCATACTGGAGCAGAGTGGGCAGTTAAAACAATGTGACTAGTGTTCTTTTAAGGAGATGGCCAGGAAAATATATAGAAATACAGGGAGAATGTCTTCAAAGACAGAGACAGAGATTGTATTGACACATACAAGCCAAGAAGATTGTCAGTCATCACTAAAATATAATTGGACAGGGGGAAGTATGATCTAATAGTAATAAAATGGAGGGATTAGCAACACCTGTTTATTCAGAGTCTTCTCTATAACCCTTTATCTTCAGACGTAAGAACACTCTTTTGGGGGGGTGCATAAAGAGGACATCTCTCACAGGAGGGTCCTGTGATCTATTTCAAGATAAGGTTAGAAAATCTTCCCTGTTTGTTATTACCTGTTTCAAGGAAGAAGAGGGAGAAAGTGGGAGTGACCTTTCTATATTTTCTCAAATGCCTAGGTGCCATGTTTGGGGTAGCATGTCTTGAATCCCATCAGTAGGAAGTGTGATAAGATGGATTGTCACCAAGGAAGGCTGTAGGAAGAGAAGCCTAAAATCCTTATTCCTTAAGGATGCTGTGAATATATTTATGAATAGACAGGTGGAACAAAGGGGATTTCAGATTTGAAATGAGAAAGAATTATAGTGTGTGTACTCATCAACTTTGCTTAGGGGCCTTCTCCGCATGTGATGGCAACCACTAAAGGCCAACTAGAGATTGTACATCTCAATTAAAGCCAGTGTGGACAGTGGCCAATGACCATCGAGAGGATGCCTTTCTTGGTTAACTGCTCTGGGATGTTCAACCTACAAGCTCCTCTTAGAGGGGAAAGAAAAAGAAGGAGAGAAAAAGAAGGAGTGAGTGGGAGATAGTGCTAAGTTTTCAACATACTTGAAAAGTCAAATATCCAGAAGGACTAAAACTATGTCTTGAATTGACAATATTATGTTTTCTGCCATTTGGCAGAGTGGTAGATAAAGAGTAAAGAGATGTTGAGTTATAAACAATAAACTTAATATTTTTACCTGCCTGAGTTTTTGGTGATGAGATCTATTCTTGCTATGTTAATAACAACATAAATATTCTTTAGCTACTTTGTTTTTTCTTGAGTATCTCATTTGTGCCTGGTTTGTGTTCAAAGAAGTGCAGAGTTTATTTTTGTGGTATTACCTGCCTGATTCTACCTTAGATTTACCAGTAGAAGACCACCCATCTGAAGAGGTAGACACATTTTGTTTCTCTACATTAAAGGACATGTCTAAGAGACAGTGATTGTTCTACCTGGGTCTTGGGGAGGTGGGTCTCTGGGTTCATCACAGTCATCTCATAACCTTCCAGGTCTGTGGTCTCAGAGCACTTTGCTTCCAGCAATCCAGCCATCATTCTATGTGTCCACACGTGCACAGCATTCCATGAACATAGGCTATAACTCCTATCATGTCTCTGGGTTGGTTAAAACCCCATGGCACTGCCATTCTTCATTATTTCTCATGGACAAATTGTAAAGTACATATTGTTGTTTGCAAAATTTTACAGGAACATGTCTCTTGCACAGGTCAAAGAGCACCTGTGAACTTTGAAGAGCCTGAGAGAGATCCTAAGACTTACCTTAAATTTTTGTAATTGGCAAATTATACTCCATGCAATTTCCCCTCAAATTCCTCTCTAGTGCCTTCTCTGGTAAGTCCTTTTAGTAGTGCACAAATTTGTTCACAGTAATTACATTTCTTTGATTCTGGTCTGAACTACTCTGGTCAGCTAATTTTGCTTTCTAAATAGCTTCCGGGTTATTCTCTCACTCTGTTGCCCCATGAAGTTTTTCCTTGTGAGGTACACAGAGGTTGGTCTATGAGCTAATTCTTGTAGCTAAAAGTAAGAGCTTATTTTGATTTTCTGCCCCCCCCCCAAGGGAGATATTTCTTCACTAAGGAGAATTTTCAGAGTCACGTTCCTCCATGACATCATTAATTCCATCTGCACACAGTGCTTTGGGTTATAGACTTAGCAGCACCTCTACGTTTCTAAGAGCAATACTTTATAAATTATTTGCTTTAGAAAAGGCTCCAAGTATAGAGGCCACAATGACTGTGCCCCTTAACTACAGAAAATGTATCTCATAAATATTACCTGGTTTCTCCACTTTGTCAAGCAGAGAACAAAATGTGTTATAAATCAAAATAGTCCTATAATTGGCTTTCCTGGGAACATTAAAAGCAATTATCTGTTTTAGTCATGGAATTTTATATCAAATCTAAAATGGTCAGTGGTATTTATTAGGTACTACTCGTCTACATGTGTTACCTGTGTTAATTTAATCTATATAGCTCTGGGTGATAAGAGAGATTATTAGCTCTATTTTGCTAATGGCTAAGAGAGGTTAAATCATTTATTCAAGTTCTTAAATAGTGTTAGAGGCAGTATTTGAACCAAGGAAGTCTGGCTCCAGGCCATTGATTTGAACTCTGCTATAAACAGTGTAAACTATACTGACAGCTTCTCAAGAGCTATGGATCTGTCCTTAGGCGCTTAGTCAGATTGTAATGCCTTATCTAAGCTTAGTTACTTTCTGAAGTCACATTTGTTTGTCACTGATTTCTAATGCATTGTTTCCAGCTTCTTGGAACTTTAATTGAGTTGATTTAGAAGTAAGTAGTGCATCCTTCAGAGAAGTTCAGATTACAGTGACCTTTTGGGGGGCAGATCTCTCATCATTTGTTTTATATTTTAGCAATAGAATTGCATCACAACTCCACCCAAGTAAATTCTTTTCTTTTCTTTTTCTTTCTTTTTTTGACCTGCTCTATTGGCTCTATTGATGAACAGTTAGTGGATGGACTGGTCCACACATTTTATGCATCTTCACTTTCACCATTAAGTCCAGTAACTAAATAAAGGTGCACCAAATACCCTGATAAATACAGGAGTTGGAACAGACCAAGAGCTCACCAACAACTGGAAGTAAGTTCTTTACACTAGCAAGATATTAATTTCAAAAAAGATATGGCATTTAACGTGTCTGCAGAGAAATTTTATTGCCCCAAACTGTGTTTATTTTCCAGCATTTTTCAATGCTAGAAATAGCATGTTAACCAATGCAGAAAGGACTTAAGTATTTCTTTTGGGTTTTCACTTACAATGATATAAGTTTAAAAGGGAGTAAGGGAGTCAGATTTAAATTGTAAAATTAAGATGAGAAAGAAAGAGCAAATAACAGCCAAAAGAAGAGCAATGAATCTTCAGTCTGTGCTTGAACAATGCGCCCTTACAAAAAATATTCAATTACAAGAAAATAATAGGGAGAAAGGTATTGGATTTGAAATGGCAGGATAGGAAAAAGGCAATTAGCTAAAGAAGAATGATGTAGGATTCTGCAAAACTACCATCCAACATCAGTCTTTTCCATCATTCTTTCTGGAACTGGGTGTAAAGAGAACTCAGTGCTGTCTATAAATGGTTAACTTAAATGGGCCATGGGGTGTTTTGATAGCTGGTTGGAGTTTGTTTCTGTTTGTGTTGTGAAGGTGTTTCTGGAAGAGAATAGCATTTGAACTGATAGACTGAATAACATGAACAGCCCTCTCTGGTGTGGATGGGCTTCATCCAACCAGTTAGGGGCCTGAATAGAACAAAGTTGTAGAGGGAGGTTGAACCCTTTTTCTTTGCCTGATTGCTTGAGCTGAAACATCAGTCTTCCCTTAGTCTTGGATTGGGACTTCACATCCTTGGTGTTCCTTGTTCTCAGGGCTTTGGACTTGGACTAAAATTTACACCACTGGCTTTTCTGGGTCTCTAGCCTGCAGATGGCAGATCATGAAATAGATTAGCCTCTGTAACCACATGAGCCAATTCCTTATAATAAATCGTATTATATTTATATGTCCTATTGGTTCTGTTTCCCTAGAAAACTCAGACTAATACACCATCAAATCAGATCAAAAGGAAACTTATACAAATTGTGGCATATCCTTGGTTACCAAGTCAGCTCTCATTCTCCCAAGATCTGTAAGTCGGCTTTCTCTGTCTTAAGATCTATCTCTTAGATCAAAGAGAGGTTAAGGTGAATGGGCCAAAATCATGATCTACTTTCATTCCCCATATTTGACAAAAAGAAACAAAAACATTAGGTTTTGACCTTAAATATTGAGGGCATATCTCTAATTCCTGCAGAGGAATTCATAGTGTCAGATAGCCCCATAAAAATAAATTATAACTGGGTGGCACCTGTGGCTCAAAAAGGTAGGACACTGGCCCCATATGCTGGAGGTGGTGGGTTCAAACCTAGCCCCAGCCAAAAACAATAAAAAATAAAAACAAATTGTAACCAACATAGTTGCACATATTTCAGCAATATTTTATTTTATTTCATTTTATTATTATTTTTTTTTTGAGACAGAGTTTCAAGCTGTCACCATGGGTAGAGTGCTGCGGAGTCACAGCTCACAGTAACCTCAAACTCCTGGGCCTGAGCAATTCTCTTGCCTCAGCCTCCCAAATATTTGGGACTGAAGCTGCCCACCACAATGCCCAGCTATTTTTTTTGCCTGGCCTCTGTACTTGAACCTTCCAGCTTCAGTGTGTGTGGCTGGTGCCCTAGCCGCCTGAGCTACAGGTGCTGAGTCATTGATAATATTTTAAAAAACAATTTTTCATCTTTCCTTCATCAGCTTCCCTATACACACTGTCATACACACACACACACACACACACTTTTGAATCAAATAAAGGTATAACCAAAAATTCATTAAGCAATTTCTACAAAACAAGAAAATATTTAAGATGTTCAATTTAGGGCTATATGTGATTTGTGTGTATACTAGTGGTCTAGTGGTAGAGACAGTCATACATAAACTGGTTTTTTAAAAAAATCAGTGGGAAATCTGGCATTTTAAAAAGTATTACATCAACAAGAATGTGGCCTCTCAAAATTGCTTGCTGCCTTGCTGAACCACAGCAGCAAGTCACTTCAGAGTACACTAGGGCACATCACATCATGTCATTATGTCACGGATCATAATGAAGCACAGAAGCTGATTGAACCAACAGGCCTCAGCCAGTGCTAATCTCCATGCCAGACCAGAGGCTTGAGAAGTTTTCTGATGGGGATAAAGGAGAAGAGATTGAAAGCTAAAGTTAATGATTAAAGTAAAATGAACCCCATAGGTGAAATTATTTCAATCGCAACATGTCTCATAGCCAAAGTTTTGATGATTAATAAAATGAACAGAGCAGGCCAGAAATTCCCTCAGGTCACTGAGTAGAAGGGTCAATCAATGCACAGCTGGACAGCCTGGGGGGTGGGCCAGAGATGGCTGGGGAAGAGGGGGGAACGGAGTCATTGCAAAGAAAATGGTTCTCATTGGAAAAAGTAGAAATGTATGCATCTTTTGGGCATGTTCTACTTATTTTTTAAGTTGAAGAAATATCTCAAATATTTTGATTTAAAAACTCACAGAAAAGCATATTTCACCGAGAAGGATAAATAACAATGAGCAAGGCCATCTATAAAAAGTCGCATCAGGTAATCATCATAAGAGATCAGTTTAAAAGACTTTTATTTTAGTTCTATTCATTGGTTTCCTGAAGATTAAAGTAGTGCATGCCTATTATAGAAAAAGTTGAAAAATAAATAAAATATATGAGGGAAAAGAAACATTGATATCACTGCTGTCAGCCATAACTAATGCTCATATTTAGGTATATTTTCTTTCCATTGCTCTTCTATACCTACAGTTTTTTCCCCAGTTACAGCTATAATTTAGATCCAGTAGTATATCTTAATGACATCATTTTTGTTGTGAAAATTAACTATTAGCATTTTTAACTACACCACTACACTATTTGTCACCATGTTTTTGGCTATAATGTAGCTGTCCAGTTCCATATTCTTTACATTTACTTTTTTGTTATTATTATTTAACTTTGTGATGAAGATCTTGGAATTAGGATCATTGATCACATTTCTTAGTATTTTCTAATAATTTATCCTGTGGATTTTTTTTAAACGTATACTCCTATTTGGGGGGAAATGGAAGGGGCTCTCAATGAGTATGTATATGTCCAAAATTCTTGATTTTATTAGACCGTATGATTCACCAGTGGATGTATCAAATACAGATTGTATAATTTGTAAAAATCATTCTTGCTCCAACTTCACCCACCATGCGCATAAGGTACAAAGCCAAACTAATGGTCCATGTGAAGCCTCATGGAGTTGTGGATACTGTGGGAGATTTTGTTGCTTCAGGCATTGTAGAAATGCAACACTTTAAGGCTGAATAACTTGTTCCATTGACACAACCGCAGCTAGATAAATGATACCTTGGGAAAGTTATAAATTTCTATCACTTGATTTTAACTGGAGAATGTAATACCACTGTGCTGACTCCCCCATCCTCATCAGATCACAAACAATGATAGACTTTCCATCTGATTTGACACGGCAGCTGAATCTACTGTATCCATTTCTGACTCCACAAGACTGTCAATCTCACCACTGAATAATATAAGACCTGCATTTGCCAAGTCTCTTGCTAACATGCCAGATGGAGGAAAACTGCCACCATATCTAATTTGTAAGTTTGAGTCTCTGATCAGAGAAAAAAAATCATTTTTCTTGTGGCCAAGAATGGAAAGAACCATGTGATGATTCACAAATGAATTTATGAAAGAGGAAAAAGAAGAGATATATGAATTGACAATATGATCTGCCTTTTGCTAGACAAAGTTAAGGCTTATTTATATAAACACAATAAAGCTACGTTTTATAAAAACTGATGTGCATTACATTTCAAAACAACTAAGAGTATATTATAAATGTCTTACCACAAAAAATAAGTAAGTGAAGTGATGGTTATATTAATCAGTTCGATTTAAGCATTTCCACATTGTACATCAAATCATCACATTGTACCCCATAAAGGTATAGAGTTATGATTTAGTAAAAATTAAATTAAAAAAAGACTGATGTGCTCTATAAAGTGCTTTTCAGCTTTGCTAAATTGCTATCATTCTAAAACCCTTTGATAAATGAGCTTTCCAAAGATATCCTTAAATAGTGAATCAGGAAACGGTAAAATACACTACAGACGAATAAATTAACCTTACCAGAAAGTAAATTTTAGAATGTAAATTTGCACTGATAAGACTATGCTATTTCTATTTCTCTCTTTAAACCTGGCATAGAATTTTACATATTGTCAACTGAAGAATCAAGAGGTTCATGAATTTCTCCTAAAGGGTTTCAGCCTGCAGGATGACCATCTCTCAGGCTGGAAAGTATAGCTTTGGGCAGAAGCTGAGAGCAAACACTTAATACAGGGTTAAAGGGAACTGAAATGTATGCTGACCAGGGTGGCCCAATGTACATATTTAATAAGCTATAGGAGAAGTTATGACTATTTATGAAAGAAGAAATATACATAAATTGAGCTTCATACCTCTTCACAAGTCCCATTTTAAATAAATGGCAGTGTTAGCATGATCCAAGCCAGAGTTTTGGCCCTCTGATGTCAAGAGGTGAAGCTGAGGACACCAAGTTATTCAGTTCACAGCCTCTGTAGACTGGCCGGAACTACTCCATCATCAGTGATATCTTATCAGGACGGAATGCTGGTCAGAAGGAATCTAGTCAGCGTGTCTAAATGGCCAAGGGGAGGAGCAATCATTAGGGTTGGTTGAAATCTGCAGGGGAGCAAGTCTTTCCCAAGGGTTGGTCTCTGTTTAGCTCTTAGGGAAGAAAGCCTAATAATGGCTAGCAAGGGAGAGGGTATAATGAGATGTGTCTGACCTCCTGTCCCACTTTGGCCAGCAACTCAGTTTTGTGGTTTCTCTGGGGTTTCCCTGTTTAGGTGTATGTATATGTGTGTGTGTGCAGGGGGGATCTGATCAGCTGGCTGAGAAGGCTTAGGGTTTTACTTTTATTTCTCAGTATCTAGGCATCCTTTTTGTTGTGTGATGATAATGATTGGGGTAAGAACAATAACATAATAACATTTTGAATATTTGCAGTACAGCCAATGAAATGCTCATGTCCATTATTTTATTCTGATGTGCAGCTATCTCCCCTTATACGTAAGGGACACTTTTCAAGATCCCCATGGATGCCTGAAACTGTAGATAGTACCAAATCCTATATATATTGTTTTTTCCTATACACACATACCTATGGTAAAGTTTAATTTATAAATTAGGTACAGTAAGATTAATAGCAATAACTAATGATATAATAGAACAGGTACAATAAGCCAGAAGCACTACTCTTGTGTTTTGGGGCCTTTATTAAGTAGAAAGGGGTTACTTGAACACAAGCACTGATACTGCAACAGTTGACCTGATAACCAAGATGACTACTGAGTGACTAGCAGGAAGCACATAAGCCTGGAGATGCAGGACAAAGGGAGAGATTAAAGTCTGGACAGGTTAGAGTGAGTGGCATGAGATTTCATCACTCTGCTCAGAACAGCATGTAATTTAAAACTTATGAATTATTTATTTCTGGAATTTTTCATTTAATATTTTTGGACCAAGGTTGACCGCAGGTAACTGAAACTGTGGAATACAAAACTATGAATGAGGGTTACTGGACACACACGCACACATATTTTAAAAATTCAAAAGCAAGTAGATGTGATATTTATATATGAGGAAGCTGAGATTTAGATGAGATTTACAATCAGTGTTTCACAGCAAGTAAGAGATGGATCTGGGGTTGACCCCAGTGTTTTCTTATTTCGTGTCTTCTTACCCCACTTTTGTCCATAAAGCAAAATTCCAAATTTAGCAGGAAGGAAATTTGTAACTCTCAGACAAAGACTTTGAAGGTGGAGCTTTTCTGCCTGTGATTAAAATGGTGGATGCTAGAAATGGCTCATTCAACTCTAGAGGGTTTATACACACATTAGTATTTTATTCATTAGTCGTCAGCGGAATAAACAATTCTAAAATAGTACCAAGAGGAACTTTTGTGTTTGGGTTATTTGACCATTATGGTATTTCTTCTTTGAACATTTCTCCCCCTTTAACCTTTATTTCCCACTTGGTTTGCTTTTCAGTTATGAATAAAGTCAGTGAAAGTGTCACTCAATATCACGGCAACCTGTTGGAGCAGAAAAGCAGCACGGACTTTGGAAATTTTGGCACTGTTTCAGGATTTCCAGTGACTTGGGGTTTATCAACCAAGAGAGAACTTGGTGAAGACTGATGGTTCCTGTAAGGGAATGTGTATTGAAATTAGAGTGGTGAGTGCATATTAGAGCTATATTATGACTAGGATGTTATTATTTAATGATATTCTTTCTGTGTGGCTACATGCGTATCTGAACCTATATGTTCATGGTGACGTATATATTTCCATGTGTATACATATGTGTATGATGCTTATATGTTTGTGTGTTTTTGTTGTTTAATGGCTATACATGTGTGTGAGTGTGTAGTTCTTGTGTGTGTGTGTG
>NW_003852555.1:2108512-2111111 GCF_000181295.1 Otolemur garnettii | reverse complement strand
GGAGATTGGAGAGTACATTCCCCAATTTCTCTGATTTTCACAACTTGCACAGTGGAAAGATGGCAGACCTTCCCCCAGTGTGGTGCTTCCTGCGTTCCATTCCCCTGGCATTCCCTGAATGCCTCCTTTCTGTTCCTTGCCACAACGGGTGTCGTTCTTTGTTGTCCTATTTTACTACTAGATTCTGGGTACCACGAGGGCAGCGGCTGTCACGTTTGTGGCTTGGTAGGCAGGCAGTAGAGGGCCACTCACTGAATACTGGCCTGAAGGCATGAATGAATCAATAGCCCAGAACTGGGGAAACCTCCCAGGATCCAATGCAAATGCTGACTCTAAAGAATTAGTTCTGGAGGTAGAATCCTTCTCTTCTGCTGAGAAGGCAAACAAAGCCTTTTTTTTCTTAATAACTACATTATAAATAACATTAGTGGCAGAATTTAGTGGAGAAATGAGCCTACGTAAAAAAAACCCCCCAAACCAAACATAAACCTCTTTTCTTTCTGTAAGGTTTCAGATGATTTTGCTGAATGGAAGATTCTTTCATACACTTGTATACAAAGGAAGGGGTAATACTCTCCTATGCAGGCAGAAACATAGGAAAAAGAATTTTGAAAGAGAAAAGCGATTGAAATTCTGCACAGAAAATGCTTTAAAAGGCTAATGAATGCACACTGTTGTATATTTGGGAGTAAAGTGACCATGAAAAGGAAAGAAAAGAAGCAGAAAAATCCCCTCTTATTTGTACCAATAAAATGTAAATGCGCGTGATTTCCCTGTGAACATCATCGTATTGGATCTGTAGAGCACTGTTTTCCAGAATTTAAAATGCAACAATCCATAGAGAGAGACTGTTCCTCTGGCAACCAAACCTTGAAAAGAAATTAAGATTAAAAGCAAATGCAGAAAAATTCTCTCTCAACGCACATTCTGGAAATCAAACCAATTTTATTTCAAACTATTAGCAAGAAATACCCTGCCTATTTACCACTTGCATTTTCCCAATAATTTATAATTAGAACCCAGCAGTGGGTATTGATTTCCAATTGATGGCTATCATCTGTGCCCTAATAAACTGACAGACCTTCAGAAATCTATCTAGGGAGACCTTTAGAATACATGACACGAGTTAAACATATTTTATTTAACAACAGAGGAAATTTGCATTTCATCTCTCAGGCTTTTACGAAGCTGCTGTAAATGATTTAGCTTTGCTTTTAGATTTCAGAGTCATTTCATTTCAATTTGGGCACACTCTTGTATAATTCTTAGCCTTTGTTCAACCAAATGTAGACTACTGACATTTAGCATGTGGAATAACATGTCAAAAATATGGGATGCTTAAATTCACGGTTTGTGGATTTAGTAAAGATGTGAAATAAAGCTTTTGATGCGTGTAAAAATCACAGTAAAATGTAAGTGAAACCTAATTGTAAAATGTAAATGAGGTCTAATTGTTTACCATGCTCTTGTAACTAGAATCCTGCTGGGTAATATGCCACAGCGTCCCTTAGGATGGGGTAATGCCACGTTCAATGAAGTCCGGGGAGGTTTAGCGCCAACAAATGCAATCATTGTTTACGAGCAGATGGGTGGGCCCCCCACCCCCAGCAGTAAGATCTTCTGTTTTATATGGTTGGCAGTCTACTCAAGGCATGGCCACTGAAACCAGAGACTCCAGACATAGAAAGGTGGGTTATAGGAGAGGATGCAAAGGATTAGCTGCCTTGAAAGATTGCCGGGAGCAAACTCAGCTGCCCAAACTAGTGCTCTATTTTATTAACACCTTTTCTAATCTGAGAAAGAAATAGGGTGGACGGGGTCTCATCATTAAACACCCTGCCTTACTAAGGGGTCAATTTACCTTATTAACTTCCATTTATATTTTTTAATAGCAGAACCAAATATGGTTTGTAAAATGTGTTTCGTTTTTAAGGAAGAGAACACACCTGCAAACACACACACACACACACACACACACAGGTTTCATATAAAGTGGGAGTGGGCGGCCCTTGAGCGTTTCGGTGTGGATTTGGTTTGTTTTCTGGGGAAAAAAGAGAACCTATTAGCAGGTTCATTTGTATAGTAATCATTCATTAAAATAGACTCGGTGGCAATGAAATACTGTACTTGAATTCCAGCACAATGCCTTTAAAAAGCTAAAATGTCACAACAATAAAACTAATTAAGGCAACAAAATAGCTTTTTCCAACTTAATGACAAGCTGGTCCAAAAACACAGTTCAATGATTTTTCTTTCCTCCAGAGACACTTTAAGTAAAGCAAGGATGGAATTTTCCACAGACATTATCTAGCCCAGCATCATCTAGGAACCTAGTCCACTGAACCGTCCAGCAGAGGGGTCACGTGTCTCCCTTGGCCAAGATCCCTTCTTCCTTCCCTCCCCCTTCTCCTTCCTCCAACCTTCTCTCCCTTCCCTCATGTCTTCCACACTGTAGTATGTGTAAGGTGCTCTGGAGGGACAGTGAACTGGGCCAGCTGTGGACCCTGAAGTCAAGCACCTGATGGACTAGAAGGGGACACAGCATATA
Source organism: Otolemur garnettii (assembly GCF_000181295.1). Lineage (NCBI taxonomy): Eukaryota > Metazoa > Chordata > Mammalia > Primates > Galagidae > Otolemur > Otolemur garnettii. The sequence continues at coordinate 2,108,563 of NW_003852555.1, read as the reverse complement.
AATCACTCTAATCTGGGGCAGGGGAGAGGGACCTGCAGGTGAGGGGGGCAG
>NW_003852555.1:2083975-2106479 GCF_000181295.1 Otolemur garnettii | reverse complement strand
TGGGAGATGGGAAATAGTAGCAATCACTTACAAAGCTCAGGAGCCCAGTCAAGTTTATGATGACAGGGACAATGCTGTGCATTTTCTGAGGCATGATGACAGCTAATACAGGTCTTGGGTCATTGAAGGCCTCTGTTTTAGACATGAAGGCAGCCCTGAAAAAGCAGATTTGCAAATGAGCTAGCTTTCCCTGACTACTTTCACTTCCAAATAAGATGAAGATACACTTCACAATAGATAAGCCAACGAGACGTGCATCCTGCAGGAATTTTCTCTATCTTATTTTACTGTTATAATCCCAGTACTTAGAACTGTGCTTGACATATGGATTTGGGGCTCAATAATTATTTGTTTAATGAATGAACGAATATCAGGTCCAAGTCGTAACCCAAAATTCCCACTGGGTCAGGCAGACACCATAGTGAATAGATCAGGCTGGATGGAGGATGAGAAAACTGGGTATGAAAGTGACACACTGTACCCCATAAATACATGCAATTCTTATTTGTGAGTTAAAAATAAAAATTTAAATAACTAAATAAGCTGGGCAGTGCGACCAACTGGACATCTAAAGGGTTAATTTTTTTTTTTTTAATTAAAATGCTACACTAGTGAAGGAGCTTAGGAGATTTTACCTCAAAGTATGACTCTTTGGTATTGAGAGTGTTTTAAATTGAGGGCCCTTGGAGATCAACAGACCCTTGGAAGGGGCTTTCCCTCTATCTCCATGAACCAGACAGACCCATGAAAAGAACAATTGACTTCCCTTCCCCTCCTGGTTATCTCAACATATTGCCAGGAAGAAAATCAAGAATATAATTAGACCTGGCCCAAATCATTTTAAACATAATACCATACCTATTTCTCAGGTTGATTTGCAAGTCAATCCGTTTCCCCCATATATTCATTCTCCCAAGTATTCATTCTCTTTCCCCTCCCAGCAACTATTTATGGCCCCTAAACAGATTTCCCTATGTTTCTCATCTCCCCATCCCTCTGAAAGGTGGGTATGAAAATATCTGGATCCCACTGGGATACTGAGTGATCACTCTGTGGTTCTTCCTGTAGGCTATGTGTTGATGTTTCAGTGGAATTTCAGGGGGGCAGGGGGCGTTTTCTACTCACCCCCATAAGAGGCATAGCATTAAAGATGAACTTTGTTGCCAGTTTGTAATCTCTGTACCTCGTCACTGTGTTATTTTCTTAATTTTCTTGGGTTTCGTTTATAGAGACTCCAAGTTCCTTTGAGTTCTTTCATTTTTCAATGCTAGAGCATTTCCACACATTGCTTAGATCACAAAGCCCAATATTTCAAAGCTGGATAAGGTCTGAGAGATGATGGGTGCAATTTCATTTTTTATCCGTAAGGAAGCCATTGCCCAGAGAGGTTAAATGACAAGGTTGTACAAGATCAAACAACCTGGAAAAAGAGAAGACAATTCTGGGTCCAGAGGACTGGAATCCCAGGGTGCATTACTGCTCCCATGCCACGCTGACTGTGCACTTTATGGAAAAAGCTTTATTGCATTAATTCTCTAAATGATCATTGCTTAACTGGAACCATGCCCGCTTTTATTTTAATTGAGATTTTATTTTCGCCTGCCTGCAGCAAGGAGAGCATTATGGTATTTTAAATGAGAACCAAGGAATTACCTGCACTTCAAATATTAGCAGTTAAATTCTGCTAAAGACGCATGTGGACCATCTATTAGAAACATGTCGTAGGTAAACCAGAAACATTTCATACTAATTGTGATAAGCGTATTATCCATCAAAATGTAAATTTCCCAAAGTAGGCTTTATGTGGATCATAATTTCCTTTATTACAAAATGGACTTGCAAACTCCGGCTGGCTCCTCTTCCTTATGTAAAGCCTCCGTTTCCTGCGGTGCCTCCAATTTATTTTTTCACAGCTTTAACAGCTTTCACACTGTGATTTTCTATATCTGTTGCAAATGTTCAACAATTTACAGAGAAAATTTTAGTCCATGGCTTTCTGCTTTTAGCTTTTCATGTATAAAGATTAAAGAATGAATGTGCAATCAGCAGATATATAGAAAACATCTCCTGCCAGAATAAAATAGAGGGTTCAACTTCTGAAACCCCAACGGAATTTATAATATCTACCTACAGCACTTCCGCTCTTTTGTATCGCGCCTTCTGATAAATAGGCTCCCAGAAGAGACAATTTGCGAAGCTAGGAAAGTGCTTTATTTTTCTTTATGGCATGACATAGCATTGTCCAGGCCTCGCAGGTGGGAGAAACATCGGAAGCAGGGCGGCAGGAGGAGACCTAGGGGTGATAGTGACTGACAAATCAAAAGGAACGTGGCGCTGCCTAATGCGAACCTTAAAGGCTAATGCTTTTCCAAAAAAATAGCACAGGATTTGAGATTATAACTGGAATATTGATTATCAGCAGTCTCTACCTCAGGACTTAAAAACATGGTACTAGAGTGAGGCTCATAATGGTGTGTTTAGTTAGAGGCAAGGGGCTGGTTCTCGATATTATATATGAGGGGTGTGTGTGTGTGAGAGAGAGAGACAGAGAGAGAGATTTGTATTTTTTTTAGGACAAAAAGCCAGCATTTCTTCAAGGTCAGATCTATAATAGCACAACTGAAGCAGAGGGGAAGGAGAGACCCAGTCTGTCTAGTTTCTCTGCTGTGTTTACGTGGAAGACCCTGAGAACGTCTCAAGTGCCAGGGGTGCTGCTCGTGTTACCATCAAGCAAACCCAGTCTGTCTACCCTCAATCCACCTGACCCGAGGCTCCCTCACAAACAAGAGCTGCTATTTCAGAAATGTGTTAATAGAAAAGCTTTTCTTCCCATCTTTATATTACACGTTTTTATTCTGGGGAAATCTGATGGAAACATGTGGGCTGCTCAGGGTGGTCTAACCTAGCAGCCCTAACCCAGCATGTTCATTTAAAGGACATTTTCACCGGCAGTTCCTTAATGTGACAGGATACATGCACAGTGAATTGGGTGCAAAGCCAGTGAGGACTAAAATAGAAGTGTTACAGGCTGAACTATGTCTGCCCAAATGTATATATTGAAACCTTAACCTCAGTACCCTGGACTGTGACTACACGTGGAGATAGAGCCTTTGAAGAGGCGATTAAGGCAGAATGAGGGCACATGGGTGAGCCAGGATCCAATCTGACAGATGTCCTTATAAGAAGAAGCAATCGGGACACACACAGGAAAGACTGTGTGAAGACACAGGAGGAAGATGGCCAAGGAGGGAGGCCTCAGAAGAAACCCACCCTGCTGACACTAGGATCTCAGACTTGCAGCCTCTGGAACTGTGAGACAATTGGTTTCTGTTGTCCGTGCCATCCGGTCTGTGGGATGTTGTTATGCTGCCTGAGCAGACTAAGGCAAGAAATTTCAAAATTAGATTAGGTAAGTTTAAGATTATGTTTTATATGGCATTGGACACTCTGATAGGATTTTCATATCCAGCCCCTCTGTCAGTCCCTATGAAACCACACTTCACAAATCAATAATGGGGTGCAAGCTAAAACAGCAAAGCATGGGCCTAGATAAAAATAATGATAATAACTAGCCCCTTGTTTGCTGGATAATAATTAGTCACTGTCCCCTTGTTTGCCTCTGTATAATTGCTACCCTGGAGTCACATAGCTGGCTGTCCGCAGGTAATACCACCTTTTTGAAACCTAAAGGTAGTTGCTGAGATCTCTTTTAGGCTTGGCATTCCAGCGGAGTGGGTGACCCACGCAGACCAGCAGCTTAGACCAAAAACTTACTCAACTTGAATTGTGACCCCAACCCAGGAACTGGAGATGATTTCCACACCCTTATAATTTTGCCCTGATCCTAGCCAATTAGCAAACCCTAATCCTTTGCCACCAAATTATCCTTAAAAACTGCCTCCTAAATTCTTGGGGAGGCGGATTTGAGAAATTCTTCTCCTCTTCCTGCTCTGTGTCCTATGGAATTAAACCCTTTCTCCACTGCAACCCTGGCTGTCTCCACGTGTTGGCTCTTCTCTGGGCAGTGGGCATCACAACCCAGTTGGGTGGCAGCACCTACTGCCATCATGCTTCTAAAGACCATCTTCATTTTTTGCCTAGAATTAAATTGTAACTATTACCTAACAGGTTTGCCTCTTCAGTTAATCCTCTCCACTGATAAAGACTTCCTAAAAACCGAAGTTGTTGAGGGCAGCACCTATGGCTCAAAGGAGTAGGGCGCTGGCCCCATACACCAGAGGTGGTGGGTTCAAACCCGGCCCCAGCCAAAAACTGCAAAAAAAAAAAATGAAGTTGTTGACTGCTTAAGCACCATAGTTGTTCCCCATCACCTCTAGAATGAAATCTAAGTTATACAAAGAGTACTCTAGGCTGACCACTATAGGAGTGAGGGGCAACTTCCCCTTTCCCTCTGAAAATATCCTAAAAGATTCACTCATAATTAAGGCAGACAATGAAAGAGAGTTATTTACTTTGCACATGGGAAAAATCACAGAGTGATTACCCAATATCCCAGTGGGATCCAGGTATTTTTATACCTCCAGGAGGGAGAAATGAGGAATACAGGCAACTCTGTTTAGGAGCAATAAATGGTTGCTAGGGAGGAGGATAAAAGATGGAGGAAACAGACTGACCTGTAAATGATTCTTTTTGCAAATTAAATTAACCTTGAGAGACAAGTATTATATTTATAATAACTTGGGCCAAGTATGATTGCATTCTTGATTTTCTTTTCTACAATATAGTGAGATAACAGAGAAGGAAGGGAAGTCTATTGTTCTTTTAATGGGTCCCCAGCTGGTTAAGCAAATAGAGGCACAGCCTTCCTAGGGCCTGTTGATCTCTAAGGGCTTTTAATTCTAGATACTCTTTATACCAAGGAGTCTAATTTTGGGTTGAAAATTTCGGAGCTCCTTCACCATAATCTGGTCTTACCTATTTGGGTCTGTGCACCTGCCATAATCCCTGCCAACGCTCGTATCTGTCCCTCTCTTCAATAATCCCTGCACTTCCATATCTCTGGTCTTCTGCTGGTGATACTCTCTCAACCTGGAGGGCTCCATTGCTTCAACATTCACTCTTCCCTGTCACCCCTTCCTTCAGGCCCCCCCCCACTTGCCCAAGTCAGCATGAGTCTTTTCTTACATATACTCTTATAGTACCTACTTCGCTCTGCTTTTACTTAGTTGAGAAAATTTTTGTCTCCTCAATAAGATTATATAGTATTTGAAAGGATAGACTTACTAAAATTTATAGAAATATTAATAACAGAAAAATTACCTAACTTAAAGATCCTCAGTAAGGGCTAAGATCAGTCATATGAGCTTTTTCTCTCTCTCCATGACTGGCTGCCTTCTGGGGCTCTGTTTTCACCACATCTAAAAAGAGCTGAGCAGACAGGGAAAAAATGTAAATTTTTCTCTCAACATTTTTTTAAGAGAATCTGTTTTACAGAGAGTTTATGAAGGGAGGGGAGGAGATGCAAGCTATAGGCTTCAGTTTCTGCTTTGGGGCAGAACCAATGACTAGACCACAATAGCTAGTGATAAGTTGGTCTTCAAGGAAAGTTGGGAGTGGGGGGACAACTCATGGATTTTGACATGCCACTGTTTCTGTTATCAGCCTGCTGCCAAGAACAAAGAGCAGAGTGGATTCAGCAGAACCCTGTTAACTGGAGTACAGCTATAAATCTTCATCACCTAAATAAAAATCTGAGCACCTGATTCTCTCTGCTGACACAATCTCCATCTCTGTCTCCATGTTGGCCCTTTTCTGTGTGGGATAGTAAAATAAACTTTTTATTCTTTCTATCCTAATCTTTGCTTGGAGATATTTTTGTCAAAACCTGCATCTAGCTCACACCTTAACAATATTCATAGGTAGGCAGCATGTGAGTAATGTTTGAAAGCCCAGTGTCTGAGCTCGTGCTCAGTACAGATTTGTTGAATGAGTAATAAATAAACACTGTAGACTTCTATAGCATCAGTCAGGGACCTGTATGACAAAAGTAGCCATTTTGGTGGAGTAACCCCAAAGGTCCTGTCCCAGTAGCCTGCCTTATCCTTGTTCTTACATGCTGCCCCACCTTGAATTTTGCCTTGGTGACCTTCCTGTGGTGTGTAACAATAGGGGAGATACTCTGTGCGTGTGTTAGAAATGTTAAACAAAAATCATAGGAAGCTGCTGTTTTGGACTGAGCTTCTGCTCTAGGCTCCAGCATACCAGGGGAAACCAAAATGGAATCATTCTTGCTAAATGCCACATATTCAAACTGAAGCTTCAAGGAAGCAGATAGATCCTAAAACAAACTAATTTTTCCTGAAAGTGGGAGATTCCAAGTCTACCTGACTCAGCATAACAAGGAAGTCCCTCTGCTTTAACCTTTGCAAAAAAGCAACTTGAAGTCACCAGATGCAAACCATTTTTTTTTTTCTCTCTCATGGGTTTCCTAGTTTCCACCTTACAGAAACCCACACTGCTCTGCTATCACCCAGGAAAAGCCTTCATTTCATTTTGTAGAATGAAAGCTTCCTGATCAGGAATCATAAATAAAATCCAATTAGATCTATAACCAATTTCTTTTTATAATTTTGTCTTTTGTTACAAGAAAGTGCATGAGACTTTTTGACTTTGATCCACAACTTTGGGTCAGTTGATCACCACAGAAAGTATTGTGGGCACAGCCCTTGGCACAGAATGCACGGGGCACTTAAGTGACAATGGGAAGAAAAGAGTCTTAGGGTGATGAGTGGAGAGGTTAGGAGAGGAGAGAGTCACACAGTAGGAATAATAACAACAACATTGGAACTATCTAATAATTTTCTTTTTCTATTCTTTTCTTTTCTTTTTTTTTTTTTTTTTTTTTTACTGCTTGTTAACTTTTTTTGCCAGGCAGTATTCTAAGCACATTGCATGCACGAATGTTCTCATGCCAAACAACAAAACCAGGCAAAAGTGGCTGGTGAGCACATATGACTCATCTTGGGGCTTGGGCCCAGGGCAGATGGGCAATAGTGAGAAAGCCCTAATTCAGAGGTGAGAGGAACCATTGCAGCAATGTTACGGGAGTGATTACTGGAGAGGAAAGAGAAGGATTTGGGAGAAAATCTTCACTGTCTTATGAACCATGTCTCCCTGACCCCTCCCATAAGCTGCAAGGTGCTTATGCGGGATCATTATGTGAGAAAGAATAATAGAGGATTATTGGTATTATAAACATAAAATGATCTGTATATATATGTATATCTGATATGAGAATATGTTTACTCTGGTAAACCAACTAAAAAGATACAGAAATCATATTAACCAAAAGTATTCTGACAGTGACATTTAAATTGACATTGTGATGTCACCCAGAGGACAATGACCTGTACCCTTGCTGCTCATATTATGGCACATGGACCAGCAGCATTGGAATCTCCTCAAAGTTTGTTAGAAATTCAGAATCTGGGGCCCAACCTCAGAATGATGCAATCAGAATCTGAATTTTAACATGATCTCTCAGGGATGTAGGTTAAAATTTGAGATTACTATGGTATATACCAAGTAAGAAACATCTGTCAAGTGGGGGATCCCAGGTTATAGAAAAATTAGGTATTGGCTAAAGGCACATGGTGAAGCTAAAGCCCATCTAAGCAGCTTCTGGCTATCACTATCAGGTTTCTCCAGGATGGAACAGGTCAACAGAGCTTCCTTCTAGGAGTTTCTTTGGTGATATCTCAGTCATCTATTCATATCTGCCTATGAGTCCAGAGCTATAAGGTCTTGAATTTGCCCTTTCCAGCTTTCTACCCACTGTATATAGGACTTCTCACTCCAGTTCTGATCTCTGCTTCTAAAAGTGAAAGGAGAGAGGAAGAAAAATGATGAGGGAGAGGCTTAGCGAGCAATAGGTGAGATTTTTTCTTAGATTATTATGTTCATGATTGACCACAGAGTAAAATTAAACTCCTAGGAGGAAAATAAAGAATACTTGATGAATGAGTTGAGTTTCTTTTTCAAAACTTAATACACTGAGGTCTAGAAAATGTGGTTGCAGACTCACTGTTCCTGAAAGTTTGGTACTCGTCCCCAAGGCCAAATTAGTGTGAACAAAGAATGAGGACAAGTGATTTGAGGAAAAAGGAAAGAGTTTATTAATTTGTTAGCAAACGAGGAAGACATAGACTATTGTCTCAAAGGCCATGATCCTGCATTTTGTCAGACAAACAGGGCTTTTTAAAGGGGTATTTTCAGAAGCAGAGCTTGGGCCTACTTGACTGGTGTCACATGTTGTGACTTGGGCTATTGTTCTTCACTGTCATTGTGTTCTAGTTCTTGGGTCCTCAGGAACTCATCTCCAGTGATGATGACCTTGTGACCCTTGTTCAGACAACTCTGGTGAGTTATCTACAGTGGTTTAGAGAACAAACTGCAGATGACATTGTTGTGCTCCTTTGATCACTGGCTTTGGGAAGGAGTGCAAGTTTTATTCCCGCAAAGGGGAGAGGGGACCAAAGAAGCAACTCATGAAACATTTCATTGCCCTTTGTGAGAACATTACTTCTGTTGCATCACCTTGGTATCACCATTGTCATTTTCATTATCTTTTCATAAGGATCTATTGGTATCCATTGCTTTACCTGCATGGTTTCTTATTCTTACAACTTCATAAAAAGATGTTAACAAAGTTCAGAAAGTTATCTCTCTGTGTCTGATGTAAAAATTGAGGTTCAAGGGATAACCATTAGTGCCATGTCAATGTTTTAACAGGGCTGACTTCAGACCCTGTAGTACTTATCCTAAGTTGGGTTTCTGCTCATCCACCATTCCTTTGCCCTTTTGTAAAATAATGCTCTTTTGAACATTCACAGAAAAGACCACTTCTTCTGGGACCTCAGTCTTCTCATTGGCAAACCCAATGTGTTGGAGTGGATGCTCTTTGAGATACTATCAAGCTCCAAGTTTCCGTAACTTACTACAAAGGGAGCTCCACCCAAGTAGATATGCAGTCACTTAACTCTGAAACTTGTTCAGATAACGCATTGGTAAAGGTAAAGAAACCAAAATAACAGTGCAATTGGCACCCAGGTATACACAGAAAAAAGGTTGATGTGATTTTTACATAATCTCTCTTTCTCTTTCTCTTTCTCTCTCTTTCACTGTCTCTGCTCAATGCACTGAGCCTGGTAAGGATGAAAGGTGGAAAGGCTTTGGTCCATAAAGTAGGGACCAAAGGGATGGGTAGGGAAGATACAGAACAGAGAAGGACCTTCAGAGAGAAAGGTGCAGAGCAAAAGAGGACATGCCTATGTTAAGATGCTCACTTTATCCTCTAGTGAAGGGATTTTTTATTTTGAGATAGAATCTTACTTTAGCCCTGAGTAGAGTGCTATCACATCATAGCTTACAGCAACCTCAAACTCTTGGGGTCAGGCAAATCTCTTGCCTCAGTGTCCCAAGCAGCTGGGACTGGCATAACACCCTGCTAGTTTTTCTATTTTTAGTAGAGACAGGATCTCACTCTTTCACAGACTGGTCTCAAACTTCTGAGCTCAAGCAATCCACCCACCTCAGCTTCTCAGAGTGCTAGGATTGCAGGTGTGAGCTACTGTGCTTAGCCTATGGCAGCGATTTTCAACCAGTGTGCTAGGTGAGGATCTTAGGTGTGCTATGAATTTTGTTAAAGATCATTAATTAAATTATTTTGAAAGAAGTTCTAAGCACAGTAAGTATATTCTTTCTTTTATTCTTTTTTTTTTTTTTTTAGATCAACACAATGTGTGTGCTGTGCAAGTTTAACTACAGGTTCAAGTGTGCTGTAAGATAAAAAAGGTTGAAAAACACAGCTCTAGTGACTTAAAAAGTTGAAAATAAGATCATATAAAATTTATGAATGTAGAATTTAGTAAAAAATGAAAGAGAAGTGAGATGGTAAGAATCAGGTATGAAAGCAAAGACGTGCTGGAAGTAGATAGTTCCCATGTCACATTTCTGCTTCCCAGTGAGAAAGCAGCGTAATCCTCCTCCTTCAGCATCACTGCAAAGCATCAAGCACAACTCTCAGCAGAAAACCATCAACAAATATCGCTGACTGAATTTTCCAGAGGAAAGTCTGTTCATAGTCATCTTAATGATAAGAGCATATGAAAAAAACAAGCAGCATTGTAAGATACCGATTTAATGTATCTTAAAGTTTAACGGGTTGAGAAAGTAGACATTTTGTTTTCCAAACATAAACAAAGCTGAATCTGGAGATTGTTGGAAAAACAAGAAACAAACAATGCAAATAATATATAATAGTGTATATCAATGCCTTCAAGTAATGGCTTGTCCTATAAAACCTGTCCTCCAAAGCAAACATTAAGAATACTTAGGCCCAATAGATCATGTGAGCAGAAATGCAAAATAAAGCCTACACTGGATCAGATAAAAGTTGTTGCCTCCTTTTCTAATGAGCAGCCAGAGTACAATTAATGAAAGCTATGTAAATGTGCTCCAGGCTTTTAAGATTACAAAGAGAGTTCAGAGCTGGGGATAAAGAATCAGGCAAATAGGATCCACAATCAATTACGAAGAAGGTCCCCCTATCTCGGACAGGCACACACATTTTGATATCTCATCAGGGAACCAATTGCACCCAGGCGCCTTTTGGAAGAAAGATGTAGGAACATGCTCCCTCCTATTTGGGGAATGATACAAGGGGGCTATTTTTGAATGATTAATTAAAGGGAATCAATCTTCATTGCTTTGCTACTGACGTGAAAAGCGCCATGCCTGTGCAATAATCGCATGCAATTATTCAACTACCCCTTTGGCAAGGACAACGTAATTAGTCCTGGTGGTGTCGAGAGATTCTCTTTATTCCCAACAAATTGGCAGTTTTAATCAAGTGTTGCTGGAAATTTATCATAACACAGGGAAAACAATAGGTGAAGGTACAGGGCCCCAAGCTGTGTGACTCCTATCTACAATGGTACAAATTTACAATGCTAACAACATGATAAATACTACCAATCCGTGAATGCATTGATTATAATTTCATATCAGCACCAAAGCCTTGGCAGTTCTTATTTGTTTAGAAACATGGCTGTAACCCTTTTTGTGCTGCCTTGCATTTGTTTGCTGAGGAAGCTGAGCTAAGTCTTAGGTGCTGGAAGCAAGATTTAAAAGCACAAGGAATGGAGGAGGCATCCAGAAATACTAACCTGCTCCACTGGCAGGAGTCTGCGAGCAGCAGATAGCAACAGAAATGAGGCAAAAAGCAACCTCCCCATGTCTGACTTTCACTCAGAAGAGACTTCTGCTGCGGTGATTTTTCAGGTGTCCAAGGATAAGCTCTCTCCCTCCCCCCTTTTAAAATGTATTCTCATGCCTCTTAAAAATCTTTGCTTAAAAATAACAGCTAATATTTATCAAGTAAATTGCTTAGGACCACATGTTGCATGTTATCCTAAGCAATATACTTTCCTTGTCTAGTTTAATCATCAATAAAATATTCTTACCTTATTTAAGAAAACCACTACTTTTGGTTTTTTTATCATTCCTGATTTTACAGATGAGAACACTGAGGCTTGGAAAACGCAGAGCAGTAGAGTAAAGATCACAAACCCAGACTGCCCCATTCTAAGTCTTTGACTGACCACTGTCCTGTGCAGCTGGACAAGTGCGGCTAACTTATCCTTCACTCTCTTAGGCTTAGATGCTCATTATTCTTAGAGGCCTGGCAATAAAAGGTAGATTATAAATGCTTCAACCTTTATCTCCTTCAGCTTATCTCTGCCTATGTTATCTCTGCCTTCTTTTTCCAAGAAAATAGGGTCTCTATGACCTTCAGAGGCTTGTATATTTTATGGTGTGCTTTCATAGCTAATATGTATGTGTAGACGCATATGTTTGTACATACATGTTTATGTTTGTACATACATGTTTCATAGAGAATATGTATTTAAAGATGTATATGTTTGTAGAAGTATGGGGGAGGTGGGTAGAGAATAGAGGGGACCAGTATACAGAACGGCAGAATTTCTCAAACTTAAGCTCATTATCAGAATCACCAGGAGTTCTCATTCAACCTCGGGTTCCCACTTCTGATCCTCCAAGTCAGATTCCCTAAGGATGAGACTGCTCTAAGGAGAAAGGCCTCAGTGTTCCCCCAAGAATTAGTTCTATGGGATGTTAATCATTATGTGGCAAAGCATTTTCCCCAGTCAAGCAATTCAGGAGAACATGGATTAAATGATATTTAACAAATTTCTTTTAAGGGACTTTAAATTTCATTCACAAGGAGAATTTCAAAATGTTTCCTTAATTTCTTTGGCCATGGAGTACTTTCTTCAAGGAGAATATCCTGGGTTTTAGGGATTTGCAGGACCTGCCCTGAAAGATTTGGTTCTAAACGATGATTGATGAAATAGAAGGATCACCAAGAAAACTTCAGTTACCAGATTGAACAGTTAGGAAACCCTTTGGAGGCATAACCATCAATGTTGCTTCCCTGAAGGCCTTTAAGACAATTTCTAGAAAATAGTTATAAGGAAACAGTATTCAACTTATCTAAGAATTAGAGGATGTCCTCAATTTATTTAGTGCAGGTAAGCTGGAGAAATGTCTATCTGATGTGAAATTTTAACAACATCTCCTTAGAGTCACGTTGGAATGATCCTCAGGAAATAAACACATGATCCATTTTTTTCTTGTTCTGTTTCTGCTGTCATAGTAGCAGCACAAGCTAAGGGAATAAAAGTGGTTATTTAATGCTGTTTTGGCATTCGAAGGGAGTCTGGATCCTAGGCTGAAAAGGGTTGGAAAGCATATCTCATAAATCAAAAAATGTTAGCCCAAATCCCATTGCTTAAAGATGAGCCCTCTTCCAAACAAAATCTAAAAGCTCTGAGAAGTCATGATCAGCACAGTTAACACCAAAGCAGCTGATTTCTGGCCTTTGTAAAATGCAGTGTAGTTAAAGCAGGTTTCAGGAAGGAGCACATCAAGAACTAACTCCCAAACCTGGCAAAGCTCATTTGCGGACAAGGCCTTGTCACTGGCTGCCCTGATCTCACTTTCACTCCTTTGTTCTACTTGTTGCAAGAAGGAACATCTGGCTCAGGGCCTGGAAAGCAGACTCCATTCTCCATTGCACCTGCCCCAGGAGGAAAAAGAGAAATGCTTTACTGACAAAAGGTAGGATTTTCAGAGCCACATTCCCGCCCATTAAAGCAGCTTGTTTGATCCCTTCAAAGCTTGAGATCAAAGGAAGGCTTTTCCGGAGCTGCCAACCCATAAAGCTACAGGCAGAGAGAAGGACCTCTTTGTTTTTACAGAGGCAGGTGGACTCGCCATTCCAGTTCCCAGCCGGAGGCGGGGCAGTGGGCAGGCTGAAGGGTTTTCTTACATCTGGCTGAGGCCATTTGGATGCTGGACTGTCCCAGGGAAGTAAGAGCTACTCCAGCAAGACCCTGGCAAGTCAGAACCACTATTTGGCAAAGAAGCCTGTAACACCTTCTCTCTCTCCTCGTCTCCACCTGGAGGCCAGATTACTAGCATTCATTTGATTTCCTAATCCCAAAGGCATAACTACAAATTTCTCTGCCCAGGCAAAGTTCCCAGCACCTTTCCTCCTCCCTAATTTACTGAGTGCAATCATGAGAAAACAATACTGTAGTTTTAAGTGTACTTAAAAATCTCCATTTTATGCGGTGCTTGCTGGCTTTGACTATAATGGAATGTATGAACCGGGGAAATGAATTTGGACTGGCTTCCCTGAGAAAGTGTGGTGAGAGGATTCTGAGCCCCCTCAGCCTGTCACCACCTCCCTGCCAGTGCCAGTAGCAGAGTCCCCTTGGCCCCAGGCCAGTGCCACATGCTGGCCCTGGCCACAGCTCAAGGAATGACGGGATAGAGATTTTTTTCTGGTAGAGAGGGAGCCAGATTGTGACTTTCCCTGGCAAGGACTACACAGAGCTATAGAAGACTTTTGCTTTAAAAATAATAACAACCTCCTCCCACATACAAACAAACATTTATAATCATATCCAGCAAAACCTCGCAGCCATTGAAAGATGCACAGTACTGTGCAGAGAGTAACCATGAGCCTGCATCTAACAATGGACACATCTTAAGCACAGAACCTACATATAGAAGTTCAAAACAATTATGAAGCTGTAGAGGAGAAGAAAAGTGGAAAGGAAATACACCCTCCCCAAAATAAGGAGAGAAATCGGATAAGACAAAGGCCAAGGGAATGGGATAAAGAACACCAATTTCTGGAGACATAATTTGCCAGGGTGCAACAGCACCATGGTTGCTGCTGTTTGTCCAAGGATTCAGAGTGCCTGGAGACATCTTTTTTTTTCTCATAGAAAAGAGTCTTCCTGGAAGCAAAAAATGCTGGTGTTATTGGATTCTATATGCAGGAGTTTGCTGAAGCATGATTTATTTTTAAGCCAGGCCTCTTTCCTAGGTTCTACATGTGAGGCCAGTTGGAGGAAGGGCTAAGCTCATCTTCAGACCAAACTAATACCCAAAGGGTAGTTCCAGCATTTTATTCAGAAAACTCTGATGAATTCACTGGGCAGAAAAAAGGAAAGCTACATTCACTTAGAGGATTAGCTGAGGTTAGAGACACAAGGAAGAGGCATCATCCAATAACGTGCAAGAGGAGGGCAGGGCCCAGCTGTGAGAAGTGAGGAAGAGAACAGTGGGAGGACAAGTAGGAGGAGCAAAACTAGTCTGTTCTTATGCATCTCTGCCAGTAAAGCATTGATCTGTAAAGGCACCTAATTATTTTGGACATTACTGAGCCATTGGCTTTTTCTGGGCTCAGCCTGATGGTTGTTCTGCTCCTGCGTCTCCAGCTAGACTTATGTTAAAGGTGGTGAGAATAAATGGGCTGGTTAAACTATCATCCAAGTCTATATAGTGTTAGGACTCTGGTGCCAGAAGGAGTGTGATCCCTATCCTCCCTGTGATAAGTTAGGGTCAACAACCCATAACAAAGACAGATTAACAAGAGAAAAGCATAATAGTTGTTTTTAGTTTTTTTACTTTTTGGCTGGCACTGGGTTTGAACCCACCACCTCCGGCATATGGGGCTGGCACTTTACTCCTTTGAGCCACAGCACCACCTGCATAATGGCTTTATTTACTTGTAGTTTCATATGACACAGAAGGCTTCAGAATGAAGGCCCAAAACCCCAGGAGAACTATCTATTTTTAAGTTTAGATTCTATGAAGCATAGATCATCATGTAGACATATGATTGGACACAAAAGGGTATGATCTAATGGCAATAGGCTGGAGGAAGGAGGATTCAGCAAGGTTTGTCTGTCAAGATTCTTTCTGGCCTCTTTGTGCAGCATTCCTTCCTTCCAGTTATGGTGCAAAGCTGTCTCTGCAATGGTAGTCTTATTATCTACAATCAAACAAGTAGGTCAGAGAATTTCTTTATGGCTAGTTCTTACATAGAAAGACAGGAGTCAGACTAATATTTTTAAATTGTATGTCTGGCTTTGGTAAAAAGGGGTTCTCATTTCTATAAACTGCATTGGGGAAAAGGATTCCAGTTTCTATGGCTTGCGTTAAGGGAGAATAGGGCTGGGAGATGGGAGGCAGGAGACAGTCACAGAGAAACTTTGCTTCTGAAACTACTTCTGAGGTTTTATTTTGGGTATTTTGAACTGTAACATGTTATAGAGAATGATACCCAATAGCATGGTGCTTTGGTATACTGAGCACTTTAAATGAAAAGAAATTGCAAAGATTAAGAAGCTGCTTTGGAACCAAAGACTTTCCAAAGTTCTTTTGTTGCTTCTCTACCCTGAGTGCAGGGAGGGACTCTCAAAAGAAGAAAAAAAAAATGCATTTGTCTTAAGACACTCTCCTTCCTAGGAATCACATCAAATAACCAGGAAAAGTTAACCACTGGAGAAAAGACTAAAAGTCATTATCAAGCCCAGAGTCTTCATTATTCTTCTGAGGGCAGCTCCTGATAGATTACTTGGGAGACTTTGTCTGCATGATAAGACCACCATTGTTCAAAGTGAAGTTCCCCCTCACCTTCCCCTTCTTCCCATCTCCCACAGAACTCAGAGGAACACTGTCCCAGGCCATTCATTATTTGTTCTTTAGGCTCATTCATTTTCCCTGAAAACCATTTACTACCCCTCACAATTGCCACCACCCCCATCCCCATTTTCCTTTCCCTTGTGGAAAGGATGTTTAAGCCTCCACCACCTGGACCTTCTTGGAGTCTCATATTTTATATGGTTCCTGTGCTAATAATGCATGTTAACAAATTTGTCTACCTTTTCTCCTATTAATCTGCCTGTTGTCAGTTTGTTTGGAGATTCACACATTCAGAGAAGGAGGGAAAATTCTCCCCTAATGTAGCTTTCTCTACTGATGAGGAAAGAGCAAGTAGTAGCAAAGGAAAATATTGAGACAATAAGACACAAACAAGGCCTTTCACCAGCTTGGAGAGATCAAACTAGAGCACAGAGAGGCCATGTTCAGGGCTGGGCTGTAAACCTGACTCTTACAGCCTGTGTTAGAGAACAGTGAGCCAAACATTTTGCTTCACTGCTCTCCTGGCATCACAAAAAAGCAGTGAGGGATTTCCCCCAAGTTAGAACTCCCATGGGTCTCATTTTGGGGCATGTTAGAAACAGTGTTTTAGCAGGTTGTTGACCGCAGCTCAGAGAACTGGTGACAGATGTGTTTGCAATCACATATTTTCAAGGGAGGGCTGGATTTAAGGGAGGTCTCTTCATATCTTCTGATCTCAAAATTTCTAATTCTTAGAGAGGACCTATGTTCCCTAAAATACATAGTATCCCAGAAAAAAATAATAAAAAAGAGCTCCCCTCCTGCTGCTTTTTTTTCAGATACATAGACTCTCATTGATAAAATATTGAAGCTAAAGGCACCTTAATTATTTTTGTTTCTTTTGTGAACCCCCTATGAAAAAATTGAGGCCCAGTAAAAATCGTTGACTTGCTGAGACCTGACGTGATGGGTGATCAGCAAGAAGTGTGGTAACAGGGAAACACAGGAACAAATGAAGTCATTTTGATTCATTTGGCCACTTGCCACATTGAGAAGAGGCCAGTCACAAGGCCATCAATTCAACTAAGGCAGGAGCCACATCTGTAAGCAGCATCATGGCATCTCCATCCTCTAAGCTCCTGGAACATGGTAAGGACTCAACAAAAATATTTGCTTCTCATCACCTACATTTAATTCTTCCTCATATCCTTTTGGACACACTTTCAAAATATATTCTCATCCCAAGCAATTCTCACTCTCTCAACTGCTACCACTCTAGACTCAGGCATGTCATCTCTTGCCTCAATTATTGAGACAATTTCTGTCTAGCTACAACCAACCCATATAATCTGTTCTTCCATCAATAGCCAGAATAATCTTTTTAGGCAGTAAGTAAGGCAGATGATGTCGATCTTCTGCTTAAAAACTTCCAGTGGCTTCCCTGTCCCCAAAACACACATCGTTAACCCCAACTGTGTCTCCTCCTGATCCTACCCTCTGCTCAGCCACATGGATCCCCTTGCTCTTCCTCCAACAAGCCAGGCATTCTACCACCTCAGGGCCTTGGCAATTACTATTCTGTCTGGTCAGCATGCTCTTGGCCCTACTATCCACTTAGCTACATTGCCATCTGTAGACCTTTCTCAAGTGCCACCATCTCAGCAATACCTCTCCCAACCTTCCCATTTACATCACACTCACCCACCTACTGCTTCCATTAACTCCCATCTCCCTTCCCTGCTTTTTCATCACCCACAACACTTATTATCATCCCAAGTAATTGACTTGATTATTGTCTATATCTCATTACAGTGTAAACAACATGAGGTCAATTATTGTTGTTTGCTTTACTATATCCCCAGTGACTAGAAAAGTATCTAATACATAGTAGGCACTGGCTTGATATTTGCTCAGTAAAGTAATAGTAGAACAAGTACAGAGAATTCACACAAAAGATTTGCTTAAGGTAAATTCATTGTCCTTTTTCTACTTAATAAAATAATATACATTTATATTTCCTAAAATTTTCATGGAAACCACTGATGACTAAACTATGGTAGTCAAAGGCCTCGGTTTGAATTCTGGCTTCACTATATAGTGTGATCTCTGTGAGCCTCAGTTTTCATAAAAATAAAATACAGAATAATAATATCTGCTTTTTCTAACTCACAGACTTGCTGTGGTATAAAACATTATATATATAAAAGTATTTTGAAAACTATAAAGCACTTTTTATGTGTAAGTTATTATTTCCTGTGAAATCTTCTTCCCTGAGGAAGATGTCTTGCAGTTCAGGTAAGGTAATAACATATTACTCAAGCAAGACAAGTCATCTTAACAAATTGGATGCCTTGTTAATTTTATAGACCAGAAATAAAGGAGGTGACAGGGTCCTTAGAATATTGTTTCACGATGAATTCTAAGCAGCAATTATCAAGGCCTATGTGAAGTTAGCTTGATCTACCAGACTTGGTGAAAACCCTGGTGATTCATTTAGCAGAAATGACTAGAAAGTTGTCAGTAAGGTTTGATACTCAACTCACAAATATTTATTGACTGTCTATTAGCTCTATACCAGGTGCTATAAGAGGAAAAATGAATTGCATAAGATTGAAAGCCCTTTGGACACAAGCTTAATCTAGTAAAATATAGAATCCTAACATATATCTAGCCAATGTGTTTTATAGCTCCGGTAGCTATAACTGTAAACTCAACATTTCTAGCAGCTGCCCACTTCCCTAGTCTCTGGTGCTGACTATCATGTATTTTTATGTGTTAGCAACTCTCAACCCTTGTGGCTGCCTGAAAACAGCACACAAATTCCATGTCTTTTGTCAGGGTGTTTCCTCTGCCTCAGTAGGCTTCTCCTTTTTTCCCATCTTTCTTTTAATTTCCAATCTTTTTTCTCTACCCTCTTTCTTCTGCTAAAACAAGTTAATCCTCCTTTAAGACTTAGCTTAGACATAACTTTGTCAGTTCATTCAGATTTCCTTACCCTATCAATCGTGTTGAGTTAGACACTGCCCAGCCCTTAGAATTAAATCCAAGTTGCACTTACATTGAAATATAAAGACTTTCTCTAGAATGTATAATCTGAGCCTGGCATCCTGCTAGGTCTTCAAACTCACCATACTCCTCTGCAAATACTGCCCTTCTTTATAAAGTTTTTAAAATTCTTCCAACGTGCCAAACTTACATCTTAGGGTTTTTGCATTTGCTGTTTTGTCTCAACATTTGTTTATTAATCCAAATGTTATTCTTTTCAACTTTTTGTGGAATGGTTGATTGTATATCTGTGCCCCCAATATCTAACAAGGCTAAAGAAGTGTTTGTTGAGCTAATCTGAAAAGATACTATAATCTCTGGAAACCACTGTTAAAAATAAAAGAAACTATGGCTATTTTTTATACAAATATTATCTACACAGTAGCATCTTCTCTACAATGTCAAAGTCAGTTCTGAATTTATGAAATTTTGTTAATAACTCACAAGATCTCAGAATTTTATCTTTTGGTTTTACATATTAGTCCAACCTCTTTATTTTATGAGAAAACTGTGATGCCAATTATATAATCTGGGCCCCATGGCATCTTCAAGATTTTCAAAGCAGAAGCTTCAATTCTGAGTGATGAAGTTTAGATGTATGGCTCTCCAAATACCTTGCCCAAATTTGATCCCTAGTGTTAGAGATGAGGCCTGATAAGAGGGATTTGAGACATGGGAGTGGATCTTTTATGAACAATCTCCCCAAGGTAATGAATACGTTTGTGCTATTTAGTTCACATGAGAGACTGGTACCACATTCTCTGTCTCTTGCTCTCTCACCTTGTGACACGCCTGCTCCCCCTTCAACTTCTGTCTTGTTTGGAAAGTCCCTGATGCCCTCACCAAAAACATGTACTGGTGTGATGTTTCTTGTACAGTCTGCAGAAACATGAGCCAAATAAACCTCTTTTCTTATAAATTATCCAACTTCAAGCATTTCCTTTACAGCAATGCAAAACATACTAATACACTGAGTTAAAAAGGTGTATGCATGCATGCTGGTCAGAGCAGGGAAGTGGAAATCACAGATTAGGGTCAGGATTTACTGAGTAGAATCCGTGCCTAAATGCCAACCTCCAAGCTCTCTCTGAATCTCTGTTCCTTGTAGTCCATTATCTGTCTGCATTCTGCAATCCCTTAATAATGACATGTATGAAAAGAGGATGTGACTTGACCAGAGGACATAGGTAGTAAAACTTTTTTATGGCAATATTTTAGTGCTCAGACTTTGTCCCTGACAGTGTGAGACCATGTCACATAGGAGAGTTGAAGACATCAATTTAATGTGAGTTGTTGAGTTTGGATTTTGATAACCTTAGAATCTTGGTACCATCTGTTGGCTTGGTATTATTGTGAATGGCAATCCCAGTGTAGAAATAAAGGGAGAATGAAGCTTCCCAGAGTTCAAATATTCACTGATTAGCCATTAGAAGCCAGACAACATTCCAGGGTTAAAGTTCTATCAGTGCAGGCTCTGAAAACTAAATTTGCATGAGTGCACTTTGGGATATTGAACCCAGGGTCTTATGGCTTTAGGAAGAGTCTCTTAACAGTCAGTAAAATCAGTGGCCTAGGGGTGGAGGCAAGATGGCGGACTGGACCTAGCTTTCCACAGAGACTCTCATCCAGAAGGAGAGTTAAAAGATAGAAATTTAGAAAGTAAGTCGATGGTTTGGAGCTGAGACGAGAGAGAAGGTTGAAGAACGCATATCAACCCTGCAGATATCCTGGCGAGCTGCAACCACAAGGATACAAACAAAAGGTACAAAATCCATCGCCAAGTGGACAGGAGTCCCCTCCCCCATGAGAAGAGCTCACAGTATACTCCATACAAACAAGTGAGCAGAGTTCAAATGTCCTCCCATTCTATCCCATGGGAGAGACCCTCTAAAAACTGGAACTCCTCCCCCTACTATGGTGCCATGACACTCTCCTGCCAAGCATAAAACTGTATAAAACTGTATATATTCTCTACCTGCAATTCTGAACTTTTAGCACTCCCCTCTACTCTCACCTCGAGGTCTGGAAGCCTGTCTACCATAAATTCCAGATTCTTGGGCATTTTCTCGAGAGGTGTGGACAGGGCAAGCAAGAGCTGTTGCTGGTCTGAGGTAATTCTGTGGGGGAGTAAGGAGAGGACAATTAATGGAGAGGGAACCATACAGGAGCAGCGGTGCCTCAAGGCACAAAGCAGCAGCCGCAGTGGTGGGAACAATAGGGCTCACACCCCTGGGGCTATTCAGGACAGACATGCCCTGTCTCTCTGGGCAACCAGAGGAAGCCAGGCATCTTCTCCAGTGGCAGCCACTGATGGAACGAATCTGGGACGGAAGCGCAGGTCCCATGAGTAAAGGGTAGGCCTGAGGCAGTGGCCTGGTGGGAGTGTGGGGACTAGAATATGCACACTGGCATACTCCCAGGGTGGGGCTGAGCCAGAGGACTTCTTTATGGAGCCTAAGACACATCCAGACCTCAGGGGATTATAGCTGAGACAAAAGCAGGCAGGCAGAGGCTGGAGCTGACAGCTGAGTGTGAGCTCTAACCGTGCCTGCCCCAACACAAACTGCAGCCAGGACTGGGTCTGATCTACAGGGGAATATAGCCAGGACAGAAACAAATTCTGTGAAGTTTTTCTGTCTGTTCTGCCAGCAACATCAATAGGGGCAGGGCTGGAACTGAGTGAACCACCCCAGCCTCCATTAAGCACCCAAAGTTGTCAGGCCTCACCTACCCCTACCGGATAGTGGCAGAGAGCGTTGGCCTGCCTCAGGAGACATAGATCTCCCTGTGACTCAGGCAGGCATAAACCCCTGGAGCATCTGCTTATTGGAGGGAACTGGGTCATAGCCCTCTGGGGTTACCAGTGCCTGGTGTGCCAGAGGTGCAAGGTGGGGAAGGAGGTATAAACCTTCCCAGACTAATTCATTTGCTGGGTGGGTCCTTCTGACCTCATGGAGCACCTGAGCGAGTCATACTTGAGCTGCCAGCAGACCCCTGCGATCTAGTTGCCGGAGACCTTTTGAACTCTCCCACCTGAGACCAGTGCTAACTGGGACAATTGATTTAGACCCCTTGAACTGGGCCAATCACCTGAGGACTATCCAAAGTGCTACCCTGGGTGTGTGGTTGTAGGAAGGTTTGATTTTCCTTTTTGTTGGCTATGGGAGGCAGGGTGACTTAATGGCTGGTATTTCTCCACAGCTGAGACTTGAACCCAGAGTAACTAATTCACTAGGGGAGAACAAAGACCAGCTGAAAACAAGACAGAGCCACTTAGTCCCACCATACAAGGCAAGCCCCCAGTTTCTCAGGCCATAGCACTGCACGGGTCTTTGACAAAGCTCTAGGGGAAAAGGTACAGACACTAGTCCCAGCTTTTGGGCAAAGGGCTATTTAATCACTATTCCTGGAGCCCCCAACCCCACTTCTCCTCATA
>NW_003852555.1:2062887-2072664 GCF_000181295.1 Otolemur garnettii | reverse complement strand
ACCACTGGGACCTCATCAAACTAAAAAGCTTCTTCACAGACAAGAACACAGTAAGTAAAGCAAGCAGACAGCCTTCAGAATGGGAGAAGATATTTTGCAGGTTATATCTCCGAGGTTTAATAACCAGAATCCACAGAGAACTCAAACGTAATAGCAAGAAAAGAACAAGTGAGCCCATCTCAGGGTGGGCAAGGGACTTGAAGAGAAACTTCTCTGAAGAAGATAGGCACGTGGCCCACAAACATATGAAAAAAATGCTCATCATCCTTAATCATCAGAGAAATGCAAATCAAAAGTATTTTGAGATATCATCTAACTCCAATAATATTAGCCTATATCACAAAATCCCAAAACCAGAGATGCTGGTGTGGGTGAGGAGAAAAGGGAACACTTCTACACTGCTGGTGGGAATGCAAACTAATACGTTACTGTTGGAAAGATGTTTGAAGAACACTTAGAGAACTAAAAATAGACCTGCCATTTGATCCTGCAATTCCTCTACTAGGTATATATCCAGAAGACCAAAAATCACATTACAACAATGATGTTGGTATCAGAATGTTTATTGCAGCCCAATTCATAATTGCTAAATCATGGAAGAAGCCCAAGTGCCCATTGATCTATGAATGGATCAATAAATCGTGGTATATGTATACCATGGAATATTATGCAGCCTTAAAGAAAGATGGAGACCTTGCCTCCTTCATGTTTACATGGATGGAGCTGGAACATATTCTTCTTAGCAAAGTATCTCAAGAATGGAAGAAAAGTATCCAATGTACTCAGCCCTACTATAAAACTAATTTGTAGCTTTCATATGAAAGCTATAGCCCAATTATAGCCCAAGAATATGGAAAAGGGGGAGAGGGAAGGGAGGGAAGGGAGGGATGGGTGGAGGGAGGGTGATAGGTGGGTCCATCTCACAAGGGTACAAGTGAATCTTTCTAAATGTAGAATATAAATGTCTTAACATAATCGGTAAGAAAATGCCATGAAGGCTATGTTAAACAGTTTGGTGAAAATATTTAAAATTGTATATAAAACCAGTACACTGTACCCCATGACTACATTAATGTACCACAGCTATGATTTAATAAAAAAAGAAACAAGAAAAAGAAAACAGTGGCATATATCTAGCAACTACAGTGATCTTAATACAATTTTAATCTCTCTGCAACAATCAAAGAATTATAGATTTTTCAGCATCATTTGGTTTAATAGCCCATGTTAACAGTAATTTGCCCAAAAGTATGACAAAGACATGATCTATCCTATTGGCCAGAAGCAATTTGGATTCAAACCCAAAATTAGTTGCTATATTTTTCAAATTCTAATGAACACACTTTTAATTATACATGAAGTAGAAGCTCTGAACAGCTGGGCACAAGCACTGAAGTTCTTGGTTTTCTTTTGAGTCTCACTAACTAAATAATACAATTACACTGCTTCATTTTTCTTTCTACATTGCCCTGAAATCTGACTTGAGTCAATATATTACATTGCTTAAAAATATTGTGAAAACCTTCAAAAATCACATTAGTAAGTGTTACCAATGTTGATGTTTGTACCCTACATTTGATATATTATTATAATATTTTCAATGAGTTCCCTGGAGAAGGTGTATTTCAGGCTGAGTGCAGTGGCTCATACCTGTAATCTCAGCACTTTGGGAGGCCAAGGTGGAAGGATCACTTGAGGCTAGGAGTTCAAGATTAGCTTGGGCAACACAGTAGGACTCCAACTCTATGAAAAACAAAAATTTAAAAAAAGGTGCATGTCATAGTAATGACTACTGTACTTAACAATGTGTCATTAATATCAGTATCTGAAAAGCATGACCAAGGAAAATATCAAAAAATAGAAGCAGAACAAATACTGTGTCATCGCCTCATATGTGGAATGTGAAACAGTCTCACTCATAGAAAAAGAAAAGAATGGTTATCAGGGTCTGGGCAGGAGAGGGGAGATATTGGTCAGAGGATAGGAAAGTTTCAGGTGGACCAGAGGATCCATTTTTGAGATCAATTGCACTGTGTGGCGACCACAGTTAATGTAACGTATATTTCAAAGTTACAAAGAGAGTAGATTTTGAATGTTTGAACCACAAAAGAAATTAGTATGTGAAGTGGTACTTGTGTTAATTAGCTTGATGTAATCTTTCCTTAATGTATACATATATCAAAACATCAAAAAAATAAATAAATAAAATCAGTAGACTGGGCTAGAGTAGAGAGTTAGAAAGTCCAGTATGTCCACAGGACTTGGGTTGGCCAAGTCTGCAAGGGAGGCATGCAGGAGACTTTGGCAAACTGGTTTACAAGACCTAACGGGGAGAACAACAACTCAGTTCCAAATGGTGCTCCAAGCACTGGGTAGTCAAAAGGAGCCAGAAATAGATGAGTATACATGGAATCCAATTGTTTTTAATAGACGTTACTTTGAGAGCAGCTTTAGGTCCACACCAAAATTGGGCAGAAGGCACAGCGATTTCCCATCTACTCCCCATCCTCACACTTGCACAGCCTTCCCCAAGGTTGACATCCTCCACCAGAATCTCATCATTTTTAAAGTTTATAATTAATACAAACTAAAAAATAATTTTTGTGAGCCCAACAAAATGTATTTTTGACTGACTCTTTGTGGCCTTTAGGTGAAAGCAAAGAGTGCACTTAAAAAAGTTTTCTAGGAAGAATGCCACGAAGGAAATATAGGATCTTGCCACCTTTCAGGGGTTGTAATCTTAATGTCAGCAGACACAGAGGTACTAAAAAAAAGAAAAAAAAGTGTTCACATGTCCACAGAGGGAAATCGGGACATCTGAGCAGGTTGCTCCTTTGATACAAAGGAGATCCTTCCCATCAGAGTCTGTCTCTGCGGGGTCTGCAGTGCTTGTCTGAGTTACGGGGTCTCCTACTGGGACAGGAGAACCATGTGATCCTGGAGGACTTGCCAAGCCTGGCCTTAGCTTTCCATAGACTGAGTCCTTTCTTTTTATTTGGGAAATAAGAGAACTGCCTTAGCCATTTCCCTCCTGACAATTTTTGACAAGTTGAAATACTCAAGATCCAATCATGATGTCATTAGGGGATGAATCATGAACAAATAAGGTACCTTCTGAAACCTGGGTTATTTTCCATTTTAATAAACGAAATGGAAGCTGTAACGTTCTGCACTCAGCATTGTTTAACCATTAACACCACGTTTCATGCAAATTGCCTGCGATCAGGTGTGGAGTTGAATTTATTAATTATACATGAAGAGGAAGCTCTGAACCGTGGGGCACAACTTTGAAGTTCTTTTTTGTGTCCTGCTTGCTAAATAATATAATTCGGCTGACACCATTTTTGTCCTTACCCAGATTGCCCTTTAACTTTCATATCCTATGCGTCTGGCCAGATAAACTATGACGATTTCCTCAAGTTCAGGCTGACAGTGGATTTCGAGATCATCAGCTGGTGACACTGAAGTTCAAACATATGTCTTTTGTTAGCCTGAAAATTCTTCAGCCAGGAAATGTTTTCTGAATAAGCACATGTGTGCTTTTAGGGAGTGCCATTCATGTGTTTATCTTGGGCAAACACACGTACTGCACCCAGTCTTAACCCAATTCTTTCATTATTGCCGTCACCAGAATCTCCAGAAAGAAGTTGTCTTTAATATTCACTGTCTCTAAAATCACCTCCAAACCTCGAATGAATTTTTTTCCTCGGGCTACATTTCCATGTTGAATGTTTTATAACACTGCGAGTGAAACGGTTTTGCACACTGCCAGAAACCTACATTACTTGTGGCAAAGTGGTGATTTGTTATACTGAATGACATTTAGTTAAAGATACCAAAAAAAAAAAAAAAAAAAAAAAAAAAAAAGGGAGGTAGAAAGGAAAAGAAAGAGACCAGAAAAACCACAGCTCTCACAGTGAGGCTTTGTGTCTGATCTGAATAACTTCCATCCCTGCTGAGGCCTCTTATCTTAATGACTTTGCTAAAGAAGTTGTCTTGTCAAATCTATTTAAAAGCTTTTGCCTTATATGAATAATTTACCAACAGAGGCAATTTGGGAACATTCTGATGAGATTTAAAAATAAAATAGCTTTGTGATAAGAAGCAAGCTTGAAAGAGCTGAATATAAAAATAGAAAAGTGTCCTAGGCTCCTGAGGGACCAGCCCTCCAAAGGTCATTAGATCTATTCTGGTTTAGGGAGGGCTCAGACTTCTGGTTTGAACATAGCACATTTAAACAAACATATTCAAGGAAGGAAGTCCATTGTGTTCCCATAGTAGTTTAATCTGTTTTTAAAGAATGTACCTATTAGGAACATTTTATTTATATTTTCGTAATTCTGTTTCAATCACGCTACTCTTAGAGAAGATAGTGTATAGACGTTATCCACATCTGTCATGTGCCTTGATTGACTACTTGGCTGTCCATACTTGCCACCCATGGCCTTCATGGGTCGGTGATCTGACATGCTCGCTGAGGCAATGAGCTGATGATTTTCTGGTCATACGTGCTTATTGCTGTACTCAGAGAAAATAATTTCCAGGACCCCAGGAACACACACTGAAAGGAATCCCAGTCGGACCCTCCTCAGAAACTTCCTGTCTGGGGATATTTCTGAACTTACACTCACTTGAAAGCTGAGTGTATTTCAATCAGGAAATGCCCATAGGGGAAGAAAAGAATACGTGAAAATCTACCAAGTGGCAGCTACTCAGAAAGTGTGTTATTTAAAGATATGAGAATAGAGAAGTAAGAAAACTTATTACACAAGAAACCGACTGATGGAAGGGACCCTGATGTACATTGTTAAAAATCGCTCCCCCTGTCCACACGCCTCACCAGCTTCTCACAGGTGCAAAAGTGGGAAGCAGGGAAATCCAGCTGACTCACAAGACTTTCATGGGCCTGAGGTGCTGGGAGGTAAGCTGCAAAAGCCTCACCATGCTTATCTTAATGGAGGAAACCTTGGGTATAGAGCAGAATAACTTAAGTAGATAACTGGCGAGAAAAGGTTTCTGTTTACTGTTGGCTTTTTCAAGGTTTCAACTCAAATCTTGTCCAAAACAAACATTTCATCACATGCATTAAGCTCCGGGATTAGGATCTGACTAGATGTCAGAGGCTTAAAGGTAAATAGAAAATGTGTCAAGTGAAAAGGTGGCCGGGGGTGCTGAGGAAGAGAGCCCGAGGAAACCGTGGTAAAAGTAACTGTGCAGTGTCATCTCTGACAGGCCCAGACCCCAGCAAAGCCTGGGTCCTGCAGTGGGAGCTGCGCGACTCTCCTGAGGATGCTTCCTAGGAGGAGTTTCTTCCCTGGGTACCAGGCTGACGGCAAAGTTGGCACACCATTACCAAGATACCAAAGTTGGCATATTGGGGAGCAAGGACAGAGCAAGGGAAAGAACAAAAGCAGCTCTGGGCAGAGCTGGGTAGACCAAATGGTTTATGCCGCTGGCACTGGCGCCTCTCGGCTGGCACAGGGAGGAAACTGTATGGCCTTCCACGCTGCATAAGCCACAGAACCCCGACAGGGTGGGCTACGAGGGAGGAAGGAGTGTGGACCTGCAGGTTCAAGATTTGTTAGTTCCCAAGCCTCCAGGACTCTTTGGGTCACATTAGAAATGCTATAGTGCATAATGCAAGGGCACAGGTCGGATCTATTAGTATAGCGTGTAATGTCTTATCACAATAATTAAGTAAACGAGATGAGGGATATATTAACTAGTGTGATATAAGCATTCCTAATTCTATATGAAATCAGCACATTGTACCCCATAAATGCATTAATGTAAAAACAAAAAAAAAAAGAAAAAAGAAAAGAAATGTAGGTCTGGGGCCTTCTCTGGAACTCGGGAGCTTGGAGTTGGGGTAGTGACAGGATTCCATTTGTATCTGTTAGAATCTTTCATAATTTAGAGTCCTTTGGAACTCCAATAAACTTTTGTAGGGTTTTTTGTTGTTGTTGTTTCTTTGTTTGTTTGTTTTGAGACAGAGTCTTACTCTCATTGTGTTTCCCCAGGCTAGTGTGCCTTGCCATCAGCCTAGCTCACAGCAACCTCAAACTCCTAGGTTCAAGCAATCCTTCTACCTCAGCCTCCTGAGTAGCTGGGACTTCAGGCACTTGTGATGACACCTGACTAATTTTCTTATTTTTAGTAGAGACAGGGTCTCACTCTTGCTCAGGCTGGTCTCGAACTCCTGAGCTCAAGCAATCCTCCCACCTTGGCCTCCCAGAGTGCTAGGATTACAGGTATGTTTATTATACACCTGACCCAATAAACTCTTATTTGATGATATTTGTTGAATTTTTATAGGTACTGGGGGAAGATAAGTAAGACACAATCCGTGACATAATAGGATTCAATAGAGGGTCTATGATTTTTATTCACCTGCATAAGTAAATGCTCACTTTTTAGTTATATTCTTTGGATTTTTTTAATTACTTTTTATTACTTCCAGCCTATCCAATTATCCCAGTTAGGGTTGGCAGATTTAGCAAATAAAAATACAGGATGCTCGCTAAAATTTGAATTTCAAATAAACAATGAATAACTTTTTTTTTAGTATAAATGTGACCCAAATGTTGCATGTCTCAAATATAAATATGTCTTGTTGCATTAGGAAATCATATGCTTTTTCTTTTCAGATATACCTGTTGGTTGCCAGATTCAGTGAAAATGCAGGATCCCTGTTAAATTTGAATTTCAGATAAACAACAAATAAAATTTTAGTTATTATATTATACATATTTACAACTGAAAAGTTATTTGTTACTTATCTAAAATTAAAATTTAGCAGGGCATCTTGTATTTAATCTGGCAAGACAAATTCCAATGCTAAGAGTAGATTCTTTCATCTTTTCATCAAGGTAAACTTTTTCAGTTCTTACAATGTACAAGGTGTTATAGACTGAATGGTTTGTGTCTGCTCAGGATTTATATATTGAATCCTCAATGCATGATGTGATGGTTTTGGAAATGGGGCTTTTAGGACTTATTAAGGGTAGAATACATCATAGGAGTAGGGCCCTCATGACTGGATTAGTGTGCTTCTGAGACATCAGACAGCTAGTGTTCTCCCCCAGCCCCTGCTGACACAAAGAAGAGTCATATGAGCCCACAGCCAGAAGGTGGCTGCCTGCAACCCAAGCAGAGAGCCCTCACCAGATATAGACTCTGCTGGCACTTTAATTCTGGACTGCTAGCTTCAAGAACTTCATCTTTGGTATTAATGTCATCTATGATAATTGTAAATGTGCCATCTTATCCCTATTTTCAATGAATCTTTGTCCTGTGTATTTAAAATGATTGTGTTAAAGATGTGTGTCAGTAACTTGGAAAAATGACATACTCTTACATCCTACACTAATATTCACTACTTTCATTCAGTAAATGGTCAACTACTGATACCATTAAAAAAAAAGGAGTTTAGGTTATGGAATCAGACTACCTGAATTTAAATTCTGGCTTTGATGCTTGCTAAATGTATGATCTCATGCAAGTTACTTGTCTTTGGTATTTTGTTACAGCAGCCCAAGCTAAGGCACAAGGCTTGGTGTTAAATGTTGTAAAAGGATTCAAAGTGAGTATGACAGGATTTCTGCCCTCAAGGGCTTCTCTTTCTAGAGAAAATAGATGTATACACAGCCATGCTTGGATTGCTCTACTGCCCAAACCTCTCCTGCTTCTGTTCCCTCGTGTTCTAGTCATTGAATTCTGCCTCAGATGAACCACATGCATTTCTTCTGAATGGTAGTAATACCCAGACGTAGTACCCTTTTCTCCAGGTTCCTCATGGTTCAATTTATCCTCAATGCTGCCCATCAGGGTATTTTCTAAAATAAGAATCTGACCAAACTGTTCCCCAGGGTAAAAATCTATCATTGTTTCCTTATTTTCTACAAAATAAAGTGCAAACCCCATAGCATCCCAGAGTTCTGTTATTGAGCCTTTTTGACCACTCCTGCCCACCTGCTGTCTAGTCTTCCTGCTCTATGGACCCTACACTCAAGCAACATTAGCTTTTGTGGGTCAGTTGGAGTCCTAACCCCGAAGACCTCTGATTATGACCTTGTTTGAAAATAGGTCTTCACAATTTAAAGTGAGATCTGGTATAGTGGGTCTGAATCCAATATTGCACATCTGCATGAAAAGGGGAAGTTTGGACCCAGAGGCAGACATGCACAGTAGGAAGATGATATGAGGAGACAGTGCCAACACCATATGAAGACATCAAATTGGAATGAATTGTCTACAAACCAAGGAGTGCCAAAGATGGCTGCAAACCATTAGCTACTGAGAGGAGGCAAGGAAGGATTCTTCTATGGCAGTGTTTTCAACCTTTGAAATCTCACAGCACACTTGAACCTATAGTTGAACTTCTGCGGCCCCTTAAATTATGTTGATTTAAAAAAGAGTAAAAAAAAGAATATACTTACTATGAGTAAAAAAAAGTAAAAGAAAAAGTAAAAAAAAGTTAAAAAAAGTAAAAAAAAAATATACTTACTATGCTTTGAACTTCTTTTAAAAATAATTAAATTAATGGTCTTTAAAAATTTTTGTGGCACACCTGAGATGCTCTCAATAGCACACCAGTGTGCCGAGACAAACCAATTGACCCTCCTTAATTTTGTACTTTTAGCTTCCAGAACTCTTAGGAGACAATAAATTCCTGTTGTTCTAAGCCATCCAGTGTGTGGTACTCTGAAACCACACCACCTTACTTGTTCTTTTCCTTAATGTGTCATGCTGTTTCCCATCATCTGATTTTGCTCATGCTATTTTCTTGATCTGCAATGTCCTAGTCTTGCCCCTGCCTCCCATTGACTCTTACTCCAAGGCCTAGTAGAAACTTTGGAAAACTTCTCCTGACCACATACCATCTAGAGGCAGGATAGGTTGGTTCTTCATCTGAGCTCCCCTAGAAATTTTATATCTCTAACACCCTCATGTACTGTTGTTTTTAGTCACTTAACATTTAATGGACATTGCAAATATTTGTTTGGCATGTAAAGTGCATATAACACAGTGATAAGAACTTGCATACACTCATTTGACTTTCACATAAACTCTGTGTGAAGTAGGTTTTCTTAGTAGTTTTGTTTACAGAGGGTGAAACATAATGCTAGGAGAGTTAAGTAATTTGTACAAGATGATATTTTTAGCAAGTATCACAGCCAGGATTTAAATTCAGGCAGTCTGATCCCATAATTTCCTTTTGTTTTTTTTTTTTTATAATGGTATCAGTAGTTGACCATTTAATGAATGAGAGTAGTGAATATTAGTATAGCATATAGAAGTATGTCATTTTTCCAAGTTACTGACGCACATCTTTAACATAATCATTTTAAATATACAGCACAAACATTTATTGAAAATGAGGATAAGATGGCACATTTACAATTATCATAGGTGATATTAAAATTATTACAAAATTAGTTGTTTGGGTAGGTAAGAAACATATGTGCATTAACACAACAAATGCTAACTAACTTTGTTAGCAAGATGAATTCGTGGAATCTTAACCACTCTGCACAATGCCTTCCATTTCTGTGTCTTTCTCCCTCTTTAGAGATTAGATTCTGTGCTTTCCACTTCATACTTAGCACCCACCTATAGCAGCTCTTGGACAGGGTTTGGGGAATACATTGCATTTAGTTGCAACAGCTCTAATGTGAGCAGTATGCCTTAGGTGAAAAGAATAGAACGAATTGCCAAGGAGAGAGATCAAATTCATTAGTGGACTCACTAGTGGACTGACAAAAGTTTTCTTTTTTT
>NW_003852555.1:2027489-2062086 GCF_000181295.1 Otolemur garnettii | reverse complement strand
TTTTTTTTTTTTAACGTTCCCACAAGACATGTCATCATATTGTTAAAATTCATGGTCATCTGATGGAAGAGAGTAACGTACTTTATGAAATACTCCAAAGTGTTAGATCTTAAAATCTGTTATGAGGGGAAAATGTAGTCAAGTGTCGGAAATACTATAAAAACAAAATCAACCAGTTTTGTTTATTTGTTCTATCTTCAGGGCATCCCTGAGCCTTACTTTGCTTATGGTCATTTTGCATCCCAAAGATAAATTGTAGCATTTGACATAGTTTTTGAC
Source organism: Otolemur garnettii (assembly GCF_000181295.1). NCBI lineage: Eukaryota > Metazoa > Chordata > Mammalia > Primates > Galagidae > Otolemur > Otolemur garnettii. The sequence continues at coordinate 2,061,807 of NW_003852555.1, read as the reverse complement.
AACAGAATTTATTATCTCTACCTTCTCAACAAGAGATGGTTCAAGGAAAATATTTTTAGAAACTATTGGTTTCATATTACTTTGTTAGAGATTAGAGAGAAACTTTCCCCCTATTGCTTTTGTAACAACTTCTTTTGAGTAATGTTTCTCTTGGACTCATCTTCGTTTAGTTAATAAGTTTATCAATAATTTAAGACTTCTCTGCTACATCATTATTTATAAATACTGTACCCAAGGAATACACTTTAGTATATATCTTCTTCATTGAGGAAATTATAATGAAACATTGAGTTTTTTGCCTCCGACTGCATTTTATTCTTGAATTTAGACTAAAGACATCTTTGCCCATCACATTTCATCATTGTACTATAAATAGAATAATGAGTAAATGAATTAAACACATAGCATATTCGCTATATGTTGCAAACTTAGGTATTTGTAAAATACGGATGTACCAGTGCCATTAAAAAGTAACTGAATTCAGCCTTTATTAAGTAAAATCTAAAACACTGAAACCTTGAGGGGGAGTAGAGAGTTGAAATCAATAGCATTGCCGCTGAGGCCAGTCAAAGGATGCTGTAGAACTGAATAGGATATCAAGTATATGATAAGATTTCCAGCTAGCATCCTTATCAGTAATAAGTAGCGAAATTAAGGCTTTTCTAGTAGATTTGAAAAATTTTCCAGTTGAGAACTGTTGCTATCCCTAAACGTGGCCCTAGAATATTCTGAGAGCAGGTGCTGAGACAGGCACTCCTAGACCTAGGGCCTTCATTCTTACTCAGGTTAGTGTCTTTTGTTATAAATAACAATAACCTGAAATTGGAGGAATACAAAAAAATCAAGGGTATGACTATTTTTTACATATTTCACCAGCAAAGATTCATATACAAGGGATAGATGACATTCAACTCTAAGCATTGATGAACCTACACACTCATAAATAATCCAGCCTACATGCTCTCCCTTCCGCCTTTCTTGTCTTCCCTCTCTTTCTTTTCCTCTCTCCTTTCCATTTAGTCCATGCCAGGCAATAGCTATCTAGAAATATTGAATGAATATTTGTAGTGGGAAACAAAGGCATAGACAAGGAGAATACATTTGTGGTTTGTTGTGAGAATTGGTAGACTTTTTTTTTTTAACTACTGTATAAGCTCTCAATAGAGAACTAAGAGCCTTTACAAATTGATCAGGAGTTATTAATATATCTGTGACTAATAATCCAGGTTGGATGTCCCAATGCTGTTTTAAAAATTCATTCTCAGAAGAGATTTTTAAGGAGAAACAAAGTGATGTTCATTAAATACCTATTGTAGCTACTTTATGCATAGGCTATTTTATAGTAATGATCTTCACAGTAATACTGTGAGGTTGACATTATCCCTACTTTATAGATCAGGGTACTAATACTCAGAGGAATTAGTACAGAGCAAATCAAATTTGTACAGAGTGTATTTGAAATTGGATCTTTTGCTGTGCACCCGATATATTTGGATACTTATTTTCTTATTCCAGTCTTTCATCATGCTTTGCTCTCCTCTCTCTCTCTCTTTCTTTGTTTTTTGAGATGGAATCTCACTCTGTCATCCTTGGTAGGGTGTCATCATGTCATACCTCATAGCAACCTCAAACTCTTAGGCCAAGTGATCCTCTTGCTTCAGCCTCCTGAGTAGCTGGGACCACAGGTGTCCACCACCATGCCCGACTAGTTTTTCTCACTCTTGCTCAGGCTGGTCTCAAACTCCTGAGCTCAAGCATTCCTCTCACTTTGGCGTCCCAGAATACTAGGATTACAGGGGTGAGCCACAGTGCCAAGTCTAAGCAGTTGGCTTTTCAATAGGTGAAATGGGTACCTAAATGAGTGGGTGCAAATGTAGAGTGATAAATATTAAAATACGAGAAAGAAGAAACAATCCCTCCACTGGGAGGCGGAAAAGATTTCATCTAGCAAATTATTCTACTTAAGTTCATAAAGCAACTTACTCACAGTCTTGGCAAAACTGGGACCAAATCTGGGTCTCCTAATTCCTGGTCTAACAGGTTTTTAAAAAATGAATCATGTCACCCTGTTGTGATGAGCCCAAATGAAGTGATGCAAAAGTTTACACGGAAGAATGGCGTTGAAGTGACAAATGAACCAAGAAACCTGCATACCAAGGTATAAAATATCAGCATAGGAATATTCACTGGGATCCTTGAAATTGGGTTAAATCTGAAAGAAGGAGTTCTAGGAAGAAGTCATCTTCCAAAATTAATATGTGCACGAGCACCTGCACGTAGCCAGGGCAGCAGACTGTAAGATTAAGATTGGACAAATTAGAGAATGTGCCCTAGAAATCTGCTCCAAAGACATAGTACCAAATTCTTGTGGGGGCCATCTTTTCGGTAGCTGTGGTGGTTTGGGATTTCTGGGTGAATAGTTTATAAAGGATACATTTCACTGCTGCTTTATAGGAATTTCCTAAATGGACGAAGGAGTGTTTTAGTAAATCTGTACTGAGGGCCTACTTTGCAGCAGTCATTGCACCAGAGACGGTTCTTTAAACCTTTCCCCAATTATTTATTCATACACCTTCTCCTTCAGAAAGGCAAAGAACTGCTAACAAAGATAAATAAAACATCAGCTGCCATCGATTACAATTTTGCTTATTGTTTTCCTTTTAATTCTGTTATATTGTACAGACCCTGTAACTTTCCTATCATTTTTGTTATTAAAATTTAGTCCAATTCAGTTGTAACCCCAGTCTCTACATTTCAACTCAGATGTCCAGGTTTAAGGCGCCAGTCTCTAATGTAAAGGCCTCTTGGACAGGGTAACTATCAAGCTGCAGAGGTTCAGAGAGGAGAAAGGGTGGGATGGCTCTGCCACGTCCTATCCCCTTCTCTTTCATTTCTGGTCCAATATCCTGCTGCATACAGGACTGGGAGACTGGATGGGGAGGCAAAGATTACCTTCTACAACTGGACATTTCAAAGGCCCGTGGTGAGAAGGGGATCCAGACTTCTGATCCCCTAGTCATAACTGATTCTCATTGCTGCTGGTGTCCCCTGCAGACACAGTGTTCCTGAGGAGAGGAATGTAGATGGCCTGGGGCAGGGCTCAGGTCTGGACCAGCCCCGCTATTATCCAGACCCCTCAGAGAACCACAGCTCCATCCATGGCCCTCTGGCTCAACTAGCTTCTGGGGCAACCCTGCTGCTCCTGCCCTTTCTTTCCCTCATGTCCTCTCAAGTAGAGCCACAACAGCCACTAAGATTTCCTTTTGTGGTTATCGAGGGTAATTCATAGGCATCATGTCTCAAATATACCTGTGGGATTTTAATTTTGATGGTGACTGAATGATGATATGGACTGGTCACTGGCTGCTAAGAGATGAATTTCTTACTCATGATTCCTGAGAGAAGGGGCATGTCCCTCCCTCCATGCAAGGCCACATGGAGAATGGTCCAATCAGGAGGCAGAAGCAAAAACCAGGGAACAGCTGGTCAAGGGCTGTTATTGTGGCTTTCAGGGGAAAGTCAGGCCAGGCAGGGTAAGCAGCTTAGCACTGTCTGGTTTGAAAACTGTTAGCAGGATTTGGGGCATAGGGGTAGTCTCTAGTCACCTGGTACTTGCCCGAGGGTTGATTTGGGATAAGGAGAATATTGGTTTGGCGTCTGAGAGTTACACACATATAAAATAAGTGGTTGGGGGGAAAGGGCTCAGATTGGTTAGTCTGCATAGGCAAAGAGCACTTCCAGCCAAGCCCCTTGCCGTCTCTGAGAATTGACCAGCCCCAGCTAGCCTTACAGTATCTCTTTGGCCAGTAAGATTTTTACGTTATCAAAACATCAATCATAAGATAAAGAAAAAGAAAAACATGATTAATACGAACCCATGCCCGGGTCCCTCCACACCCTTCAGGCTAGCCCTTACAAATGTCTGGGCCCAAAGGGGCATCTAAGTATGTTTTCTATATTTCAGAAGGTAGTGTTGGATTCTTTTTAGAATTTCTCAGCATTGCCCCTCGAGGAGGCAATACTGGACAGAGTCAGTTGCTTGCATGTTCTTGGTCCCAGGTGGATTCCAGCCAGTGACTACAGAGGCCATCTCCCCTTTTTTGAAATCACCTTAAATCTATCTGAATGTGGGCAGCACCTGTGGCTCAGTGAGTAGGGCACCAGCCCAATATACCAAGGGTGGCAGGTTCAAACCCGACCCTGGCTGAACTACAACAAAAAATAGCCAGGCATTATGGCGGACGCCTGTAGTCCCCGCTACTCCGAAGGCTGAGGCAAGAGAATCACCTAAGCCCAGGAGCTGGAGGTTGCTGTGAGCTGTGTGACGCCACAGCACTCTACTGAGGGTGATAAAGTAAAACTCTATCTCTACAAAAATAAATAAATAAATAAATAAATCTTTCTGAATGATTGAACTGAATATTTATAACCCACCCCACCAGGAGGAACAAAGGGTAATATCATTACCCAATATCTTGCTGTAAATCATGCAGTCACCCCCCATTTCAGATGCTGGAAACCTAATGCACACTGTGGCTGTATTTGGAGACAGAGCCTAGAAGGAGAACAAGTTTAAATAAGCTCATAAGGGTGGGGCCCAGATGTGATGAAATTAGTTCCCTTATAAAAATAGATGCAAGAGAGTTCTATTTCTCTCTGTCTCTCCACTGTTGAAAGGACACAGAAGAACATAATCAGAAGGTCACCCCCTATGATCCAGGAGAAGAGGGCTCAGAACAAATCCTACTTTGCTAGCACCTTGATCTTGAACTTCCTTGGAATTCTGGGATCTTCTAGATCCCTAGAATCTAGAACTGACAGAAGTTCAGTTTTGAAGCCACTCTGTCTGTGGTACTTTGTTCTGGCCTCTCTAGCTGACTGATACACCTAGGAACACCCAATTCCCACAGATGAAGGATGACTATTGCACATTCTTCTTCTCTGTCATTCTGTCATCCTCTTCTGTCATTCACACAGGATTTGCTTACAAGGAAATTCTAATTTGCCCAATAAGCCAGACTGTTTCTTACTTAAAGACCATTTGAAGACAGGGCAGGTCAACTGAACTCACAGCTTTATTTTTCCCTTTTTTATTTCCTCTATCTGGTGGCCCATTTCTTCTACATGCAGACACTGCCTGGAAGCCACAATTGCTGCAGAGCAGTAACAAGGGGTCCTCCCCAGGCCACAGATTCTCCAGTCAAGAACAGGTGCAGTCACACCCCCTCCACAAACAAAGATATTTTGTTTGAATGGGCACAACGTGGAAGAATGGGATGTATTAATAGCTAAATAGTGTCTTTATTAACAGTAGAACAGCTGGCAGTTCTATATGACAGCCTCATTCCAATCCATTTTATCCAATTGCAGAACTATAAGCACGCTCCACCAGGGAACTGAGGGGACCACACGCAGGCAATCAGCCATTCAACAGCACTCTAATTGCTGCACAGTGGGAAGTGTGTTCTCCTCCGCCACTGTTATTCTGTTTGCTGGAATTGTTGGTGCCCTAGCCTATCTAGAATCCAGCGCTGCTGATGCAGATAAGCTGCTCCAAGCAACTTGCTTTGTTTTACAAGGCCTGTGATCATTCCTCCGTGGGGATGCTCCCTGGCCTTGCTCATCATAAATCCCTGGTGCTGGGTGCCAGGAGGGAAGCGGAGGCAGGGAGTCTCGGCGTCTCTGTCATCTCCTAGCAAAGTGGTTACCCTGAAGAGGGGAAAATAAACTCCCAACTCATAAAGATCCTGTTAGACCCTGCTTGAGAACCTTTCTTCAGGGCATCCTACTGAGCTGAAGAATAGATTCAGCGAGTCAGCACAGATGTATAAATGCCTGCGACTGTACTCCAAGTCTCTGAGCAGTGGGGAGGCTGGATACTGGGAGAAGTCCATGTCGAGGTATAATCAGTTACATAGGGAAGAGTGAGCAAAGAAGGGAAGGGATTGGAAGGTGGGTAAAAGCACAGCCAAGGAAGCAAATTAAAAACAAAACACAGCATACCTGGACAGACCAACAGAAAAATGATTTCTTCAGTGTATTTATCAGAGAAAGGGCTGCCTAGACATAATTAAAATCATTTGCAATGTCAAATAAAGGAGGCTGGGTTACCTTCATATTCTTTTCAACTATTGTTTAATTTTCTTTGTGTGTTTATTTTGCAGTTTATCCAGTCTAAGAAAATACTGTTTGCACAGCATTGTATCTCTGCCTTTTTACAGGGTAATTCGTGTTTGGTGAGTTTTCCAAGTATCCTTTAGGGACAATATTAAAAAGCTCTTGGCTGTATTTAGCCCAGACAAATATAGGCAGATATGAAATTATAAAATCTTCCCGATATGCAGAGCTTTCTTTGTTCTCTCTGATCGTGCAGGGATTAAATGATTCAGAGGAATAAGAGTTATTGTTGAGGATTCACCAATCAGGCGACTGATCCATCTCTGGCTCACCCATTGTTGGGCCTTTTTGTTTGGTCCATGTCTTGTTAGCATGTAGTTCCAGGTAATAAAATTAAAGGGGGCTCTCATTTATCTACCTCCTTCTTCTTAAATGGCCCCAAATGGCTTCCCGACAATATATTTTTTTCTAGCCCTACTGATGGCACTTTCTGAATAAAGAAGCCCATCTTTGGGCACGACAATAGATTAAGATGAAATGGAAATCATTGTTGAAAATAAAATAGACCCTAGAGAGCTCAGGACAGTGAAAATCACCCTCTCACAAAGAAAGCCGCTAAAGCTTTCATAAAAGGCAGCCAAGACACAGGAGACCAGGCAGCGGACTCCAAAAGGAGGAGAAGGTCATGTCTTTTATATGAACTCTTCTCTGTTTCTTCCACGATGGGTTAAGTTTTAAGTTTTCAGAGCAGCATAAATTGCCCACAAGAATCCTTAAATTCTCAGCTCTCCTGCCCAGAAAGGGAAGATGCATATGCATCTGTTTGGAAATCTCCCAAATGCATGTGCAAACTGGGCCAAGCAGCCTTCAGTGCCAAACATTTGGTGGAGGCCCGTCCCAGCCTCACGCGGAGGACTTTGTACTTAGGGCGAAGGCACCTGCAGACAGTACCAGGAAGGGAGGAGGGGAAGGCAAGGGCAGTTTTGACAACAGGATGCCAGGGTCTGCTTTGAATGGAATGAGCAAAAGAACAGATTCCTCCCTACTCCATGGGGATGTTTAAAGAGATACGCCTGAACATGTCCATTTAAAAAACTAACACCATCCACACACAAGACCGAGTTGATTTCTCTTTCTTCTTACTCTGTATTACATTCTCACTCTCTGGCTGAGTTTGTTTTTCAGGGAAAAGATAATATTTCTGGCCCTTAGGATTCAGGGTTTCTGGATTAGTTAAATCAGCATCTTTCATTTCAGGGAAGATGCTGAACATTTCAAGGAGGCCCCTGTACCTTCCTCTGTTCAGATGGGCATCTCCAAAGGAGTGTCTGCTCCTGAAACGTTTCTGAAGCTCATACCTTTGTGTGATCTTGCGTAAGTCATTTCTTCTTGTGCTTAGTAGTTGCTCTTTTAAAATAATTCAAGGTGTAAACTCCCTAAGAGTAGAGACTGTGTCTTTGCTTTTTATCTTTTCCCAGGATTTTGCACAGTGCCCTGAACACAAATCCTGGGGAATGCAATAGCCCCATTCACGACGCATGTCTGATCTGGGGAATGTGAACATCATCTCAGCGTTTATCATGTAAGATCAAGACAAGTGTACATTTTTTGTTTGTTTAATGCTTTCAGCATTTTTAGTAACTTACACTATGATCTTCTGAGACAGGGAGGGCAGTTATTTTTATGTCTGACTACATATAGAGGTACTAATAGCTCTAAGGACACACCCATGAGGAATGGTGCTAAAAGCTTCCCTTTCCTCAGACCACTGATTCATTTGTAGCCGAAATAAGAGTTCAAAGAGAGACAGTGAGTAAAACTGCATTCCTCCTGGTGCACCGAAAGCTGTGTCCTATCGTGATTATTGAAGGCGAGAGGGCAGTTATCATCCATTTGACTTTTGTTCGGATGAGCAGGGGCAGCTTTCCTGGTTTCAGTGAGTCTACCAGGGCAGCTCACACCTCCAGGAAGGCCTTTGTGATTCTTTTAAACTCCTTCTGTGGATTTGGTTTGGTCTTTGCTCTATAGATGCTGATGTCTCAGAATCCAGTAACTGTCTGCTTCTTCTATTACGTGACGCTAGGGCTAATGTAACATTGTCTTATATGAAACATGCCAGGATTACCTTGGAGGTTGCTGAGGCAGTGTCATACTACGCCATCAGATTTAACCAGCTTTTAAAAGTAGATTTTTCAAAATAACAGACGAGTTAACTAAATAAATCATGGTACCGACATTCAGTGGAATACTAGGCTCCATTAGAAAGGAAGATATGGACCTGGCAAGGAGGGTCACTGCTGTAGTGCCAACACTTTGGGAGGCTGAGGAAGGAGCATCACTTGAGGTCAAGTGTACCAGACCAGCCTGGGCAAAATAGTAGGACCCTGTCTCTAAAACAATTAAAAATTAACAGGGCATGGTGGCATGTACCTATAGTCCCATCTATTCAGGAGGCTAAGGCAGAAGGATTACTTGAGTCCAGGAAGTTCAAAGTTATAAGGAAGTTATAAGTTAATGGTGGTCATCTCTGGGTGGCAGATTTTTAGAAAACTCAACATTTTTATTCAAATGATTATGTGTATAATCTCAAAATTTCTGACAGTGAGAAAGTCTTATGTCTCACTGTGAGAAAATTAAGCTAATTTCATTTGGAAAAAAGATGTCATCTGCTGGGTTTTACTGAGCAGTCTTACAATCCCATCTTCAGCAGTATCAGAAAGCATATATTTGTGACTGAGGAATTTTTTTTTTTTTTAGTTTTTGGCCAGGGCCAGGTTGGAACCCACCATCTCCAGTATATGGAGATGGCACCCTACTCCTTGAGCCACAGGCACCGCTCCAGGAATTGCTTGACACTAAGCACAATCATTTAGATGAATTCTAGCCCTGGCCTTCCATAGTTAGGGCTCAGAAAACAATGCCCCCAAGTAGGGTGCCTTAGCATGCTCAGTGCCTTGAACTGGTGGAGGATAGAGTGCCTCACAGGAAGCATTAGAACCAAGGTCTCTCTGACCTTTCTTCCTCCTCTCTCCAATTCCTCTTTCTTCCCTGAATTGGGTCACAGAAACTAGAACTCCTTTGCCCCAAATCAAGACATAAACCTAAGAATAGTACTATAACCTCTTCCCTTACCACTGCGTAGGTGCTAGCCATAAAATAATTCCCTGACCTAACATGTCTGACAGTCAGTCACAAGACCTTCATTCTAGAGGGCTCCTGTCCCACGTCAGAGAGGGAGGAAGGCTACACAGAGGGCCAAGAAGGGTCTGAACAGACAGGCCTTGCTGGGGGCCCACGGTTTTTACCATTAGCTCATACCCTTCTGTCCAATCACATTTCTCCACAGCTGTCCATTTTTTATCCAACCTAAGCATACAAATAGACAGTTTTTCCTTGGCCTTGGGTCTTTATTTCTGAGTCTCTTGCATAGTGTAAAACTTAGATTAATCTGTCTGTTGTTACAGGAGTGTTGGTCATGATCCTCAGGGTGGGTGAAGAAAGGGATCACAACTTTCTGCTCCTATGAGAGCAGAATGGAGCAGGAACACACGAGACACGCTGACAGCCAAATAAAAAAGAAACTTGTATATTCAACAAACTCACTTTTATATACAGCAATGTTTCCCCCATCTCTAGTGCCCATCCCTTCTAAAGTCTATGAAAATGACAGACAGTCGAGTCCAATGGACAGACTCTGGGTGTGAAATTTTGCATTGCTCAGATACAATTGCAATGGGGGGGGGTGTCAGAATTTCAAAAGTGAACAAGAACCGCCAGGTCTTTTAATCACCATCCACCTAATACACAACTCCCTTTGTGCCTATAGCTCTTATATCTAATGAGAAATGAGGAAGTTTCTGATAATTTACAATCTGCCAAAGCTCTTGAGAGAATAAAAAACAAAACAGGTTTTTTCATTTCCCTGAGAATATGTTCAGAAATGAGTTAATGAGGTTTGCCGACGGTTCTGAGGTTCACTGTCCTGGCCAGAGTCAGGGACGTTGGTGGGATGGCGGCGAGAAGCAGCAGAGGAGGGCTCTCAAGTGTCCCTCATTTTCATGAGAATTATAATGCGACTATTAAATAAGTGAGAGGGATGAATGCATTTGTGGATGATTGGTAACACATAAATGGTGTTAGAATTAGGGGAGAAAGACAGCAAGACAGGAGAGAAATAGAGGCATTTATGGAACAAAGAAGGATAAACAGAGGTCAGTGTTACATCTAGAAGTTAGAGTGATACGGGAGAAGGGATGATGAGTAATTCTCCCAGCTATGAAAGAGAAACTCTCAAACGCCATTTAAAAAGCAACAGTGTAAAGCTTAAACAGCAGGACACACGTTATCTTTGACAGAGAACGTTCAGGACTCATGAATCTAGAACACATACTCTTCCATATTCGTGTAATTTTACGCAGCAAGATCTTATTCATCATGTCCACAGCTTTAATAGACTAAGAGGAAAAACAGGCGTCTTAATCTAGGCCTCCTACAAGGTCCCCGGATAGAATTCTGGGGCCTGTAAATTTGGATGAGGGAAAGAACAAGTCTATTTTGTCCAGTCTCTAACAAATTCAGGGTTTCCTTCAATTATGCACAAAGGCAAAACATCACAGTTTTAGGACAAGCACCTGTGATTTTTGTCACCAATGGACCTCACGAATGATATTTGCATTGCATTAAAGTTTTTGCAGAAAAGTTGCTTTATGCCCATCACTTACTTTAATAGATATCCCATCCTTTGCCCAATTCCATCATTTAATGATTTAATAAATACACACACACACATTACTATATCACAAGTGTATTTGTTTAAATGTTTGATAGGCATATTTTAGTATACTTGATTTCTTTTGTATTCTGTATTTTATTTTGTGCATGCAAACACATTATTCTGAGGAGTCCATAGGCTTTACCAATTGAGATCCCCTATTTTTTGATGCAGAAAGAGCACTCTAAGAGAAAACACTTGGCACTGAGGGCATAGGAGCTCACTGCTGTCAGAGGATACTAACTCTTCAACTTGACCTGCATTTCTTGTCTGGTATGACTAAAGCAAGGATCCTAGAAGAAGTTGGGGACATTGAATGTTGCAAGTGATGCTGGTCTATAGAGCGGGAGGAGGCATCCTTTCCCTAGTAAGGAGATTTCTTATTTAGTTTTATTAGTAAGTTTTGGTGTTAACTTGACAAGATTCCTCTGAAAAATTAAAGCACACAAATATAAAAATATTATGCTTATAATTACATTTCTAAAGGAAATAGATGTATAGAAATGACACTCAGGACACCTTCCCTGGGATGAGGTGAGTTACAGCTACCCCCAAGTTGACACACGCTTGTGTCGGTGTTCATGTTCTGAAGGTTCCCATCCTTTCAGCAGGTGCAATGATCCCAAACTCAGTTGAAATGAGGAAAGCTTAATTAGGGAGGTGCAAACATCCGTTTGCTTTAAGTAATTGTATCTTGGCCACATTGTCTGCCCCAGTCTGTGCGTGTAACACTCCTGTGATAATTCCATCCAAATGGACAGACGGCAATGAAGGGGGGAAAAAAGGGAAAAGCCAGGAAAGCCCCGTAGCTCTGGCGTATGTGTTTCCAACAAAAGATGCACCTACCCGGCGCTGCCCTGTTCCAGCAGCTACAGTGAGGAGCTCATAGCAGATGGTGCTGCCACGTCAGGCTCACAGCTGTGTGTTTCTGGCACAAGAACAATGTTTGAATTCTGTATAGAAATTTTCTGAGATATGTTTCTTGTTGCCTTTTCATGAGTTTTATTTGGTAATTCTTTTAAACCATAAAGAGTCTGGGGATCATATTGAGAGAATGTTGGCAAGGGAAAGCTATTTGTTAGCTAGCCAGATTTATTTAAAGAGGATCAATCACATATAATTTCTGGAAGAGAAGCAGCCGCTGGCACTGACTGTGCCTCCCAACAAACTCCGAGTGTGAACTGCAGCTACTGGTTGTCACCCACTCCCCCTTAAAATTAGATTTTTTTTTTACCAACTCTCGCAGCCAGTTTGAGAAGCAGCCTGAACATTTACTCTCTGAGTATATCCAACACATGTCCTTTCAGATTCAAGGGAAGAGGAACAGAAAACATTCAGAATTTTTTGAGCTAATAAGGTATAATGTTGCCTGATTTGATAGAAGTGGTGCTGAGCCATTTCTGGGGCCACTTTGAAAGATTTTGGCCTTTTTTATTCTAAAAGCAGTCAGGATAAAATCTAAAATCATGGGACAGTTTCTGTGTCTCCTCTACTCACTCTCCCCCAAGGAAGCTTTAATCTTACATAGGGTGGTAGACCCTAGTGTCATTTCAGTTGACTTTTCCAAGATAACCCAGCAAATCAGAATAAACACAGACATAGGCCATAAGTCCTCTAAATCCAACCACAAGTATAATTCGGTAGGATCCACTGGTGGACAGTAGAACCTCCAAAGGTGACCACCTCCCTACACTGACCACCTTCTCAAATTGACCTAATTTTCATACACCAGACATGCACCACATGTACTCAATGGAAGTTCCTTATGTCGATCAATTGGTTATAGTCCCTTGGGTGGTCAACTTACAGAGGTTCTACTGTATTTAAAGAATACTGAACCGGCCATTTTTCAAGCAGAGATAGAAACACCTTGCGGGTTTAAAAATTTTTTTTTGTTTTTAAAGAAAATGCATACTTTCCCTCTGGAAGCCTTATCAGTTCCTCCTGGATCCCTTAATCCTAAACTTTGTGTCTACAATAAATTTAGGGTGTTTCCCACTATGCTGTTGAAAGGCCCCAAGGATTGCTACTGTGATCAGAGAACGGGTTCCAGCGCCATTGTGGCGTTATTCAATAGTGTGTCGGGCTGTCTGCACCTGGCAGCCAGCACTCACTCCCGGCTGTTCTAAGGAGCTGTTCCTCTGATTGACAGGATCCTGTGACCAGGGTTAGACCCACACCAGCTGCACATGGAAGCAGATTCCTCTCATTCACATTTGATGGATAAAGCAGAAGAATCTGGCAGTGAGATCCATATTAATGGCTGTAGCTAGCTTTCTCTTTCATGATTCTCTTGCTTTTTCATTTTGTTTGAGATTGAATTTGAAAGTGAACTTTGTTCCACACTGTAGCCTGTGGCAGTGGGCAAATAAGATGAAACTGCACAGAGGAATAACATGCATATTGCACACACCATCGAGAATAGATGTATGAAAAATGGAAATGACAAGGGTGGTTAGGCCTAACTTGCTTGTTACAGGAGCTGAACCTCCATCAGTTATCGAGGGAGGCTTCAGAGCAGAGAATGCACTGGAATCTTCATGTAGCTGGCTTTCCTGGATGGAAATGAGAGCCAGCTCCCGTGTACTCACACAGAAATGAAGTGCCAGGAAATAAGCTATCAGCAACCACAACTCAAACACTGTCACCCCGTTTTCCATTCCCAACCTGCCCAGACACCATCACCACCAAGGCAACCTTCTCAGTGCAGGTAGGTAGCAGTGCATTTTACTTATAATGAAATTTACTATAAAACACTCCCCTCCTTCTCATGATCTTATATTTCTGGTACTTCTTTTGCAAATACTTTCTCTCTGTATGTGACTTGTCTTTTTTTTTCTTTTGACAATGTCTTTCACACTGCCTAAGTTTTTAATCTTAATGATGTCCAGTTTATCGATGATTTCTTTCATGGACTGTGCTTTTGGTAAAAAGTCATTACCATACCCAAGGCTATTTCGATTTTCTTCTGCATTGTTTTCTAGGAGTTTTTATAGATCTGTGTTTGCATTCAGGGCTCGTATGATCCATTTTGAATCAATGTCTGTGAATGATGTAAGGTAAGTATCTGAATTCATTTCTTTTCCATGTAGATATCCAGTTGTCTCAAAACTATTTGTCAAAAACACTATCTTTTCTCCATTGTACTGTCTTTACTTGGGCATCAAAGATCTGTTGACTGTACCGTAGTCTGGTTTGTACTGTAGGACCAGCAAACACAGACTGGGTAATTTACAATGAACAGAAATGTCTTGACTCATGATTCTAGAGCCTGGAAAGTCCAAGAGGAAGGGGCTGGTATCTGGCAAGGGCCTTCTTTCTGTGCCATCCTGTGACAGAAGGGAAAAGAAGAAAGGACGGGGAACAGGGAAAAAGAAAGAAGGGAAGAAGAAGAGGGGAGAGAGTGGGGAAGAGAGCTAAATTCACCCTTTTGTAAGGAGCAAACTCTTCTGGTAATAGCACTAACCCACTCCTGAGGGCAGAGTGGGTAATCTCTCATTAGGCCCCACCTAATTGGGGATCCATATTTGAGGTCAAGTTTCCAACATAGGAACTTTAGGGGACATGTTCAAACCACAGAAGCTATATCTACATGGGTTCTGGGTTCCCCATCTGTTCCATTGATAATATCTGAGTTTTCTTTCACTAGTACCTCACTGTCCTGATTACTTTAGCTTTGTCACGAACCTTGAAATTAGACAGTGTCTGTCCTCTGACTTAGTTTCTCCTTCAATGTTGTGTTGGTTGTTCTGAGTCTTCATCTCTCCACATATCCTTTAGAATCTGTATGCATTGATCTCTACAAAATAACTTGCTAGGAACATTTCTGTTACTTCTTTGACTTGGAATCTCTCGCACTGACTTAACCTTGGAGAATTTTTAAAACCTGTAACGCCCAGTCCTTCCTTGAGAGTTTCTGCCTTAATCAGGGTGGGTGGATGGGCTCACCAATATGGTTTCATGCTTCCCAGAGGTGATTTTAATATATCAAACCAACTTATCTATATATCAAACTGCTGTGGTTTTCATAAAGAATATTGTAGAAAAACAGAGGCCATTCCAATGAGGGCTCAGATGAAGAAGAGTGATATCCTATTGGAAACTGGAGTAAAAGGCCATCCTTGTAGGAAATGACAAAGAACTTGGTTGAAATGTGTTCATGCCCTAGGACTCTAGAGAAGGCAGAAAAAGCAGGAAATTAGGATATCTGCTAGAAGAAACTTCTAAGCAAAAATATAGTCATGTGCCACCTAAGAACATTTCAGTCTATGATGAACCACATGTACAGTGGTGGTCCTATAAGATTGCAACAGAGCTGACAAATTCCTAACACCCTGTGACATTATAGCCATCCTAATGTAATGCATTAGCATAATGCATTAATGAGGTATCTGGTTTGTGGTGATGCTGGTGTAAACAAATCTATTGTGCTGCTAATCATGTAAAAGACTAGCACATACAATTCTGTGTACCATATAATACTGATAAGGATAATGAGCAGCTATGTTCCTGGCTTATGTATTTACTATACGATATTTTTTATCATTATTTTATAGTGTACTTCTCCTCCTTATGTAAAAATGAGCATTAACTATAAACACCCTCAGGTCCTTCAGGAGATATTCTAGAAGAAGGCATTGCTATCACAGGAGATGACAGCTCCATATGTTATTTCTTGCCCCTGAAGACCTTCCAGTAAGTAGTACGAGGTGTGGAGGTAAAGGACAGAGATATGGATGATCCCGACCCTGTGTAGGCCTAGGCTCGTGTGTGTGTTTGTATCTTTGCTTTTAACAAAAAATTTAAAAGTAAAATCAAAAAGTTAAAAATGGAAAAAGGTTTATAGAATAAGGATAGAAAAAAAGAAATATTTTTGGACAGTTGTATAGCATGTTTATGTTTTAAGCTAAGCATTATTAGAAAACAATGAAAAATTAAATAAAAGTTTATGAAGTAAAAAATTTACAGTAAAATGGTATTAATTTATTACTGATGAAAGCTATTTTAAGGCTCAGGGTCTGTAGCTCAAGTGGCTAAGGCGCCAGCCACATACACCAGAGCTGGCGGGTTTGAAGAGCAGAGTACCAGAGCAGCCTGGGCCTGCCAACCAGCAATGACAGGTGCAACCAAAAGATAGCTGGGCGTTGTGGCAGGCGTCTGTAGTCCCACCTACCTGGGAGGCTGAGGCAATAGAATTGCCTAAGTCCAGGAGTTGGAGGTTGTTGTGTTCTGTGTTGCCACAGCACTCTACCTAGGGTGATAGCTTGAAGCTCTGTCTCAAAAAAAAAAACAAAACTATTTTAAATACATTTAATATAGCCTAAGTGTACAGTATTTATAAAGTATAATAATGTCCTAGGCTTTCATACCCACTCACTACTCACTGAGTCACCCAGAGCAACTTCCAGTCCTGAAAGCTCCATTCATGATTAGTGCTCTATACAGGTGAATCACTTTTCATCTTTTATGTCATATTTTTGCTGTACCTTTTCTATGCTCAGATATGTTAGATGTACAAATAGTTACCATTGTGTTACAATTGCCTATAGCATCTATTGCAGTAATATGCTCTACAGGTTTATAACCTGGGAACAGAAGGTCACACTACGTAGTCGGGCTGAGCTGTAGGCTGCCTGCCTAAGCTGGTTTATGTGCCCTCTGCAGCGCTATGCAATGACGAACTCAACTAACTATGCGTCTCTCAGAACCTGCCCTTTGAGAGCGCAATGCATGACTGTGTTGAAGGAGCTGTGCGGCTACTTTTAACCTCATAGAGTGAGTTGTGAGAGGAAAGAAACGACTGAAAGATAAAATTTATAATTAAAAGAGAAACAGCATGGAAACATTTTGAAAAATTTCAGCCTGATTATGTAAAGAATAAAAAAGTGGGTTTGGAAAAGCACACTATTTTTTTTTTTTTAGGTGTATTTTTTTAATGACCTGGTGTGGCTAAGAAATTGTTTGCTAAATTGATTAGTACAGATAAAAGGGCCCACGGGGACCCTCAGGGTCATTTCCCCCATTGTCTTGTGGGAAAATGACCCTGAAGGCATTTCAGATTTTCAAAGCTTCCCCTCCCATCATAGGCCCAGAGACCTACAGGGTAGAACGGTTCCCAGGGATGGGCCTGGAGTGCCAGAACCACCTTGGTCTCTGCTCCTCACAGTCTGGTGCAGGGATCCTCAGCAGACCCATCCACGACACAGGCAGGCCCAGACAGGCACAGGCAGGGCTCCCCCGCCCCCTACGCTGGAAGGTAGAAGCTGTGAACCTTTGTATCATCTGTAGTTGTGCAAAACGCAGGAGCTGTTGGGGCATGGCTTTCTCCACCTACACTTCAAAGGAGGTCACAGACGGCAGAGGGGCCTGGACAGCAACGTGTCACAGGGATGGAGCCACTGTAAGGAGTCTCCCTAGGGCAATACAAGGCAAAAATGTGGGAGTCACACCCACGACTCTACAGCAGAGCCTAGAGGAGCCCCGGAAGTGACTCCGTAGTGACCTCAGAACTGTAGAGCCAGCTGCACACAAGACAAGCCTGGAGAGCACAGTCACCTGATTCCAGTCTGTGAGGGCAGCCACATGGGCTGAACCCAGCAAAGCCAAAAGAGTGGCACTGCCTGAGTCTTGGGGTCCGACCCCCACACCTGTGCCCCCCGGATGTCAGGTATGGAGTCAAAGGAGATTGTTCCATCAGTTTAAGACTTCATGTTGCTTCCCCTGTTGGGTTTGAACTTGTTTGGGAGCAGTTACCTCTTTATTCTTGCCTATTTCTCTTTTTTGAAATGGAACCTTTTCCATGCCTGTCCCGCCACTGTACTTTGGAAGTTGATAATGTGTTCTGATTTCACAGGCTTATTGCAGGAAGGCAATTTGCCTCCAGACAAATTGTGCCTTGAGTCTCACCTGCACTTGATTCAGATAAGATTCTGAACTTTGAACTTTTGAGTTAGTGCTGGAATAAGTTAAGATTCTTGGGACTATTGGGACGATTCTACATGGTAAGCAGGACATGAATTCTGAGGGCCAATGGCAAAATGCTATGACTTGACTGAGTCCTCCAAAGTTCATGTATCAGAATTGTTATATCCAATTCAATACTGTTGTAAAGTGGGGCCTACTAAGAGGTGATTAGGTCATAAGGTGAGCCCTCAGGAATGAATTAACATGGTTATTATGGGAGGGGGTTATTTATTGAGAGAGTAGCTTGTTTTATCAAAATGAGTCTTCCCCCTCGGTGTGCTAGCTCCTACCCTCTCTTGCTCTTCTCCCTTCTACCACGGGATGAAGCAACACAAAAGATCTTGCCAGATGCTGGTGCCACACTGTTGGTCTTTCCAGCCTTCAGAAGAACCGTGAGCCAGATAAGTTTCTCTTTATTATAAATTAGCCAGTCTATGGTATTTTGTTCTAGCAACACAAAATGGACTAAGAAAAAAAACTGCAGTAGTGAAAACCACTGCACTTGTTTTCTTCCCCATCATCACCACTATAATGTCAATATATGTCCTTTAAATTGTCTGAAAAGGCATTGCTTTAGTTAATTCTGCCTCCATGCATGTTTCTAGGTTTTCCTGGTTCCTTTGGCCCTCCCTCTGCAGTGACAAGGTTGGCCTGCCTCAGACGAAATCCTGGACAAGGATTTTGTTTTTCTTCTGATGCCAATTCCACATCCTCCTCCTTTACCTTCAATGGTAGCTTTTGTGGGGAAAAAAATCATAGGGAAACAAAAGGCTTCAACTCTGACATTATTTTTAGCATTTCAGTTCCATTAGATGGTAAGTATTGGTAGCACCTGAACTTGGAGCCCTCCCTGGTGTCCACATGGCCTCACACTCCAACTCCGCCACCTGTCTGTCCTCTCTCCCCTTCCTCTTTTTCTCTCTAGTCTTTTCCTATCTCTCTTTCTTCTTCTTCTCCTTTCCTTCTCTGTGTTCTCCTGTCCTCTCTCTTTTGGCTCACCTTCCTGCACTCACCTTCTCTCTTAGATTTCTTTCTTCACCTATTTCACTGCTCTTATTCCCCCACCCCCACTCCCAATCTGAGTTTCTTGGTCCAGGCTCCCAGCTCTTTGAGTATGCAGCTTAACTTTTGTTAATTTATTCTAATTGGAAGAGGAGGTACAGACTTGATGAATAAAACTCTGAGCAATCAGACACTGATTTAATCAAAAGAGAGGCCATGTATAGAATGTGAACCCTGGGATCAGCTGCCTACTTGTGATGTGACCTTGGAAACAGTATTCAACTCCTCTGTGACTCAGTTCCCTCCTTTGTAAAATAGGATCTGGTGGTGTCTTCCTCCTTATATTTGTTCTATCTATGGAGGTAGCAGGTATGGTGTCTGACACACGTCAAGTGCTTGTTAGATGTTAGTTTATCATTAGCATTATTACTACTTTTAAGATTACAGAGTAACCCTCCCAATAGCGGAAGAACAAAGGGCTTTAACAAAAAAATAACATTATAATTCATGTGCATATTATTTGGATTCAAATGCTACTCTATTGTGTCAGCTAACATTTCCCTTGTTAACACTATTAATTTGCTTATAAATTCTTTTGTTCATAAAACTGGGTTTTTTTTACAGTAATGCTATTCTCATGTGTCCACTGTGGAATTTGGCAGCTGAAGTTCATTAATCTGGGTGTGACACTGTCTCTGCATCATAGAACCCTGAATAATTAATTAGTGCTCCATCTAGTTCTGCCCTGCCTGCAAGGCGGTCCACAAGAAATACACATGTGATTACGTGCTACTCTGGTTACTAACAAGGCAGGAACAAGACACCGTGTGGCTGCAGCTGACTCTCGGTTCTTTGTTCTACTTTTGAGTAAGATAACATCCCAACACCTTTCCCAGAGCTTAAAAATACTTTGTTAAACAAACCATACCCTTCACAAATTTCCAAAACACAAAGTAAAATAGATATGAGCCAAAGGTCAGCAGGGAAAGTTGATTTTGAGCCTTCTCCCTGTATATTCAATGAAGACAGTTTTTACTAGTGTGGGTGACTGATACAGGACTTCCAGGTGGGTCTTGGAACTTTTTCCAGAGTCCAGAACCAAAGTAGATGGAGTATTGAAGAAACAACCAATAATCAGAAGAAATGAAAATAAACAGACCTCATTGGCCAGGTTGAAACTGGGGAGGGGCCAATGTCAGGATATATACCCAGCACTCTCCACCTTTTGTTGGCAACCTCTTGGGACCCCTTCTGTGACTATGCAGAAGCTTCCTCCCTCTTTCTGAAATAAATCAGCTATGCAGCACACTGTCCCAGTTCCAGGATTTAAAGAACCTGCCCACAACTCCAACAAGGGTGGAGAACACTAGGGACTTCAGAAGTTCCCCCAGAACCCAGCTTTCCACATTCATCATCATGGTCTACCCTGCACTGCCCAGTTCCTGAGTGTGTTAGTTGCTGAGGGCACAGTGGCAGTGATTTCTTCTCCTTCCCACTCCAACAATAGTGTCACCAGACTAAGAGGGTCTGGCAGGCTGTCACTGTCAGCCGAAATGCATAAAGAGGGATAATTCTACCAAACTTTACTTGTCAGAAGGCCAGTGATTTTGGAGAATAGCGAGAGTAGCTCCTCTAAGACTGTTCTGTTCTTCCATTTCCAAAATCACAGTTTTAAATACAAAGTTCAAAGTAAAAACTATTGTTAGGTCTAGGCTAAAGTATAAAAATACCAGTTAACTCCTGATAAATTCCTGGACTGCAAGCCCTCAACAAAATGGAGTAAGTCTGGTTTATTCCCAAGATAGATGGGAAAGTACTCACTAACTTCTTGCTTGACTAACTCCTGGGCCTGGGAAATAAACTGACTTTCCCCAGACTAATCTTTAGACAATACCAGGTGGACAGAATACTGAGACAAAGATGTGTGGAGAAAAAGTACTAGAACCAAGATATATGTGAAAATATTAAAACAAAGATGTATGACATACAGCTAACCACAAAATTCTGCTTCTGTACAATGCTTGCTTGCTACCCCACCCAAATGCACCTGGACAGTCTACGTGCCAACCAAGATGCAGACCACGCCTTAAAATCCTAACTCCTTAGGCACTCAGGGCTGCTCTCCGAAACCCCATGTTGGGACACTGAGGCAGTTGCTGGCCGGCTCTTCAATAAAAGGAGTCTGCTGTAAATATGGCTTGTTTGGCGGTATGGTCTTTGTGGAACTCCTAGGCACAACACTATGTTAATTTTTATCTTAAAGCACAATAATCAGAATAACCATTATCCTAACCAATGTTCTGATTTAAAGGTTAATCTCCTAAATCAATCCTCCTCAACTAATCACAACAAGCATCTTTAGGGTAGGAGCTAGGTTTACAAAACAATAAGAATGAGAGACAGGAGGTAAAGGTCACTTAGGACCCAAACCGACCACACTATCACGTTGGCCCTAGCTTGACTGACTCCATCTTATTTTCACCGCATGCACTCTCTGTAGCATGGTAAGATAAAGGGAAGTTTGGAGACATATTATGAAGTGGGGACTATATGGGATCCCTTCTTTACCTACAGGACTAGCTGACATGAGTTATTGATAATCATCTAGTCTAGCATATAAATAGGGGACCAACCATCCTGGTTGTCCCAGGACTAAGGAGTTTTTTTAGGATGTGAGGAATTCATTGCTAAAAGGAGGATGGTCCCAGGCCAACAAGGCCTATCTTCAGCTTATGAATTGAAATTTCCACTTCTATATTGAAGGGTGCTGTGGCACATTATACCAAAACTTAGTGGCATAAAACAGTTAACTCTCTGGTGATTTTAACTGAGTTGGGAATTCTGATAGGGCACAGTAGGCCTGGTTTATATCTATTCCACATGTGTGCGGCCTCATCTAGAAGGCTCAAAGGCGGAAGACTAAAACGATCTGAAAACTTGATCAAGGCTAAAGTCTCCTTTCAAGGTGACTCATTCTCATGGCCTGTCCAGAGGGCTGCTTGAGTGTCCTTACAACATGGGAGCAGTTTCTCCCCAGGGCTAGTGATTCAAGAGAGACCATGGCAAGAGCAGAAATGCCTTCAATGACCTAGCCATGGAACTCCTAGAGACTGTAATGACTCACTTCCGATAATATAGTGCCAGTAAAACAGAGAACACAGCAGGGTGGCTATTACCACACTCACCAGCAGTGAGTGTTTCCAGAAGGCCAACTCTGCACTCTCTAGCGAGTGGTCGCTTCTAACCTCATAAAGACATGTATTCATAGTTGGAAGTAACAACTTCCACTGCATTCTAATCATTGGGAGTAAATCATTAAGTGTAGCCCACATTCAAGATAAGGAGGAGAGTTCTACCTTTTGTACATCAAAGAATTTGTACGCGTTTTTTACAACCACCAAAAATGTTATGAACAAACTCCTCTGAGCATGAGACACAGTTAGCAATATGATGATGTCAAAAACTTTTGTGAAATATTGGTTTCATTCTAAAATGATATAATAGCCTCTAATTATGGCGTAGTTACTATACTCCAGGCATTGTCCTAAACTCACATACATTCTCTTGCTTAAAATGCATGCCAACTCTGTGGGCTGGTACTATTATTATCCTGGCACAGTAGATGAAACTGAGGCCAGAGAGTTTAAGTTATTTTCTCTAGGCCACACAGATAATAAGGGCTAGAGTTCGAATTCAAACAGGCAAGCCAGCTTCATACCCCTTTGCTACATATGATCATATTATAGCGATATTTTTTCCTTCAAAAATCTAAGAAAATAAAGTTTGTGATCTTATTTGTTCTACTGCATTATTCTATGATTATTAGTCTTGTATTATTTTTAAAATTTGATCCTCCTTGCTGATAGCTTTTATTTTATCTTCCCTCAGACAACTTTGGTCATCTTAAGAAGTTTACATTTTAGAAGGGAAAAGTCACTAGTTTGTTACATTTTAGAAGGGAAAACTCAATAGTTTGCAACTTATCCTAAACTTTTTCTGGAGGTGGTGAAGACCGTCTATCACAAAGGAAAAATTCTGAGAGCAGAGGGAAATAATGAAATCATTACAAAAATCTGTAAACCTCCCTGGAATTAATTATGCTGCTATATAAGGTGGCATCTCTATTTTCTGGTCCATTTTACTGCCTCACAAAGTGAAGGAAAACATGAAGGTAATTTGGAGGCTCACTATTGGTTTGGATTCAGCTCGTGAAGACGCCTGGGATTTCCTCTCCTGCATGTTTTCCTAGAGTAATGTTTCCCTCTGCTTCCCAAGTTCTCGGGGAACTCACTAGGTGAATGTCGGCAAGACTGGGAAAGTCCCTGATGAGCCTCCAGTGAGCAGATCACGTCCTCCCTCTGGAAGGCTGGAAGCAGTGACTGCTGGTGAGATGTGGTCTAGCCACCCTGCTGTGGTTTCTGTGTTTGGGCCCCCCCACCATTCCTATGCTGAAATCTTAACCTACAGTGCCATGGTATTAGGAGGTAGGGCCTTTGAGAGGTGACTAGGTCATGAGGCAGAGCCTGAGGGTATGGGAGTAATAGTCTTAATAATAGATTTGTTTGATGTGAAGAGAAACTAGACCAAGTGTCCTCAAACTACGGCCCACGGGCCACATGTGGCCCACCTAGGACATTTATCCGGCCCGCTGGGTGTTTTTGCCACCGCTGCCTGTCCTGCTTAGCAGCTGACTCGTCCCGGGGCCCACAGTCCAGCCCTCCAATGGTCTGAGG
Source organism: Otolemur garnettii (assembly GCF_000181295.1). Taxonomy (NCBI): domain Eukaryota; kingdom Metazoa; phylum Chordata; class Mammalia; order Primates; family Galagidae; genus Otolemur; species Otolemur garnettii. The sequence goes on along the minus strand of NW_003852555.1, from coordinate 2,038,221 downwards.
GACAGTGAACTGGTCCCCTGTTTAAAAAGTTTGAGGACCCCTGAACTAGACTATAGTAGCACTCTTTTAAAAGAGACCAGGGAGCGCTCCCTTGCCCTTCCTGCCATGTGTACCCCAGGAGAGGGGCCTCACCGGAACCCGACAATGCTCACATCCTATCTCCCGTGTCCAGCCTCCGGAACTGTGAGAAATAGGTTTCTGTTCTCCGCAAGCCGCCTGATCTGCGGCACTTTGTCACAACAGCCCCAGTGCACTGCAACACACCTGAAGCCTGAAGATAAACCTGAACATGAGGAAGCTAATTGAGTGCAAAAGGAAATGACAAAAAGTTGGGGAGAGGAAACAGCAGAACAAACCAACCGTACAAACTGTGCGTTTTATTTATCTAACAAACGTGTAGCACTTAACCGGGTGCCAGAAACGGTTCTAAGCCCTGTTGGAAAATTAACTCATTTATCCTCATAACAACCTTGTGAGGTCAAACTACTTCGGGGCCTCATTTTGTAGATAGAAATTCTGTCCAGAAGCACAAAGCAGGTAAATCACTGGCCCAAGGTCACACAACTGGTGAGGACCGGCGCTGGAATTGCCGTCCAGGGGATCTGACTCCTGACTCCTGGTTTTTATCTATTCTCCAGAATTGCCTCAGTTTTGCCTCAGAGGTTGGTCTATGCCAGAAGGTTCGCATCACTGTCGATCTCAGAATAAAAAGCCAATCTCAATTTGATAGTACAGGTAAGCATTTCCTATAGAGAGCAATGGGATGGGGGTGGGGTTGGGGGGAGGGGAATGCCTCAGCTAAGCAAATGTCAGTAGCTAAAAAGTCAAGTCTGAATTGATATATATTGCCGCACGCTGCCTGATATTTCCCAGATGTGTGGCTATAATATTAGAAGAACATTTAATGTAATAGTCCTTTTGGCATTTAAATATGGGTGACAGGAACTCTTGAAGGCTGCGTAAACAGAGCACACAGGTGTTAGAAAAACAGCTGTGAATAAAGGCCAGGTCTTTTCAAATAGAGAGAGAAATGGTGCAATAAAAGGGCTATACCCTTCTGTTTTTAGGCTTATGACCTTTGTTTCATTAGGTGCCCCTTTAACTGTGATAAACATCCACTTAAATGAATATCATTTCCTTACAATTACAGAAGGGTCATACATAATACACTAAGTTCCCCTGGCAGCCTATGTGTTAGTCATGCATATTTCATGAGCAGTTTTATTCCCCGAGTCACTTGCAAGCAATGCTCAATCCCATGGCTTTGGTGCCTAGGAAATAAAGGTCTTGTCCGTAAAGAGATCTCAGGGCAATTATTGTAGCTCTGCACTTTATCAAGGAGAGCAACTGAATGACCTGCTCGTAACATCTGACCGGCGCGATTATCAATTTTCTTCTTAATATACATGATTCCTCTTATTTATCAGTGGGTATGGGAAACATGTTCCACTGATTTTATTTGCCTAACGCACATTGTTTGAATGATGCTGAGTTATAGCTATAAGGCAATAAAGCCCTTAAGAGAATTCTTGTAGCCAGCTAATGAATGTAAAAAGAAAAAAAGAAAAAAGTCATGTCCCTATGCCTGCAACACGCTCAATACTTGTGGGGCAGCAAAAAATAGAACACGGTCCACGGAGCGTGGTCAGGCAATTTAAGAGAGTCGACATCTGTTTGTGCAATGTGATATTTTTCCCAGCTGCATCAGCTGGTGGGAAATAAAGTGTTGGAATGATAATAAGCAGAAAGGAAGTTTGCAGTAACAGTGAAATATAAGCCTCTTTATAGTCTCAATATCTTTTGTGGGCAATTTCCCTTTTTCTCTTTTCAAGCCTATTGAGTTCATCAAGACAGCTTCATCTTTTTGAGATCTCCCACTACACTTGGAATAAGATCGAAGAAACGTGCGTCCCATCTGCCAGCTTTTGCAGGTTGGCTTTCTGCATTGGATAAAACAAAAAAAAACAATTTTACTTTTTAAAAACTCCGGCTTTGGAAACATTGCCTCGGCGGAAAGAAGTTGCATTGTTTCCCCCCCTCTACAACTGCCTCGGGTTTTCCCTGGCTGACCTACTTTAAAATCATAAGATTTGGTCCAGGGTGGGGCCCAAACACTTGAATCCTAACAGCTAGTTCAACATCTTACCTTTCCACCCCAACCTGCCCCAAACAGGTCTGGGCTGAAGCCTTTGTTCTACAAGGTATAGAGAGCAGGGGCCAGGGGAGACAGAGATATGTTCCCGTTAAACTCACAAAATTAATATTTACGTTGTGAAAACATTAGAGAAGCCACAGAAAATTATTAATCTAAAAGGTTATAATTATCTTTAAAATGGTGGCAGCCATTGAAATGTAAATCCTAATGTTCGGGGAGAGGGCTGGTGTTCTCCGTGCCTGGGGCCGCCTGCCCGGCTGCTGCAGCTGCAATTGATCATTCCAAATCAAAGGGAGAGGGCGATATCTCTGGTGGCGCAACCAGGGGGGGTGGGAAGCAAGCAGAGAAAGATGCTCTGTTCTTTGGATCTCTTATCAAAAAAATGAGCTGGAATGTGTTTCAAATCTCTCGTCTGTTGAATTTGCAGCCCTTCAAAGCTTACCCACCATAAATAAAGTTTTCAAAACCCCTAGCCTCTAAAAGATTCATTGAAAATTCCTCTGAATTAAGCATCTTTCTCTCTCCCTCCTTTCCTTTCTCTCTTCCTTCCTCTATCTCCCTTGGTCTACTGTTGCCAACGCCAGCACAGTTTCAAATAAGAGTGGACTTAGATGATTAAATAGGAGGCATATGTAAAGCGTTTTAGTATTTTCATTCATTGTGTGGTGATTTTTCTGGCCCGCACTTCTTGAAAAGTGAAAGCGTTGTCTTCCTTGCTCAAGAATACACCCCGGTTTCCTGGTCTACAGAAGAGAGTAGGAGGTGACGGACGGAAAAGAGAAAGACAGGGACCCAGGGATAAAGCAGGGACCAGAAATGTGAATTCCACCTGTAAAGTGGACTCCCAAGGCCAAGGTTTCAGGAGTTCAGCAACAAATGACAGGAGGCAACCAGAATCTTCCCCACTCCCTGGATGTTAGTGACTGTGTAGACATTTCTCGAGGTCCATTAAATTCTATTTGACGTACATTAAAAAAGATTTAATCACAGATGCCAGTCAGCTAACCAACCCATTAATCTAGCTGTTTTTCCTAAGAAAATTGTATTTAAAAAGGTCTTTTTTCCTCAATTTAATTTAGTCATCCTTTTAAATTTCATGTATTTATCATGTAAATGTGCCTTATTTGCAAAAGAAAAGCACAGGATTCAATGAAATAAATAGTTATTTCATTAAAATGGATACAAAAAACCCTGTGATTAGGGTAATTAATTTGCACACTAAAAGCTATCTTCCTGGTTCAGATCATTAATATTGATGACATTCGATTTTGTTCTCAGTAATGTTCCTTGAAACATACTCAGAATACTCAGAACTGGCACCAGGGCTAAAAGAGCACACAAGTGAAAAAAAACAGAAAGGAGGCATCAGTGAGAATTTGGGGCTGCCTCCCTGTCCTCTTCTTCAGCCCCTACCATACTATGTGGGGACCTGTGTCCTGAAATAAACCCCGTCAATACTGTCTGAATGAGCTGCTGTGGTTTATCTTATCTCAAATGTCACTTATTGATGCCTGGCACTTATTGACGTGTGTCTTCTTTTGGAGGCAGAGAAAAACATTTAAATTGCAAAATAACATTACAGGAGATTATGTCTAGGTACAGCACGCTGTTATGCACAGCATTGCCAGATAACAAGGCAACGTCTGTCAATATACCTTTCTCATTAGATTTCCATCTGCATATTATGCAAATGGATTGGAGCAGGTTTCCACTTTGATAGCTCCCTGCCACAAGTTTGAGTCAAGGCACATATATTGTTTCTGTTCTGTTTAGCAGATGTATTCCACCAAAGACCTTGTAGAAAAGGTTTCACATCAACGTGGCGGACTATCAAATGCAGCTGTAGGCTGCACACACGTGAAAATCAAATCCTGGACCAATTTTAGTTTGCCTCACCTAGCTGTGTCAGCGAGCTCAACATTCCTGGTGATGGAAAGCGAATTAACATTCTGCATTAGATTATAGGTGCATGCAGACACAATCAACCAGCCACCTAGGAAGTGGCTGGTATTCTAACTTGCATTTCAGGGCTTTCTGACAGGCATGTTATTAATACTTTTTAAATTACAGATAGGAGTATGGTTTTTAAGAATGGTTTTTATTTTCCCAGCTGCTCTTTGCTTTTTTCTGACACAGTGCACTTGAAGCACCCCGCGTGAGACAGTATGAAGTTATCCAAAGGTATCAGAATTCTTCTTCTTTTTCTTCTTTTTTTTTTTGAGTGTGTGTGTGAAATCATAGCTGTGATCAGAAATTATTCTTGCTGCTGCTACTTTGAAGCTTCTTTAGACCACTAATCTCCTCCAAAAACAAGGACGCCAGAACAGAGGAGTTTAACAAGCTTCCTTGTTGTTTTAGTGTCAGAAGTGCTTGTGTTAAAATTTGAACACTGTTTTATTGAGTGCAGACCGTGTCCAGGGCCCGTCCCACCTCTGATCTTGGTAGTGTGAATTCTATAGCTGGTCTGGCACTTTCCTTGCCTTTTAAACTGCCTTTGGGTTTTTAGTTTTATGGTTTGAACAGCAAAGGAGTATTTCAGAGATTATCAGACCAAGACAGCTTCGTGTATTTCTGGATTTCTACAGTATTTTCTAGGCAAAATAAGGAAAAACAAAAGAGAACCTACCCAGCGCTCTTTTTTAGACGCTGATGTAAACTTCAGTGGTGAGAGAAGGTGGGTAGAAAAGAAAACGCAAGTTTTCTAGACCTACCCCAAGACTAATCGCCAGGTCTCCTTGCCCATCTAATTTTGTGCAATGTTTCCAGCGGGGCTCACTAGGTGCCCTGCCATAAGACAGGGTGCTGCTGCAAAAGGCGACGTGCTAATTAAAAAGAGGAGCACAGGACAAATCTACTCGTTCTTATTCATGGCAAGAGTGCAGCAAATCGCTTAGCTGTTTGCTTTTAAAAGAAAAGCTTTTTTCCTACCCTATTTTTTTCCTTTCTTTTCCTTCCTTTTTTCCCCCTCTTTTCTTCCTTCCTTCCTTCCTTCCTTTCTTCCTTTCTTTTTTTTTCTTTCTGGACTGCCTCATTTAAAAAGACATGCATGGTCTCAAAGACTTTTTCTAAAGAATGACATTGAAAAGACATTGCCCCGAGGTTTGGAAGAGCAAAAGCCTGGATCACTTGTACTGTTTAATGTCATGCCTTTTTTCCCTCCAATTCATTTTTTTTAAACCGCTATTCACCCATTACAATATGCTTTCTACAATATGCTTCCTTTAACCGACTCTAGATTAACAAGTAGGTGAGACGAGTAGGGAGTATTATTCCACAGGTTTTTTTTTTTTTTTAAAGCAGTAGGAAGAAATGGGTAATAAGAAAAACAGTTTTCTATAACTCAGATCCTCGAAATGCTGACATTAGAAGGGATTTACAGCCTGATTATTAAGCTATGTTCACATTTATTAAGATGCCAGACACAGAAAAGCAGAAATAGCATTATTTTAGAAACAGCAATCATTCAACACACTTCACCCCCCCTCCCCAAATCAAAGTTCAACCCATGAACTTGGACTCTGAGACTCCAGGATCTCCAAGGAGGCAAACATAGCATAGCAGACCATGTTTTCTGTCAACATGAACCTTTCATAATTGCTTTCCCCAAACACACCACCATTGAAAGGAAGCTGCTCTAACTATTATTTCAGATTTATATAACCCTTTTCTTCTCAGGCATCTAAGAAGTGCATAAGTGAGCAATCCACTCACATACTTCATCATTGTCCCCGATGTTGGTGTTGCAGGAGGCCGAGGCCCAATGGAGAGAAAGAGCACCCAAACACCATGTTGAAAAGACAAAGGGCTAGATTTCAGCCAGGAGAGGGAGGCACAGAAGAATTCAAAGTGGCCATGCTCCCCGACTGGCTCGGTCTTCCTTTCATCCGCAGTCAAAAAGTTCTGGCCTGTGGGTACCTACCTTTCTTATTGGTCAGCTGGAGAAGCTTGCTGACCCACAGGCTTTAGTGGAAGCAAGCATCAGCCTCCAGGGCCCAGGAAGTTAGGTCTACAAATTCCTAAGAGCTGAATCACCATGGGGAGGACCTCACAAGTGTATCCTTGGAGTCTCCTTGAGAAGACCTCTGTTCCCTAAGACCTAACTTTTTCAGGGTATCCTCTCTCATTGGGATCCTTATTTTCTACATATGGTGGTTGAGGAATATAAATGTTCCATGGCTTTTCAAGAAGACCAGAAGAATTAGAACCTTCAAATAAGTATTAATTCTTCTGTTAAATTTGAGGGACTTGGTTCTCTTCTTCTTCTTCTTCCTCTTCTTCCTCTTCTTCTTTTTTTCCCCAGGCAAACCTCTCTAAATAAGATGTATAAACTCTTTTTGTGGTAATTCAGTTTGCTAGCTAAATGGTCCATTGGTATTTTTGATGCTACCTCTTTTTCACCAAAAGTATCAAACTTTTGCTCAAAAAGAATATTTTTATATCAAAAGAGAAAGCTGAACTGTTAAGCATTGGGACTCCCTCGCCATTTGCAACTGGGCTGCATTGCTTGAGGCTATGGACCTAGTTCACTGCTGTAATCACTTCAGGCCAGCTGCCAGGGTGTCCTGCCGACCTCTCTCTTCACAGTAGAGTTATGAGGTTATAAGTATCACTTCATTGTTTGGTAGACTGGCTGAAAAGTCTCCATTCATCTTTGCTGATCTTGTCCTATGCCTTGATGGTGTTCAGTAGTGTTCATGGGTTACTCAATTATGAGCTACTCATAGAGGTAGCTCCAAAAGATTTTGAAGGTTTTTAGCTTCCATCTATTTATTTTGAACCAGGGTTAGCGACAGAGTTAGTGACATAGTGTTAGGTGGAACAAAAGAAGAAATCTCTAGTATGTTAGAACAAAGCCTGGCTTCCTCTCTCAGCCCTCGCTTACTTGTGAGGGGATAAAACCTTGCTGGCCAACATCTGTTTCCTCTCTTGTTATTGGCTGAATTATGTCTCATCCCCACAAATCTGTATGTGGATGCCTTAACCCCCAGGGCCTCAAAATGTGACTATATTTAGGGATGGGTCCTTCAAAGGGATGATTCAATTAAAACGAGGCTGTTTGGGTGAGCTCTAATCCAATCTGTCTGGTGTCCTTAAGAGGACTTACAGAGGACAGCCAGGGATATACATGCATAGAGAAAAGGCCATGTGAAGAGGTGCAAGAGAGTGCAGAGAGATGCCTCAAAGGAAACCAGCCCTGACAATAACTTGATCTTAGAGTTACTGGAGACTTCCAGCCTCCAACACTACGAGAAAATAAATTTCTATTGTTTAAGCCACCCCGTCTGTGATGGTTGGTTATGGTAGCCTTAGCAAACTAAACTACTGCTCCTCTCTTGGGCAGTATGGGCTGTCTTTCACTTAATTCTAAAATATCTCCTTTACAATCATGGCCTTCATAGAATAGTGATGAGTAATCCATACAGTTCACTAAGTTCAGCTCAGTGCCTGTAGTACAGTGGTTATGATGCCAGCCACATACACGCAAGGTGGTGGATTTAAGCCCGGCCCGGGCCAGCTAACCAACAATGACAACTGCATCAAAACAGCCAGGTGTTGTGGCAGGCACCTATAGTCCCAGCTACTTGGGAGGCTGAGGCAAGAGAATTGCTTGAGCCCAAGAGTTTGAGGTTGCTGTGAGCTGTGACACTACAGCACTCTACCAAGAGTGACATGGTGAGACTCTGTCTCAAAAAAAAAAAAAAAAAAATTAACTAAGTTCTACAAATGAATGTTAATGAGAAAACTGCTTCTGTGATGCTAATCTCCAAATGCATCCTTCTTTTATTGGGTAAAAATCTGTTCTAATTTCTCCTTGGCATTGTTACATTCAAGATAATTCATAAGGCTATTTCATTTTGAAGTTTTAAAATGAGGCATGTGTGTGAAATTTATTTGTTCTTTAGTAATTCTCATTAAAAAATGTCAAAAGACATTCAAGATGAAGAAGGAATTTAATAGATTAAACTAAAAAGGTTATCATCAATAGAGATGTGATAATAATACTGATTTTATCTTTATTTAAAATCCTGCTACCTTATTTACCATGGATTTTTGGCATTAATTTTGATTTTAGGAAACATGACAATGAAATATTATTTTTCTCAATTTCTGAGTTTTGGGTCTCCTTCAATTTTATACCTGAGATGGGTGCCTTGCTTGCCTCATCCTAGCCCTAGCTCTGAATCTATAGATAAGGTGATATCAGGAGTGATACTCATGAGTTAATTCCTCCAAAACTCCCCCAGAAATTGTCCAGAGAATGGCTTAGCAGCTGACTCTACTGTTTAGGACATGTGTGGATGTAAGCTCACCAACAAAATTCCAAGAGGTTTTTACATCATTTCATATTAAAATTCTTTTTAAGAAGGACATTGTTGGCTGAGCTTTGGAGAGTTTCATAGTGGGGAAAAATCCAAGATTAAATTTCATAATAAAGTTGACATCAAAAGGGAATGATGGGAAGTGCTGGGGACAGAGTACACATGGGGCAGGGAAGATACAAAAATAAAAATCACCAATAGAAAAAAATCGTTGTAAACTTGTGGGCTGATGAAGTGCCGAATTCTTGCTTGCTCAAAAAATTCAAAGAAATGTCATATATTATAAATGATGACATTAGCAATTGTCATCAAGGGTGTGGAGTGACAAGAACTCTCATACTTTGCTGGTGGGAGTATAGTTTGGAAAACACTTCTTTGAAAAGAAATTTGGCAATGGATATTAAGGTTTGAATTATGCATGCCCTGTAACTCATTCCACTCTTAGCTATGCAACCCAGAGAGTCTTTCGCATCTGTGGACAGAGAGTTATACAGGAATGTTCAATGTGGCATCAGCCACCATAGCAACAGAATAGGAAATAACCCAAACTACTTTCAGAGGATGTACAATAACCTGTGGCATATTTGTAGAATGAAATGTCATACAGCAGGTAAACTGAATGAACTAGATCTACCTGTATTGATGTGAATAAGTCTCAAAAACAAAGCTGAAAGTATTGGCAAGGCCATAGAGCAATTGGAACCCTGGTGCACTGTTGGTGAGAATGTAAAATTGTAAACTGTGATGCAAACAGTACAGCAGTTTAAAAAATTAAACACAGAATTACCATATGATCCAGCAATTCCACTTTGGTGTATATACTCAAAATAATGGAAAGCAGGGACTTGAACAGATATTTGTACCCCCATGTTCATAACAGTGTTATCCATTGACAGAAGAATGGATGAACAACATGTGGTATGTATACACACACAATGGAATATTATTCAGCTTTCAAAAAGGGAAATTCTGACATATGCTATAACATGGATGAACTTGAAGATAGACTAAGTGAAATAAGCCAGTCATAAAAAGATAACTACTTTATAATTCCACTTGCAGGAGGTACCTAGAATAGTCAATTTATAGGGACAGAAAGTAGAATGGTGGTTTCCAGGGGCTGGAAGTATAGGCAGAAATGTGGATATAAATTTAATGGGTACAAAGTTTTAGTTTGGGAAGACGAAATAGTTCTAGTGACAGATGATTGTGGTAGTTGTACAATCGTATGAAAGTTCTTAGTGCTACTGAACTGTATACCCTGAGGAATAGTTAAACTGGTACATTTTGTGTTACAGATAATTTTACCACAATACAAAACAGATGAGTCAAAATCAAAAAAGCAGGTTATTAAGAGATATATTAGATACAATTTGTGTAAATGTGGAGAGAACACAAAGCAATATTATATAGTGTTTATGGATACCTACAGTTGTAGCAAAAACAGAAGGGAAGTGGTTAATTTGAGGAAGGGAGGGAGGGAATAGAGATGATGGTGGGAGGTGAGAACTACTTTATCATTATAGTAGTATTTTATTGATCAGAGAAATGGCTGAGAACTGCAAAATGAATTCACTTATGAGATCAGAAACGGTGGTTACAGGGCATGGGTGTGGTTCTTTGATTTATTACATGATTCTATATGTCTGAAATATGTATTTCATTATCCAGAATAAAATCCTTAAAAGTAACAATGGCATTTCATGTTTGGCTATCTCATCATTTCACACACGAGTGAGAAGATAGGACCTCCTACAAGTCGGATGGACACGGAGCCACCAGATGGATTCTAGATGGATAGTGAGCCTCAAACAACTCAAAAGCATGGGCTTTCTCCTATTTTGGTGCCGAGAAATGAAACCTGTTTTCCTTCATGGTTCTTTTATGACAACCAGCTCCAGATAGTCAGAAACACAGAGCTGACCCGCATGGAAATGGGTTCCTACTGTGCAGGTACCTGCCTCCAAAGACCATTTTGACCTGCTTATTTTCGCAGATTAGTGTATATCATTGAATATCGTGTTTCCTATACAGGCCTAGCCAGTGCCAATATTTATTTCTACATTTCTGATGACAACATTAAGCTTTATTCACTATTTAGGCATTTGTTCATGAGAACACTTATTATATAAAAAGCATTTTCATAAAAATACTGTAGGCTTCCCAAAGATAAGCAGAAGCTAGGGGCGGCACCTGTGGCTCAAAGGAGTAGGGTGCCAGCCCCGTATGTCGGAGGTGGAGGGTTCAAACCCAGCCC
>NW_003852555.1:1969482-2027466 GCF_000181295.1 Otolemur garnettii | reverse complement strand
AACCCAAAGATAAGCAGAAGCTAATGCAGGGGAATCATGAAGGCTTTTAAGTGAGAGTGCTCAGTTTAGTGTCCCAGAACTGACAGTTTCTTTATTTATAAAAAGGGGGATAATCATAGCACCTACTTCTTGGTGAAGAGGAGATTAAGGTACATGTAAAACACCATAATGGCCACATCCTAAGCACGTGGTAAATGTTAATAGACATATATACACCTAGCATGGAGCCCCCATTCAGCATGTAATTTTACTGAAAGGCCATTGCTTGCATCCTTCTTGGAAATACTTAACTATTCTCATTCTCATCATTGTGAAGTTATAACTTCTACTTCCAACACAGAAAAGGAGAAAATTCAGATGCCAAACATAAACTTTCACTACAGTAAAAATACTGTCTACTTCTAGAGTGTAATGATTCTTCATGGCTCAGACTGTAGTACTAAGCTCTTGAAAAGTTAAGTCAAAGTCTACTAAGTTGTCACACTTGAGCTTATGGGATTTTTTACTCTCAGCAGAGGAAGCTGTATTAAAATTTTATTCTGTGCATACCAATGAATGTGTGTGTGATCTGAGATGAGAGGTTCTAGGGCAGAACATAAAGAAAAGGAAAACCTAAATTCTGGATTATGTTTCTGTGCTATTTCCCAGAATACTCTTTGACCTTGCAAAATTTTCCCATGAGTCAAATGAAGATGACAGTACCCATTAGCTCTTACACATTTCTACCTTATAAAGAAAAGGGCTGCTATCAGGATTAATGAGATGATGTTTGTAAACAGCTTTGAGCTCTTTGGGAGACAGATGTTCTATAAATACAAATTATTAATAAAGTATTTATACTGATGATTGCAGGGAATGTTAACAGTGCTGGAGAAAAGAAGCCATCAATTAAATGGCACATTCAGTGGGAGGGAAAGTGTGGCTATGGAACAGAGATGCTCCAAAGGCGAGAGTACAAAGAGACCATTTGCACGATGCCAAAGAATTGTGTTAGTTGAGGATCTTTCTGGTTACGAGGATGGGAAAATAGCTTAGGACATCTCAATACTAGTGACTGGGTTAACTAAAAGACTGGGAACATAAGATCAAGTCCTACAACTGAAAAGTCAGATCCCAAAGATGTATTACCTCACTCGCCCGGGTCTGGGGAAAAGAGCAGCTCTTGACATCTCAGAGGACATCTGTGTCCTTCCCCTTGCTCTGTCCTATTCATTATTGAGTTTCTCTCTCTCCCTTTAATGTCCCAGTAGTATTTTTTCTTCCTCCTGGCCTCTCTGTCTCTTTTAACTTGACTCCTTCCCTGGTGGTTTCTCCTGATTCATGGCTTCCCCACCCTCATTGGGTTTTGCTTGCAGACTTTTCTCTGTGTAGCTCTTGACTTTGCCCCTCCTCGGTGGCTCTCTTGTGTTTTAACACCCCGAGAGGGAGGATTTGAGCAGTCTGCTTGGGTTGAGTAGTCACTAATGGGTATAAGAAGTATCTACGAGAAAAAGTTCTCATCCTTAGCTACCTCCCAGGCCTATTCATGCTCTCTCTCTCTCTCTCTCTCTTTTTTTTTTTTTTTTTGTTCCTTTTGCATTAGACACTAATTATTATCACATTCAGTTGTGAAATGAGTTGCTGGGGACATTAGACAAGGAACAGAAACCAACAGAAAGAAATTGGCTTTGACCGCCTAGCTGAGAAGCAGCTTCAAGGTATCTCAGTTCTCCCTGTTGCACCAATTGTCTACTCACAAATGAGATTGAATGACGTAGGATCGAAGTTTAGAACACTGATATTTATTTTTGTAAGCTCTTTAGGTTCTTTATATGTCACTTCCTCCAAATATGCAAAAATAAGACAGGATAAATCACCTTCAAACTATTGCTTAATTTGATGCAAATGTTTGCTATTTGAAATTTTATTCACCATAAAAGTTTTTTAAGTTTTGTGTTTAAATATGCTAATCTTTTTTAGTGGTCCTGGGACTTTACAGCTTATTTATAAAGACATTTTCTTCATCAAAATTATAAAAATAGTTTCATGGAATCTTCTCTAGTACTTCATATTTCCCACTAACTATTTTTACTTTTGAAACTTTAGTCCCTCTTATTACCATGAGAGAAACACAACAGTATGAGGAAATATTAATGTACTACTCCTAGCCTTTGATAGACAAACAATAAAAATATTGATGTTTAAAAGGTATAATTAATGACTATTGATTTTCAACAGTATTTAAAACTTAATGTCAAACAAATAAGCAATATAATTTTTCCTTCAGCTCTTATGAAACATATTTAAAATATGTTTCTACAAAAGGCCAGAAGGAAACTCTCATTACATTATTCAAGAGGTTAACATGCCTCCCCCAGTGCAACTCAGGTGCTGTCCTAAGCAAATCTTGGATGAAAGGGTTGATCAGAATTTAAATTGAAAAGATTTAGAAAAAAAATTTATAGAATTGAGGGCTTTTCTTATTAAACAAGAATAAAAATTAAACTAGTCATCAATTCACAAAGAAAAACAGCAACACCGAATTAAACCCATGAACAATAAAAGAGAGGAATAAATAATGATAAGAGAAATGGGAAATAGGAATACTATAAAATAAAGTTTAAAATACTTAATTAGGAAAAAGGAAAAACGTACATTTAAGAAGCAAATCTCAGAATTTTGAAAAGCTCAATAATGAAACCAAACTGTTGGTAAGGCTACTTAAGGATAGAGGAAGAGAAAAATATGAAACAACAAGAAAAATGGCTAGGCACAGATGCTCACACTTTTAATCCCAGCAGTTTGAAAGGCTGAGATGGAAGGATCACTTGAGGCCAGGAGTTCAAAGCCAGCCTGAGCAACTTAGTGAGACTCATCTCTTAAAGTTTAAAGCCAGCCTGAGCAACTTAATGAGACCTCATCTTTAAAAATAAAAATATATATATATATATGTGTGTGTGTGTATGTGTGTGTGTGCGAGGTGGGATAATTAAGTTTACAAACTCATCCTAGAAAAAGTGCTACATACCTCACTGCTGATTCTCATAATGGTCACCTTCAAGGTACTTTCCTTAGGAAGCTATGTATAGACGCTAGGGCCTAGTCCCCCCTTCAAAGCAATTTTCGAACTCTTTTTGGAACATCAGAGCTGAAAGACTAACAATTAAGTTTGCAAACTAAAAACTGCTATATACCTCATTGCTGAATTTCACTTCCCATCACCTGTGAGGTACTCCCCTTGGCCATCTGGTGACTGCAGTGATTTCAGCAATGAGGTAGGTAGCTTTTTTCCTAGGACAAGTTCATGGACTTATTTGTCAAACACCCCCATATATATAACCAAAGACACAAAGGAAATACTATGATTATGGCTTACTAGATAATAAACTTAAAAGCAAATGAGAGTGGAAACTGAAATCAAACTGGAGCGGCACAGGCAGTGTGGATAGAAAGTAAAAGTAACTTATGCAAGTTTCAGGGTAGAAAAGAGAGATTTTATTTAGGAAGAACAAAGAGGAAGTTGAGAGCACTTCCACAGAGAGTTGGAAGGAGAAAAGTAAGAGAGATCATCCATTCTTAATATTAATATGTATGTTCCTACAAATACGTAAGAAAAAAATAAATTCCCTAAAGGAAAAATGGGTTAAAAATTTCTAGAGAAGAGATTCAGCTGGTTTATATATATAAAAAAAATTTACCTCACTGCTAACTGAGAAATGAAAAATCAAAAAACTTAGCATTTTCTAAGCATCTTTGCAATAGGCAAAGATGAAAACAGAATAAAAAAGTGAAATTCTACTCCTTGTTGGTAATTTTTATTTTATAAGTACAAACTTTTTGAAAAGCAATTTGGCAAAATTTACTCATGTTCTTACTGAAGTATTTTTAGGAAAAATGTATTACAAATAGCAAAAATGTATTATGTATCAGTATATTTATTGCTTCCTACAGGTTGTTTATGGTAGTAAAAGGTAATAAAATAAATGATTTAAAACAGTGTATTAAATAAATGATCAGTAATATATTCTTATAGTAAAATTCCATAGAGCCATTAAAATGATGCAAATAAATTCTTCCTTTTAAGGAATATCTTCCTGATATATAACATAATAGAAAATAAAAGACTTCAAGGAGTGAAATCTCTTTTGTTAGAAATGTATCTATTTAAAAATTTTTAAGTGTCATAACCAAAATATTGACAAATTCCATTTGGGTTAAATTACATTTGTTATAAGTGATTATCTTCTTGTTATTTATTTTTTGTGTATTTCCTAGTGTTTACATTAACCACCCACATATTTTTAATAAAATAGTGAGATAAATATTGACAAAAGTATTACTTTTTTGTCATTATTGTCAACTGTATTGTCATCAACAAATATTTTTCCAGTATTTTACTTACAAACTCTCGAACCTATAGAAAATCGAAAAAATGTTAAATTGGCCGCCCACAAACTCTTTATATAACTTCAATAGTTGCTATTGTGCCACATTTGCCTCGTCTCTCTCTGTCTCTACAATGAACTATTTGTAAGTTGCATGTATCGTGAGATTGCCTCTCTAAATATGTCTGTATATAGCTTCTAAGCAAGGGAATGTTCCTCAAAAGCACTTCCCCTACATCGCCAAAGACAATGGTCAAGTCCAGCCACTCACTGAGACTCCTCTGAGTCTCAACTCTGAAATACTGTTATACTGTGATCTGTTATTTCTCTGGGGTGACATGACTTGGAGCAGGGAAGTTCATAATTATTTTCCATAAAGGCCTTCAATATAATTACCCTTTTATATGGTTGGTAGATGTTTTCTTAAAAATTGTGGGTACCCAGTGATATGTTCCCTTGGAATTCCATTTCAATTAGAAATCCAGCACATATGATTTTCCAAATACTCTTCCACTGGTGATACTTCCTACTAGTTTATTTTCAACTTGCCACTTGCCAATTGCTGTTATGGACTTGGCTTTCAAAGAACATTCAGGATAGCTTACCATATGTCTTCTGGCTTATTTTCTGAGACTATGCCTCATTATTTTTAATACCTGAACTTTGTAGAAATTATGTATTTCTGGGGTTTTTTTCCCCTGACTGAGTCTCACTATGTTACCCTCAGTAGAGTCCCATTCTTCACAGCTCACAGCAACCTCAAACTCTTGGGCTTACTTGCCTCAACCTCCCAAATAGCTGGGACTACAGGCACCCACCACAATGCCCAGCTATTTTTTGTTAATGTTGTTGTTGTCATTGTTCTTTAGCAGGCTCGGCCAGGTTTAACCCACCAACTTTAGTGTATGTGGCTGGTGCCATAACCACTGTGCTATAGGCGCCAAAACAAAATTACATATTTCTTACCGAAATATATTTCAGCTCATGTTTTTGTAGAAAAAAAAATTATGTTTATGAAGTTAAAACTTAGTCCAACATTTTAAAGTGAATGACATCTGAAATGACCTTAGATTATATCCTACATTTAATTGTTAGGACCTCACAATCCTGAGTAGAAGCAGACTAAATTACTGCACACTTGCAACTCTTGGTTAACAACAATACTAACCTTTCAGGAAATTGGTAGAGGGCTTTGCATTGAAGAATAATGGATTATATATTTTTTCCCATTTAAAATAAGAACAAATAGGCTTGTAGTCAGTATTCTTAGGAAGAGTTTTTTTTTTTTTTCCTATGTGTGAATTACTTATATGAAGCAAGAGAGGCCTGTGTTTACTGAATTTTAGTTTTCGTGACTGAATGTATAGCTTTCAACACTCAGAACATGTTGACTTTCTTTGCTTCATTTGTAAAATGATGACAATATCAACCCCTTCTGAGGATAGATCACATCAGAGTTACAAGTAAATGCCTCAGTGGAAAGGTGATGTAACCATTTCTGATTTTTTTCATTGGATGGGTTGTATCTATAGACTCCATTCGTGCAGATTTGAATACCGTGGGAGCAGGAACATTACAGCAAGAAAATTGAATAAATAATTTTACAAATAATGGGATGCCACTTATTAATAATCTACCAAATGCCAGAAATATCCTTCAGGGAGTTATTATTCATCAGTGTAGAGAGGTTAGAGTATGAAAGTCTTGAATAAGCCAAATAAAATTCCAAAGAAAATGCACATTTGAAAAGGACATTGATGGGTGGGTCATCAGGGAATTTTTAGGGCAATGAAACCACTCTGTATGATACTACTACAAAGGTAGATACATGTCATTATATATTTACCCAAACCCATAGAACATGCAACACCAAGAGTGAATCCTAATGTAAACTGTGGATAATGGTGTGATAATGACATGTTAATGGAGGCTTATTGATTAGAGCTGAGGGTGGGGATGCTGTTTGTGTGTGTGTGTGTGTGTGTCTGTGTGTGTGTGTGTGTATGAAGAGGAGTACACAGGGATCCTCTGTATCTTATACTCAATTTCTCTGTGAGCCTAAAAATGCTCTAAGAAACAAAATTCATATTTTTTGTTTTAAAAAAAGGAGTATTGAACAAAAAAGCTTACTCTAATGGCTAACACAAAGCCATTTTATTTTTCTTTGTTTTCTGTTTTCTATAGCTTTGTCAAATCTCTAGGTCAGTCAGATTCCATAACTTTACACTGGTAAATCTGGACCGGTCTGAAACTTTACTTAAAGCCCTTCTCTCTCCCCTAAAGTAGGGGTAATTTGGGACTCTGACAGCTTGAGTGCATAAACCAGAGGAGACAGGTGCTCTCACTTGGAGATGGCCTCCTACCTCCCCAAGGCCCAGTCCCTTGTATGAGTTGGGGCAGAAGGCAAGGAGGGATGGGAGACCGATTTCTTTGTACTCAGCGGCTGGTGCTGTGCCTGCTGTCTGCAGGTTAGGCTTTCTGATGCTGGCACTTTCATGGGGTACATGGAAAAATTCTTTGGAAGATCCTGTAGTGCCTCCTTACTGCATCATTCCTTGACCTTGGTAATCTAAAGTCAGGCAACCTCTCCGTTTCTCTCTCAGCCCTCCCACAGTCTATTGTTTAGTCTGTTGCTGTTGGGGTCCACTTGCTCAGTGGACAGGTCTCATGTGGGGGACTGACAGAAAGACAAAAGGCATCTTCTACAGAGTCCAGTTAAGCCTTGGAAAACCCATGCATCCTTGCCAGCTTAGCAAAAGGTATATATACTGTTCAGTTCTGTGCCATTCCCTGTCATTTCTTTCCAATACTCCAGGTTAGCAAGCCTACTGCCTAAGCAGACATCCACTCAAGAGTAGAATGTCATTTTCCTCTTCCTGGGATAAATAAATACAGAGTATACTGTCATCATTCCAATCTCTATGAGTAAATTTTTTGGAGTTTGCCTCTCACTCAAAGTGTGGCAAAAGGATTTAAATGAACAGAGTACTCTCTGCAAGGTCTATGGCTCCAAACTGGTTCTCCTTCCCTCTTCTCCTTGGTTTTCTTACATAGCTTGAGAAGGTGTGCAGGTGAGGAATGTGGGTGCTGGATAGCAAGAGCCAGACCCAATGACCACACTTCAATAACCTACCTTACATATAGGTGCCTCTCTTTTAATCTCTTTAGAGCGTGTCACCTTCAGCATTTGACTCTTTAGACAACACATTAGCCTAATACATTCTAAAGAGAGCCAGTTCCAGGGCAGTATCAAAAGTCCTTCTTTGCATCTTGCATAACTGGTTGTGTTTTGACTTGATCTAGTTCCAAACCTGTAAGTCTTCTCCTGGTAAAGTTGTCTTAGCAAAGCTCCTGTGCTACGCCTGCCCCCTTTGAGGGGCAGCTTTTTACCTAATTCCTTCCATTACCAAGCACTCGCAAAGAGAGAAGTGGCCATCAGATCACTTTAGTCCTGCTAAGTGGTGCATACTCTAAGCCCCTTCTCTAAGCAGGACTTTCTCATTCTTACCTGAAAATCACCTAGCAGCTTCATGGAAACTTACTTACTTCTAGGAGCCTTTCCAGAATCTGTAAAGTCATTTATAGTAGCCTGCAAGAACTGTAAGGACCCGCTCTTGCATGTGCACACTTTACTTTGGAGGTAAGAGAGATGCAACCTGACCATCAGGTCCCTCCCTGAAGACTCTAAGGATTCTTTCTCCAGTCTTTTCCTCAGTTTATTAGGAAGAGGAAGGGTGAGGTAGGGGATTGAGGTAGTAGTTATAAGAACTTACATCAAGTCTCCCTTTATAAACCTTAGAAACATTGTCTTACTGAATTTTGGGATCCTTTCTTTAAAATGTGGGATTCTTAATACTTTCTTGACCTCAGCTCTGGTCTCAGATCACTGATTCTCAGTCAACATGCAAAGTTCCTGTCAATACCTTCTTATTTACATTCAGAGTTAGAAAGTCATGATTCCTATAACAAAATCATGGGTTTTTTTCCCACATTTTTTTTCACTGGGGTTGGATATTTAATCATATGGGGATAGATTTTGATAAAAAGAAGGAGGATAAATAAATACAGAGTATACTGCCATTGTGTCACCATCTTTCTTATTTTTGTTGCTGGGTGATTTCATTTTTACACATCTTCAAAATCTCAATGATAAACATGTCCTGAGTGGGTGTAAGAGATACATTGTGAGTGATGAAGGAAGATATATTCTATCAACGCTATGAAAATAAAACATGTGTTATCATGAAGCTTTTAGTAATTTAATCTTATTTAATCCTCTTGTGTAACACTAAGCCAAGCATCAAAAACTCACCTAATCCTTTCATGGGTTCACCATTCACTTACTCATCAATTAATCATCTGAGTCTTGGTTGACTTCATATAGCTCACTTCCTTGTCTGAGCAGGAAATGTCCCTGGAGCCTGGTCTGACTGCTCTCTGCCCTATCAGTATTATGGAAGCAGAGTGTGCTTCTCTGCCAGAGGCAGGCAGTGATGGCCCAGTGGACAGACCCTGCCTAGTCAAGGATCTTTCCTACTGCTGTCTAAGAGCTCTGTGGCCTAGGACAGCGGTCCCCAACCTTTTTGGAACCAAGGATGGATTTTATGGAATAAAATTTTTCCGCAAACCAGATTGTGAGGGAGCAGAGGAGGATAGGAGAGAAGGCAGAGCTCAGGGATGATGCTGCAAGATCCAGTTCCTAACAGGCCAAATACCAGCACCAGTCAGCAACCTAGGGGTTGGGGACCCCAGCTGTAGGGGTCTATATCTATATCAAGCCTGTTTTTTCCTTTATAAAATTAGCAGGGGTCCTCAAACATGGGGCCAGTTCACTATCCCTCAGACCACTGGAGGGCCAGACTACAGGCTCCGGGACAAGTTGGCTGCTAAGCAGAATAGGCAGCGGTGGCAAAAACACCCAGTGGGCCGGATAACTGTCCTAGACAAGCTGCATGTGGCCCCGTAGTTTGAGGATGCCTGAAATGGATTAGATTAAAAGTTTCTCCATACTGAGCAATACCATGGATATCACACTGCTAAAAAATGTAATTCTTGCCCAATATCATAAAAGGCCTAAGCAAAATCCCTCTTCTCACAAACGAGTATTATTTGTTTATTATATTATGTAATTATATTGTCATCTTGGAAATTTCTACTCTTCTGGACCAGGGAAAGGATATATTAGTCAAAGCATGAATTACCCTGAAATTTATAGGATAATATGTTTCTTTGGAATATTTACCTTCCTAATTTTGTTCTGCTTAACCTAGTATGGTAATAATTCATATTCTATGAGAAATTAATTTTTCTGACAATCTAAATATGAATAACCTACATGTTGATAATTGATTAGTAGATTATTGATGATCATTTGAAACTCATTATGTATTAGATATTATGTCACATGATTTTTACATACTGTATAATTTTATAATAATTGTTTGAAAGGAGAACCATTATTTTTCCCATAATGGTTCTCTTTACAGAGAAAGAAACTGAGGCTTAAAATGGTTAAGAGATTTGCCCAAGGTCACATGATGCTTAAAGGACTAGGATTTCAATTCAGGTCTGTCTGACTCCACAACTTGAACTTCTAACCGCTGCCTTGAGCTTTTTCTCTTTCCTGCCTGGGTTGGACTCTGTGTCACACACTGTCATAAATTTGTGCATTCCTACTCTAGGCAACATGTATGCAAATGTTAGTTTCCTAGACCAGTGCTCATTTCAGCTCCTAAAAACTCAAGAAATTATCCCCTTCATTTTTTTCACTATATTTTCACTTACTTGAAAATATTTGATGTTTTAAATATAGAAGAGAAAATAAGAACAGTTATAACATATGGAAATAAAACAATTCAAAAAATATACAGCTCGCAATCTCACTATTTGGAAATACTGTCAACCTTTCAGTTCTCTTATCCTCCTGTCTCACTGCTATTAAATCTCCATTTTCAACATTTTTTTAAGTGTTAGGAAACTGTAGACACTATTTTTAGCCTACTTCTTTTCCTTTCATTTGGCGGTAGATGAGAAGTTCCCTACTTTTTTTTTTTTATTGTTTCAGGTTCATTGAGATTACAAAGAATTAGGCTTCACTGTTTGCATTTGTTAGGTAAAGTTCCTCGTATAATTGTGTCCTACCCCCAAGAGGTGTTCCATACACTGTAACCCCCCATCGCCCTCCTTCCTCCCTTCTCCCTATACTGTTGTCTCCTTACCCCCCACCTTGAATTGATTTGAGTTTTCCTCTTATGTGTGCATGTGTTAGATCATCTACTGCCTTCACATTAGAATTTAGTACATTGGATTTTGCTCCTCCATTCTTATGATACTTTACTAAGAAGAATGTGTTCCACCTCTGTCCAGGATAATACAAAAGATGTGAAGTCACCATCTGTTTTAATGGCTGAATAGTATTCCATGGTATACATATACCACTGCTTGTTAATTCATTCTTGGGTTGGTGGTCATTTCAGTTGTTTCTACATCTTGGTGATTGTAAATTGAGCTGCAATAAATAGTTTAGTGCAAATGTCCTTGTGATAAAATGATTCTTTTTCTTCTAAGTAGATGCCTAGTAATGGGATTGCAGGATCAAATGGGAAGTCCAGTTTGAGTTAAATGAATTATTTCTGAAAAATAGGAAAGCCAAGAGTTATGTCCAATAGTAGACTCATATTAATGAGGATGGGGGTGGGAGAATGTGAGTCCTTTCCCCAAAACAAAAAAGTCTTATAAAATCTGTGCACAGTTTCTGCAGGTGTGGCTTTTCTGAGATGTAAGCAATCCAGAAAAGGGACAAGTGTATTCCTGGCCCCCAGGAAGAACTGGAGGTGACCATATTGGACACTGGTGTTGGGTGATCGGCCATTGCACAGTAACTCTAAGAAGTAGAACAATTAATTCAGGAATTTTCCCTTCACTCTTGCTCGGTTTTCTATCTTCATACATCTGTAAGGTCAGGGAGGAAGACAGGATATACTTCAGTCTTCATTGCAAAAATGGCTCATATGTATTCCATCATGACCCTAGATTTTGTCACTGTTATTTTTCAGGAGCTAGTGATTTGTTGTCTTGGCTTGTAATCACTGGACTGAGGAGCATTGTAGGCTCTGAATTGCAAATTAATCAAACAACTATTTACATGCATAGGAGCCATTTTGAATACTTTATTGTCTAGTTAGTGCTGCCATAACAAATGACCAAGAACAGGGTGGCTTACAACAGAAATCATTCTCTTATACCTCTAGAGGTCAGAGTTCAGAAATCACACTGTCTGTCAGCTGGACTTCAGTCCCTGAAAAGGCTCTAGGGGAGAAGCTTTCTTGCCTCTTCCTGCATCTAGCACCTATTGGCATTCCTTGTGCCTGGACCATTCCAGTCTCTGCCTTTGTTACAGACACCATCTCCTCTGTGTGCCTTTTCATCTTCTGTCTCCTATTTGGACACATTATTGGATTTAGGGGTTCACATTATTGGTCTCATCAAGAGTTTTTATTGTTGTTGTTGTTTGTTTTTGAGACAGAGTCTCATTTTGTCGCTCTGGGTAGAGTCTGGGGCATCTTAGTTCTCAGCAACTCAAACTCTTGGGCTTTAGTGACCCTCTTGCCTCAGCCTCCTAAGTAGCAGGGACTATAGCACCCACCACAGTGCCCTGATATTTTTAGAGGTCTCTCTTTCTTCAAAGACCCATTTTCCTGTTAAGTCACATTACTAGGTTGTGGGTAAATATATCTTTTCTGGCAGGAGGACAGGAGAATCATTCTACCCACTACACTCCTGTATTCCAGATACTTTGAACATGAGCAGGCATGAAAGATATTCAAGTAAGTAATCAACCCCGTATGGTAAGTGCTAGAAAACAAGCCTGGTAGAAATGCTATGGGGACATGGAGGAGGAGTAGACAATCGGGGTGAGGGGATGAGGGGGTGAGGAGATGAGAATGGCAGGAAGCTGCATAAAGAATGGCAGTTGAAGCTAATTTAGGAAGATTCATTTGGGCCCTTGACAAAGGCTATCAAAACAAACAAGCAAAAACAAAATGGTTGGCTTTACATATGGTTATTTTAAATATGACAGGTGAGCCAAGTGAATGAGTGTTGGACATTAGAGAATTGTAGGGGCCAGGTATGGTATCTCACACCTGCAATCCTAGCACTCTGTAAGGCAGAGGCAGAGGTAGGTGGATTGCCTGAGCGCAGGAATTTGAGACCAGACTGCACAAGAGTGAGACCCCATCTCTACTAAAACAGAAAAACTAGCTGGGCTTTGTGGCAGGTGCCTATAGTCCCAGTCACTTAGGAGGCTGAGGCAAGAGGATCCCCTGAGCCCAAGAGTTAGAGGTTGCTGTGAACTATGAGACCATGGCACTCTACCCAGTACAACAGAGTGAGACTGTCTCAAAGAAAAAAAGAGAGAATAGTAGAGACTGTGGCAAACCAGGGACAAATACACGAATTGGGAGAATTGAGGCTACGACCAAATCTGAAGAGGACTAAAAGACCACACTTTTACACATTGAAATTTGACCAGAGTCCCCCGATCACCATGATGAACTTGGGTGAACTGGCATTCCTTTTGTTCAATGAGTTCCTGAGAGCTATCTTTAGATACATTAAATCTTCCCTTCATTTCTAGTTCTAGGCTAGTTCTACCTCTCTTGATTTCTCCTCTGAAATATTCTAGCACCTCTACCTTTTCTTCCCTTCCCTTCCCTGCACCCAGCTTTCAGTGTCCAATCTATCTTCTCTACCCCATCTACCTTTATTCTCTCATGTCTAACACCAGCCCTCTTCACCCACTGATGGTGCATTTGAGTTTCTGGTCTCTGACATGGTTACTGAGCATTTACTTGTTTCCATGTCAGTTCTCCTCTCTAATTGGAAATCTCCCCAAGGGCAGAGACGGCCTTATGTTCCTTTCTCATCTTCCCATCTTCCCAATGTCCATCACATGAGAGTAGTCAGTAAATAAATGAACTGGAAAGGAAATGCTAGTTCAGTGCATTAGAGTCCAGTTTTATGGAGGCAAGCACATAAAACCCCAGCCCAAGATTTATCTTCTAATGTCAATGGTGAAGTGTTTTAGTGAATGATTATTCACACTGGTATTAGGCAAGCATGTACAGGGCTCTAGAAAGAACCAATTTCTTTGTCAATACTTCCGTAATCTCTCTTGCTTCTGCTGCACAGATATTGCTCCTATTTTCTTGGTTCTCAATCTAGCAAAATCTGAAGGGGGCAATGTTACATCACTGCCATGGAAGACCACCCAAAGTGCATGTAGTTCATGATGGTCCAGCTCATAAGGCAGTGTGGGTGGCTAGATGAGCAAAACTCCAACATTTGATGAGCATCATCAAATGCTTTTCATCCTGCTCAGTAACCATGTGAGAGACCACAAACTCAAATGCACCATCAGTGGGTGAAGAGGGCTGGTGTTAGACATGAGAGAATGGTGAAGAGTGCAGCAAACTGGAGACCAATGGCGCTAATGGGATGCCAGCTCCTGGGCTCCAGCCAGTGATTGCTACTTGAAATGTGTCTGGTGCTGACATGTTGTCAGAGATCAAGTGTTTCAAGGGAAGATAAAAATCTGGATTTTGGGGTGCTATTTCTAGATTTTAACATCACCATATGGATAGAAAATAAAGTAGATGGCTTTTTTGCAACTTCCAGAGAAAAAGGTGCCAATAACTTATCTCAGTCCTATGTAGTATTCTTAGAACCTTATAAAAGCATAGGAGGGTTTTTAAACCTGACTTGGAACATCTCCTGAAATGTTTTTCCCTCTTCAAAACTGAAGTTTTATGAAATGACCATTTGAGAAAAAAAAAAAAATCTGAAAACGAAGCTTAACAGTCAATCAGAATCTTCTCAATTAAACCTCAATATCATATCCAGGAAATTTGAAGAACAGATTCAGAAGGTAATTTTTCTTTAATTTTTAACTAAAATAGCATTACTCTCAATGGAAGAAATGGACTAATGTTGGCTCTGGTGAATTTTTCTTGGTGTTGCAAGAGTGAGAACATGATCTAAGTGTCTCCTTAGCTGTCAGGGGCTCCCTGAAGGGTAGATTCCAACTCCCTTCAATAAAATCTTGGCATACACTTCCCTGGGGTGGAGGCTTTATTTTCTCGGGCAGCTCCCCAATCTACCATGACCCAGCTGTTGGAACCAACCCAGTACTATAAACACACATGTCTGTGTGTCTATGCAACTTAGTCATTTTGACTTCAGGGATTTTGCTGTCACCTAAAGCTCATTCACAAACCTAAGTCAGGAACTTAAGAGTAAACCCATAATTGAGCAGATAGGAGGTGGACACCATTCCAGTGTGCCGGGCACCATGCTAAGTATATTACATGCATTTTCTCATTTAATCCTCAGAAAAATATTCTCATGGGAAACCACCTTGTAGATACTGTGTGTGTGTTTGTATATATAATATAAAATAGGAAAGATAGCTGACTTACATTAGCAAGGGGATTAGCTAGCTGTATTATAGTATCAAATCAGGAGTAAAAGTTTTACTGTCAGACAGAACTGGGTTTTAGAGCTGCCTCTTCCAAGTTACTTGACTTCTCTGATTCTCAGTTCTTTCATCATAGGCCCTAGTAAGTGCCTGGCATATAATGATGTAAATACAATGAGTGGGAATTTGCAAATACCATGCTTGGTGCAGAAAATATCCAGGAATTTTTATTCCTCCCAGATTAGGATAAATCTGATTCTTCCTTATACTTTGAGTACTTAACAGAAAATTCACTGCCTATAATTGAGATTTTCTTCTTTGGCCCTGGTTTATAGAGAGGTCAAGTATATTTTGAGCAAACAAGATACTTTATATGGGAGTGTACCATCACCAGAAACATCGTGCAAATTATTTTTTTGAGACAGAGTCTCACCTTGTCACCTTCAGTAGAGTGCCCTGGCGTCATAGCTCACAGCAACCTCAAACTCTTGGGCTCAAGTGATCCTCTTGCCTCAGCCACCCAAGTAGCTGGGACTACAGGTGCTCACCATGATGCCCAGCTATTTCTAGAGATGGGGTCTTGCTCTTGCTCAGGCTGGTCTGGAATCCTGAGCTTGAGCAATGCACCCACCTTGGCTTCCCAGAGGAAGAGGATTACAGGCAACCACCTTATCCCAGGAAACTAACTCATTCCTAGCTTATTCCTAAAAGTGGCTACAGCTTTTAAGGAACTGATTTGAGTTTAAATTTGTGAACTTAGGTAGAGAAAGTCCTGGCTTCCACACTGTAATTTTCTTAGTGTTGGTTATAGCTTCTAAGTGAGCAATGGTTAAGATCTGGCATTTCCATGGTTACCTATTCCTCAGCACCTCAGATGCTTTATATTCTCCCATTTTCTGAGAAACCTCCACAATTTGTCATCATGAAGGAGTCCTTCATGGACAGGTGTATTTTTCCTCTGTTTCTATTGTTCGGCTCCTTTAACACTTACGGCCTTATCTTGCTTTCAGGTTGCTATTGAGTTGTTCTGTTTCTGAGGCATTTAAAGGTTTTAACATATTTTTCTGCTTTTTCTTTTTTCTTTTTTTTTTGAGAGAGAGTCTAACAATGTCACTCTTGGTAGAGTACTGTGGCATCACAGCTCACAGCTCACTCCTAGGCTTAGGTGGTTCTCTTGCCTCAGCCTTCTGAGTAGCTGGGACTACAGGTGCCCACCACAACACCCAGCTATTTTTTCTTGCAGTTTGGCCGGGGCTGGGTTTGAACCCACCCACCCTTGGTATATGGGGCTGGCGCCCTACTCACTGAGCCCCAGGTGCTGCCCTTTTTCTGCTTTTTCAATTTGATGTCATAGTCTTATTGATTCATCTTCACATTTTATACAGTATAAAATATTTACTTGAATCTAATGTCGTTTGGTTTTTAGGACCAGATGCCAGATCTCTGTGTTCCTAGGTTCTTGGTTCCCAGCACTGAACAATAGTTACTGGTACCAAGTTGATGGGGAAAAGGAGTAGAGCAAGCAGGTGTAAGCAGGCAAAGTGCCCAAGTTCATTAAAGCACAATACATTCCAGAGAAGGAACGGGTCAGCCCCAGGGGTAGAGGGGCCCCAAGATTTCTCCTATTATGCTGACTTCCTAATTTTGTTAAGTGTGGGGGGTGGAATATTCACAGTTTTTCTTGGAAAAGGGTGGAGAATTCCTGGAATGGGGAGCCCTCCCCTTTTCTACTCCTGTAAGTCAATTTCCGGGGGTTGTCATGGTATTTGTAAACTGTCATGGTGCTGGGGGGTGTTATTTTCACTATGTTAATGGGGGTAGGTCATTTATGCACACTGTTTCCTGAACCCTGCACATGCATCAGAGACCCTCTAACAAGACTTTAATAACATCTTCACTTTGTGATTTCTCTGTATCTTTTTGGTTGATCAGTTCTCGGACACCCTCTATTGTAGAACAAACATCTGTTCTGTCCTTGGGGAGCCCCTTTGACTTGTCCATCTATCCTTCCGTCAGAGACTCCTTCTGGCTAATTTGTTCTTCCCAGCAGACAAAGCACCTCCTGGCATCACCTGCCTCTCTACAGACACCCCTAGACAAAGTATCTGTTCCCCTTTCTCCTTGTCCCTACCTAACAAGGTCTTGGTATAACTTTGTGAGATACTCATCCCCAGCTATCTCAGTGAATTTAGAAAACTAGTTATGTCTACCATCTGTTGCTGCCATTCTGTTGTTATCTCTGAGGTGTCCTATCCCAATATGCCCAAGAGCCACTTGCCAAGAGTTACCTCCAGCGTGATTTGTCCATCTACCCACCCCCCTAGATACGACAGTTGCTGTGAATGGCTTCTTTAGACTAGCTATGGAAGCAAACACTGTACTTTCTTTTTTTTTTTTTAAACTGGGTTGAACTGTTTTTATTTATTTATTTACTTAAATTCAAATTCATATATAAACAATTATGCATTCATACGAACGATAAAACACTGCACTTACAAACCTGTTTGTGCTACGATGTGGTTAAGACACGGTGTGGAATTAGTCAAGGCATCAGCTGAAATGGCTCACATTGTGTTAGTCTCTTTGTGGAAATAGATTAGTAATTGAAGTCCTGTAGATTTGCATTACTTATTGTTTTTTCACTTTGTTTTGTTTTGATAGTAAGCCAGAGAATTTGGTCCATAAAGAAATTGTGCTTGCATTATCGTCAAGCTTTAGGGGAGGTAGTACTGTGCTGATGCTGTGTATGCGAGGGTGTCTGGGAATGTGGGTTCCTCTTGTTGTTGAACAATAAAATGTGAAGATGACCCATTGATTTTCACTTCCTTGATTTAGTCATCTTTGCTTTAAAAATAACATGATAAGGAATGTCTTATAAAAGAGAGCATTCTATTTTTTTTCAATTACCTTGCTGTAGAATTAGAAAAAGAGGATAAAAATAAGACTATATGGTCAATCTCCTGTGTCAATTAATGTAAATAAATTGAGGGCTAGTTTCAAATGTATGAATTTAGACTTGCTAAATAATGAAACTCTTAAAAACAAACTACGCTCAATTTCTAGATACAAAGTAGGTCGTACTATAGTATATCAGGGATGAGTAATTTCACACCTTCAGCAATTATTCTTTTAATGGCATAAAAGAATGAAGGGATAGGTAATTTGATGCTACCCTGTCATGGTCTTTTGTTCTTATGCAGAGAACACAAACTGAGCAGAAAAAGAATCCAAATTTTCTACCAGTGAAATAGAAAAGCAGGATAAAAGATTCAGAATATATATCAAAAACATGGCAGCAAATTATTATTTTTACATGGTCCAAGAAAGCAATCTTTGTATTTTAGAAAGGATTGCAGCCCCCAAATTTGATTGGTGTCATAGCCACACTGCATACTTCCTTATATCCCACCCGTAATGACACACACACATAGACACACACACACCCCTCTTACAGCACATTGGATAAGTAGGTCATTGCATTTATCCTCCAACCATAAAACTTTCCATGGCAGCAGACCGATGCTTTTGGAGAAAATGGAATCAGTTTTTTCTATAAGTTACATGCTTCCAAATCACCTCCTCTCTACAAATAGAAATACTGTATGGGTATTGGAAAATTGTCAGCAAAATTTCCCCGAAGCTAAACAATTTAAGTTAAAACTCCATGCCCTTCAATTTGTTCAGATTTCTTGTCTCCTATAGTTAAACTGAAGGGGGAAGAGTGTTCGGTGAAATGTCTACTCAGTGATTCTATCAATTTAGAGCAGGATCAAACAAGCGAATGAATCATGCAATAAGCTTCGTACACTGGAAAATGGGTCATCTTTCCGTAAGCAGTGAGATGTCTGGAGCCAAACCAGGTTGAAAATGTCATTTAAGTAGATTCTTTTAACTTGTGCCTGAAAAAAAAAAAAATGTCACTGACAACTATTTGTCTTCTCAAAGACACTACTTTCAAATACCTTATCCCGCAAGCTGAAGAATATATTTAATTCCACAGAAAAGCCTTTCAGCACCCTGAGAAATCCTTTTTGTTCAAAACTAATCAATTTTTGCTTTGTGCACAAAAGTAAAATACTTTGTCAAACTCTCTGCAGAAATCCTTTTAGCTATCTTAAAAAATACATTTGGTGCAGCCCTGGCTGATTTCTGTTATATGGGCAAAAATTTACTTTGTCAAATTATATTCTTCAGAAAGCCTTTCAGCTGACTTAAAAATCCATTTTGTGCAAAACAATGACCATGCATCAGCTCAGAGTGATTGCACAGTAGTTACTTAGCCTGGCAAATGGCAGCAAAATGTCAGCTGAAATGAAAGACACACAGCCCAGGGCTTATCAGGGAAAGTGCAGATGATTCATGTAACATCATAAATAAATAACGCCGACTTTGTGTTGAGGAAGGTTTAACAGCCGGGGTTCTTTTACCAACCATAGTACGTTTCAAAGCACTAGTAATGGGGGCCTTACCTGGTGGTGGTGACACGTGCTAAGATAAGGTATACTGTCTTTAACACTCATATTTCAAGGTCACCAAACACTCTATTCATGGGTGAAAAAGAAAAAAAAATCTGTGCCTGAGGATAGGGTAGATATTAAAGTATCATCAGAGTAATAACAGTCACAAAGGGAATAACATTTTTCAACCTGATGCCCACATTAGCTACATCCTTCTGCACCATTTTTGTACCCTTGTTGGCTAAGCTCTGATAGAAGGAGTAACATAGAGGGAAAAAAGAGACTGGAAATGTAGCAATGCATGATAAATATAGAGATGGAGACCCTGGTCTTGGCTCATGAAATACTAGTTTCTAATAATATCAAGACATGGGTGGCGCCCATAGCTCAGTGAGTAGGGCGCTGGCCCCATAGGCCAAGGGTGGGGGCTCAAACTTGGCCCTAGCCAAACTGCAACAAAAACAATAGTCAGGCGCTGTGGCAGGTGCCTATAGTCCCAGCTACTCGGGGGGCTGAAGCAAGAGAATCACCTAAGCCCAAGAGCTGGAGGTTTCTATGAGCTGTAATGCCATGCACTCTACTGAGGGCAGCAAAGTGAGACTCCGTCTGTAAAAAATAATAATTATAATAAATCAAGACACCACTCAGCTGTTTCTTGAGAGCAGTTGCACAGGGCCCCATGCTCAGAGAGCCCCATGCTTGCTCTAATACTCCGCTGTCACCACCTTGAGATTCATGACATGGGGTCTTGCATGTCTCACTTTGCCACAGGGCCATGAAAATCATGTAACTGGCCATGATCAAGGACAATCAGGTTAGCTTTGTGACTTTTATGGATTCTAGGTGGGTTTAATTCATGGACTTCTTATTCCACAAAATCATATCAAAATTACATGTTATAACTACATCAAGCTGACTATATAGACATCTTTGAACTAAAACC
This sequence comes from Otolemur garnettii, assembly GCF_000181295.1. NCBI lineage: Eukaryota > Metazoa > Chordata > Mammalia > Primates > Galagidae > Otolemur > Otolemur garnettii. The sequence continues at coordinate 2,007,225 of NW_003852555.1, read as the reverse complement.
TCATTTTCCCCCAGTTTTAAAAGAAATTAAACAATTTCCATGAGTCCTAACACTATAATGAGGGCTTGTACTGTGGCTATTCCGCCCTATGGAGAAGTTGGCCCTGGGGCCCAGTGGGTAAAGAAGGGAGGCACAACCCATTGCTAGCACTGCCACCTAGTTGACGTGTGCTGCTCAGAAATGAGTGCTCCTGGATGTCAGCATTCTCAGAAAAGATGAGGCCACATTTTCTACTCACATATCTCGGCTGGTTCAGGGCATATGTTGCCTTTGCTGCAATTAACAACCAAATAAGGAGTACGGTTCATCCCAGAGAAGCTGCCAAAGTCTACAGTATTTTCAATACAAATATGAAGGTATTTTAAACGTTCCAAATCAGAATCTTATTTGCTCAGGGATGATTCACTTTGTGGCAACCATATCACACATGGTCACCTCACTCTGCTATCACGATCAGTTGGAAACAGAGGCCCTAAACAAAATGAGCGAGCATTCAGAATTCGTCTGCACTCTCTCTGCGTCTATGCCCTATGTGCTCATTTATTTTGATATGTCTTTTAACTCCACCCAAGGAGGCTGGTAACCTCCTTTCACTCCTCTACAAACCCAGGGACATCTCCTGTAAAATCTGACGGGGGCTGCTCCTCAAACTCCATGTTTTGTGTGTTTCACCTTCCTTCTTCCCTGCCCTCCCAAAGCTTTCAGGCCAGGTGTCTCTGATAGCTTCCCCTACACTGCGTGGAACGATGAATGATTAGTTTGATAGAACTTAAAAATTCTCCCTTCTCGGTTTTCTCAGCCCTGGATGTACATCATTTTGCCACAGAGTAGAAAATACCAGATATTCAGGCTTTCCCCCTAACCTTCATCAATCCAGATCTCCAGGGAAGGTGTCTGAGTCTTTATTTGTGTTTTTACAAAATTAGCCAGATAATACTAAAATTTGGATGGGCAACCTACCTACTCTTTGGTCAACTGACACACATACAGGAATGACTTTTACAGCATTCTTGATCATTATTTGGGAGAAAGACGTAAGAAATGAATAGAAGTCAAACATGATCGCCCTTCTGGGAGATATCCATATAATAAAATATTATCTTCTGTCTTTTTGTCTGATAGTATATCACACATGGGACCATGGGATGGATTTTTGCTGAATTTGAAAGGTATATTTGGTATGGTCAATTAAGGCGTAGGCTTTGTGGCATGTGCACAATTTATTTCACGAGCCTCTGGGAGCGTCTCAAGTAGATCGGCACATTTTCAGAGTGGCTGAACTGAGGTGCAGAGTGAGAGACCTGTGTGGCTGCCTTAGGGAGGACATGGAATATATTTTAAAATACTATGGACAGAGAAGATGGAAAATGAATTCAAATATGAGCTTTAAATCAAAAGCCAGGAGGGAGAAATTCTGAATCGCAGCCATTGATTTGTGATTGAGCTGCTTCTCACAGAGCAACGTTGTGTAGCTCTGCTTCAGGTGTAATGTTAGATGCCCAATAAATGTTTATAGTAGGTGATTAATAAGTGCTGATTACTTGGATAAATCATGGCAGGTAGGCTTCTTGAGTTAAGACATCTACAATTACATCTTCTTCATCCAATAATCACCATTTTTTATTTGCTCCCCAAATTAGGAGAGATTTCACAGTACAACTTACACATTTCACATTCATCATTTTCAAAATATAGAGTAAACACAAGTTTTCCCTCTTTTTCCAGTTTCCTCTGGACATTCTATGTTGGAATTTGAATTTAAGACATTTCAAAGAACCTGTTATGTTACCTAAACTCTGCTGCACTGCGTGAGTTCATTATTGCCACATTCTTCAGCATGCTCCTAGGTTCAAACCCGGAGAGAGTTTTCCTGGTAAAAAATATTTTGAATACCACTTAACATGCCAAGATTATTTGCTGAAGGCTGGCTGCCCTGAGAACACTCTTTGTTTTGAATTGGGACTGCTGGCTCGAAGAAGAAAAGTCTATAGATTGGAGCCTGCCTCCAGGGGACTGTGGCAGTCTCTTGTGTGGCTTGAAGAGAGAAGGAATTTAGAACCTAATTTATCAAGTTAATATTCCAAGAGTAGCTCACTTTACAAACCTCTATCTCCTAGGTCAAGGTCTCAAATTCTTAACCCTGTTGTCTAGGATACCCTTGTAAGTGCAAACATCATTTCTTGTGTGGTTATTCTTAATAATTACAATCTCTCAGGAAACTCCAGTGACCTCAGTACAGCCCTGAACTTTTCTTTCCCCACTCTTCTGCTGTTTCCTATTGTATCTCAGTGGGGAGGTCCCATTGTATTTTTCAATTCTCACTTGAACAAAGGCTCTGATTTGGCAGATCCCTCAAAATGGTAAAACTGGCTATAGTCATCCAAAACACCCTAGATTTTCACAATTATCTGCTTATACATATACAACATAGAACAAACCTTCTGCAGTGATTATCCACGTCCAATTCACTTTCAAGTTTAGACATTTTTTTTGCCTAATTCCCAGATCTCTACTTGCAATTCAGATGAAAGAGACCATGCATTTATAGCATATGTAAGTTACATGTTTCCTCTTCTTATTGTAAAAAAGGATCTGCTGGTGAATTTTTCTATCAGTCTGTATGTTTTAGCAGGTAACAGAGAAAGAACGTATTTTGGAAGCAAGAAAGAATTCCTAAACATGGGTGCTTTCCCGAAGGTGGTTTCGACTAAGGTATTAGGTATTTCAATTTTACTGGGCTTTGCCAGAAATAAATCACACCTTTAGTCATGGTCTGTATCTCTACAATAGTTTTATATATTTAAGTGTGAGTGAATTTGATTTATTTTTCCTGTGTCCACACAAATTATTCCACCTTATGAGTATTTATGTCAGCTAGGCTGGAGAATATTTTATACCTGGGCCCCACACTCTTTTTAGATTCCAATTTTATTGTGGGTCTGTTAAAAGGTCACTTTAACCTCTCTGCAAAATGAAGAGCATGAAGACACAGAGCTTTTCTGTCATTTTACCGATACATGTCAGTAAACATTCAGCTGGGCTTGTGTTGTAATACGTTTGTGAAAGAAAAGCTGTCTAGATACAAAGGATGACATGATGAATAATCAAAGTAATTCTGCGCCTCAGACCTAATCCTATAGGAAGTGTTATGATGGAGGGTCCTGGGCAAAAATCACATGATAATTTCAACGCAGAAAACAATTTCTGCTGGATTTGCCTCTTTCTCCGTGATACCACGCTGAGTAATGTCCGCTACCTCTGGAGGCCCTCGGGTTACAGCCAAACATTGATTATTTGTCAGATAATGCTATCAGACTTACAAAGACATGCACAGTGATCCTGCAAGGAAATAAATGACTCCAGCATTCTTTGGGGGGTCGGGGGAGAAAGCACAATAGGAGTCAATGCAATAAGAGCTCTAAGAGTTTACAACAGGTCAAATGACGGCTATGTTTTAATAAAATTTCAAGCCTGGTACCAAGATTATTGAAATTCATTTTCTCTGCCTAACACGACATGGCTTTTTGTGTTTCAGAGTAGGAACAGGAGAAACTTCAAATTTGTTGCCCCCCATGCCAGGTGCTGGCCGTGTTATTTATTTAATTCTCGAGCAAGTAGGCCAGATAGATATGGTCCTATAATGCAGAGAAAAAAAAAAAAATGAGATCTGGAGAGATCACGTGTAAGTAAGAGGTTTGTTGTCTGCACAATCCATGGTTAGTTATCAAAAACCGTAGTTATCTATGCTTATAGAAAATTGATGCTCATTTGCGCCCTTTTCAGAATATTTGGTACTACATGGAATAAAGTTCTAAGTACCTTTCTTTCTTTTTTTGTTCATGGGAAGATACAGAGGCACATAGGATTGTATGAACTTGGTTGTCTGGTATTATGAAAGATTTCCATATGTTCCAGGCATTTGGTTCTTGGTTTCTCAGGTACTTGTATCCCCGGGACCTTTTCCTGTGTTTCTGCTTGTTGCCAAAGCACCTGGCCGTGGTCCTTGGCTGTGCTGAGGCTCTGCCTTCATTTGAAGGGATTTACCGTCACATGACAAGTCTGAGGCCTGAGGATTTTCTATGTAACTGGTCACAGCCGGGGTAGGTTATTCTCTACATTGACATGGGATTAAGAAAGACTGTAATGTTCTGTGAAAAAATAAAACTAAGGGTCTTATAAAGTTGAATAATAAATGAATGAACAGCAAGCAGGAGTGTCTGTTTGTGGCAGAGTCTTTATCTTCAAAAGGTAGAGAAGTTTCATCCCGGGGAAGCCAGGTAAGGGAGCATCCCTGCTTCACCCCCGGTACTGATGGAAGCAGAACAGGGACACTTATTTCCCTCCAAGCGTTAACAGGCTGCCTATTCGGCTGTGCACTTCATGTTCACTTGCTTTAACAAGATTTACACAGTCCTAACTTACTTATTAAATGCTTCAAAAGCATTTTAAGGCAAGGATCTTCAAAAGCAAAATGCACGTCTCCGCTGTCATTCGGAAGCCTACTGCATGGGGTTCACTGATCTAAATACGTGTGCTGGAGTTAAAAAGAAACCATCCGATCTCGAATTTGCCTACTTCTGATTCCTGCTCTATTGCTCGGATTCCTTTTATTGAATCGCCCTCCTCCAAATTCTGTTAAAACCATGACTTTTAAACATTTCACTGAGTGAAATTTGAGAGTTAATAAATGTCGGACTTTTCAATGCAGAGAGGGGAAAGATATGGGTGTGGCCATAGAAGAATCTCCAAAGAGATCCTGCAAAGGTGTGCAGACTTTGAAACACAGGCTTCAATCTTGCCAGTCGCCCATGCAACGTGTTTAGGGTTGGCAGAAATTAACTCCAGTGAACAGTAATCTGTAAATAAAAACTCTGAAGTGTAAGGGTAATGCAGCAAATGAAAAAAAAAAAAACAAAACATTTCTCTGAAGAGAAGCACTCACTAAGCTCATTTGAACACTGGGCTGTCACAATCGGCACTTTAGAAAACCCTACCCTGAGTTCTATTTGATTTTCCATCAGAGAAACAGATGAGAGAATTTGTGTGCACTAAAAGATTTTTAAAATATCGATTTGAGGAAATAGAGGGTAATAAAGAGGATGATCCCCAGAAAAGAGAATTGGCTTTTTCTTGGCAACTCCCACGGAAGTTTCACATTACTGTTGGAAGAAATGTTTTCTGGAGATGAAATATTATGTAGACAGCGGAAAGGGAAAGGCCTAGGATGGGGACAATTTGTGTACATGTAGCTCTATTAATATCATTAGGCAGGAAAACCAGGGCGGTGAGCTGAAGGCTGCAGACGCAGTACCCAGTGCTTTATCTCCTGTTGCCAAGGACTACGTGATGAACTCTGCAGTGACCCAAATTTATTACAGAATACTGCTCCTTGCTGCTGTATCAAGCACTCTGTTGCAATTACAGCACATTAGGTGGAGGAACAAATCTCAAGGGGAAATGTCTAGTCTTTTAATCAAGTAGGAGAAAAGTCAGGGTGCTTAAAAATCACCCTACGAGATATATGTGTGTGTGTGTGTGTGTGTGCGTGCATGTGCGTACACACACACATATACAGGGTGGTCATCAAGTTCATGTGTAATTTAAACGTGAACTTGATGGCCACCCTGTATATTTATCACGTCTGTACACGTCCATCCCTCTATCTGGCAACCATCTTAATTTTGCTCAGGAAATGCTTTTATTGCATACAGGAGTCACAAATGTACAGTGCCCTCACTGAGTCTTTTCTAAGCCAGGATCCAGTTCTGTGATATTGTGTTCTCAGTTTTCAAGAACTTAGAAGTGGAGGGAAAGGACACAAAAGAAACTAAGCACTTGGACAAATAATTTATTATAAGATATTTTTATGTCTTCATTTTCCCAGGAAATACTTCTTTATCAGCTTTACTCTTTAAAAAAATGGGGTTTCTCTGCTTTTCAGCCCAGAAATCTGATTGCTTGAGGAAGCCCAAACAACATCACTCCAAGAGCTGTATTTCAGCATTTAGAGGGAACAAGAAGGCTCTGGCTACAAGGATGCTGAACCTGATAAGTCATTGATTAGTTGTAATGGATGGGAGGAAAGCTTATATAAACAGGCTTAGGAGACACTATTAACATGTTTTATAGGAGAAACGAGGGATGGTTTTACACAATTCTCTGAAAAATCTTCTAAGGAAGATTTAAGAATTATAAATTTGAATCACAAATAAATCAATGTAGCTCGGATACTAAGAAACTATAAAATAATGGGCAGAGGAAAGGAAATAAAAAGTAAGCAAAAGGAGAAAAGGGAAGACCAGAAGAAAGCTACGGGTTACGTCTGGACTCACAGGCCATTGCGAGATAGTTTGTTTTGCATTTGACGTCTCTGTGTGTGTTTTAAATCATCTGTGGCTTACAGAGCCATTTAAAATGGGGAAACTGGTTTGTGTGGAAAAATCACAGCTTGAAAAAGAACGGTTAAAGTTACACCAGAGGTGATGATCCTGCTCACGGCATTTTAGAACTCCTTATTGATATCTTTTTTATCATAAAGGCATTCACCATGTCAAGAAGCTAAAACACGTTTCATGCGAAAGGTCCATATTTGCATCTTAAGAAGATACAGCATAAATCAGGGACCTTAGTACCCCAACACTAATTATATTCTTGGCCGCTTCTGTGGTGAACAACACCTTTGCCTTTTTGATAAATACTCAGCTCTAAACCTCAAGTGTCTCATTGTGTTAAGTTGCAAAACGTTCGCTTCTCACTGTGCTTCTGAACGCCTATGTACCTCTCCAACATTCACGTGAAACGCAGTGGTCCCTTCTAAAGACAAGCACATAGGTAGGTGTGTTTAAAGGTTTCATTTCTTATTACAATCACACCGCTAGGTCCTTCAACATGCACCTGGGGAATTGGGACCCAATAGTTCCTTGAAATGTCAGTAATATAATTTTAAGCCCTAAAGCAAATGCTTCTCCATCAATATTTCTCCACTTCAGCATATGGATTTCCGCTCCTTAGACCCGCAATCAGAGGGAATTTACGTCTCCCAATCTGGTCAATTTTTACTACCTATTGTGCATGTCTGATTTTGTGAGGCACTAAACAACATATTGACAAATTAGATCAGTAGAACACCATTTTAGCAGGGGAAAGATTGGTTCTTTCTATAATTTATAAGCTCCCCCTCTCCCACTTTGCCCTTTCTGTAGTATTAAATAAAGCAGAGCAAGGTACAGTGGAGAGCAGTGAAGGAAAATGAGATGTCAGAGAGGTGGACGAGTCAGGGTTGAGGAGAGAACCTAAAAAGCACAATAGATTTTTCAAAGTAAGATCTATGACAGAAGAGGGGAAGGTCTGTAGAGAGCATGAAATTAAATAAGATGGACTAACAGAGATGGAGAGATCTGCAGAAAGGAGGCTGCAGACCTAGCAACAGGGAGACATTTTTCTGATATCAGTGGAAGTGAGAACTGGAGACAAGGCTATTACAGTAGAAAGAGAAAGACAAATGAAGCAATAGAAAAAGACACATATATACAAGTCTCTGCAAATGGTCCCCCAAGAAAGACAGCGAAGTCAAAAAGCATTCACCAATACATACAAGCCGGAGAGGCCGCTATCATTATTTAGTTTTTATAGAGTGCTTTCTATTCAGAAAGAGCTTTTATTTTATTTTTCTCAAGTGTAAAGCCATGCGGGAGTCATCAGTGTATTATCATCCAGACTTAAGGAACTTGAGGCACAGGACAAAGTGAATTATCCTGAAGCAAAAATTAGAAAACAGTGCCACAGTCAGAGACTGACCATACAATCATTCTGATTTTTTTTTTTTCCTTGAATGGTGGACAGTCAATGGTTGTCAAATGTTAAGCTGTTGAATCTTGCTGCTCCTCTTAGACTCAATGTGAGCACAATGGTCACTGGGAAGACCCAGTGAGCTCAGGTCAGGAGTAGATCTGCTTGGGTTGTGTTAAGATTTAATGCCATGTTGGTTTGTGGTCAGTTCAATTCTGACAGAGTGACAAGGGGAAAGATTCTTCTAGAGACTCTCTAGGAACTAGAAATGCTCAAATCCCTTAGGTCTGGGAAGTAGCTACCCATGATGAAGGCATTACTGGGAATTCAGGACATGAAATTTAGATCTGGTTGTAACCCACACTTCTGAGCATTCTCATAATGCTTCTGAGATAAACCTCAGAAGAGAGGTTTCCAAGACCAACAGCAACCTCTTTGTGCAATATATTCTCTTGGTCTCTAAGAAGAGACCCCTTGTCAGGCTTGGCCTCCCTTTGGAGGTTTGGCCCCTCCAAATCTCATGTTGAAATTTGATACTCGAAGTGTTGAAGGAGGGGCCGAGTGGGAGGAGTTTGGGTCAAGGGGACATACCCATTGTGACTGGCATTGTGTCCTCCCTGTGACAGGGAGTAAGTTCTGTTCATTAGTGCCCAGGAGAGCTGTTTGTTTAAAGAGTATGTCATCACCTCCTCTCTCACTCCTTCTCCTAGCATGTGACAGGCCTGCTCCCCTTCACCTTCTGCCTTCATTGGAAGCTTCCCAAAGCCCTCACCAGAAGCAGACGCTGGTGCCACAATTGTAGAGTCTGTAGAACCATGAGCTAAATAAATCTCTTTTCCTTATATTATAATTTACCCAGCCTCAGGTATTTCTGTAATAGCAATGCAAAATGAGCTAACATAATCTTCAAACCACTAAAAGAAGTTAACAAAAGATAAACAGTTGGATTCAAATCTTCCTCTATTTCCAAACTTCATCTGCATTTGTCTGAGGGTTAGATTTATTTATATATCACTTAACCCTACATATCCTAAACCTAATCAGTCATCTTACTCTCGCATGGGCATCAAACTCTTGCACCAAAACATGTTCTTCATTGTGTAGGTACTATGGGGGCAAATGACCTCCAAGATTCACAAATCTCAGATCGTATTCTCTTCCCAAACTCATTTGGTTGCTGAATCTCATAGATTCAACCTACTGACTGCCATCATATTTTCCCTCTCTCTTCTGCCCTACCATGAGTATTCTGTTAATAGTTGAGGTTATGATTAACTTTTATTGAGACAAAATTAACAGTATAGTGTCTTGACTATTTACAGAGCCTCCTCATCCCACAGCAAACCACGTTTGCTAAAACCAAATGTTTTCTTTTCTTTGTTTTTGAGGAAGAGTTTCATTTTGTCACCCTTGGTAGAATGCTGTGGCATCACAGCTCACAAAAACCTCAGTCTCTTGGGTTCAAGCGATCCTCTTGCCTCAGTTTTCCAAGTAGCTGGGACCATAGGAGCCTGCCACAAGGCTCAGATATTTTTAGAGACAGGGTCTTGCTTTTGCTAAGGTTGGTCTCTAACTCCTGAGCTCAAGCAATCTACCCACCTCAGCCTCCCAGAGTACTGAGATTACAGTCCTGAGCCACTATTCCTGGCCACAACCAAATGTTTTGTAAATGTGTAGGACAAATCTTTAACAATAGTCAGTCATACTTAGAATAATCTCCACATGTCTAGGTCAGATAATCAAGAACTTCAAGTCCTGATCTTTTTCACCTTTCCAATGTTAATTTCTACTTCATTTCTCTTTATGAGTCCAGTGCCCTAAGGACTCTCGAAGATTTTACAACTACATTTTGTTACATGGCAATACAATGAGATAGCTGGATTGTGAATTTTTTTTCTATTGTAATTTTTTTCTATTTTTTTACAATAGAAAAAATTAACTGTAAAGTGAAGATGGGTGGAGACATAGCACAAGCATACTTCAACTCATGTTTAATCAACTACTTCATTTAATTTTGCTATCATTTTCTTGGGTTGTTTACAGATGAGCCTAAGCGGTTATAATATAGAATCCTTATTTATAAGAATTTCCAGCCCAGGAAATGAATCAAATCTGTGAAGCCCAGATTGAACGTACAGTTAGAAAATTCAGCTAAGTCCTGGCTACAAATGAGATGTAGCTCTTTTAGATCTGAATCTTCAGGATATATAACAACTATAGGAATCCAATAGTTGTTAAACACCAGCTTCTGGCTCCTGCTCTTTGCTCATCTCCGCAAGTAGCAGGAATACAGGAATATCCTTACCCTAGATCTAGCTTAACTGGAGCAGAAAATTAAACTGCAACCCTTTGGAGAAAAAACTTTAGCTGGCCCACTGTGCCTGCTCTTTTAATGGCGTTTGATGCCCTGATGTTGACCTTTAAATTCTCCTGTTGCCATGAGGCTCATCTTTGCTCAGTGGTGTTGCCATGTTGTTTCTTCTCACCCCCATCCCCTTATCAGGATTTGTCTTGTGCCTGAGTTCCTCACCTACCTGTGGTCGTGTATCTAAGTTCCTAGCTATATTTGCACCTTTGTCTCGATATCTCACCAAGAGTCCCAGCTTCCTTTTGGACCTTGCCTTACATTTGTCATTCCAACCCCTGGATAATGGATTTTTTTAATATTTTTTTATAGTTTTTGGCTGAGGCTGGGCTTGAACCCGCCACCTCCAGCATATGGGGCTGGCACCCTACTTTTTTGAGCCACAGGTGCCACCCCCACTGGATAATGGAGTCTTCAAACATTGGCCTGATAGCCCCGTCCCTGTATTTCCTATCTCTTGGTTATATTTTCTTTATTGTATTTAAGCATTGCTTGGTTTTTTTTTTTTTATGTTTGCTTATTTCTTTACTGTCTTCCTCCAAGTAAATGTAAGTATAGTTGGCTTTCTCTGTCCATGCGTTTCTCATTCATGGATTCAACCAACTCCGTGGACCAGAAAAATTCAGAAAAAAAAAATTCCACAAAGTTACAAAAAGCAAAACTTGAGTTTGCTATATGCTGAATACTACATTGAATCCATGAGAATGAAGTTATATGCAGGTATTGTTTTAGGTCTTACAAGTAATCTAGAGATGCTATGGATATGTTACATGTAAATACTATGTTGTATTTTAGATTGAAGCATGGAATAAAGTAATCTGTGGGGATTGCTCTACTGAGGGAATACTATACCAGAAATGTATAGACCTTACTTGTCTTGTTCTTTATCTTATGTCCAATGTCTAGAACAACATGGTCCAGAAACTCTTTGGTGAATAAATAAATCCTATAGTTGCAAAAAAGCCAAGATGCTCATTGCTTTCCTGCCTAGCGTGTGAGTGTTAACTTTCTACATACCTTAAGGCAACTGTACCCAACCCTTTTAGCACCGGGGACCAATTTCATGGAGGACAATTTTTCCATAAGTAGGGGGTGGTGGTGATGGTTTCTGGATAATTCAAGCACGTTGTATTTATTGTGTACCTTATCTCTATTATCATCACATTATCATCTGTAATATATCATGAAATAATTATACAACTCACCATAATGAGAATCAATGGGAGCCCTGACCTTCTTTTCCTCCAACTAGAAGGTCCTATCTGGGAGTGATGGGAGATAGCAACAGATGAAGCTTTGCTTGCTTGCCCACCCCTCACCTCCTCCTGTGCAGCCTGATTCCTAACAGGCCATGGACCAGTACTGGTCTGTGGGGCTGTAGGCTTAAGGAACTCTATTACCCCATGGTCTTGTGGTGCTCACAGCTGTGTGAATACTGCCTGGACAGTGTAGCACATTAGGATGCACAGACAAACCTCAAACTATCCACTGTCTGCTGAGCCTCAGCCAATGGAGCAGAGCTCATGCCAGGTTTCTTTCTAGTAGGAAACATCTAGCCCAAGGTCAGCAATAAAATGATACTGATGCCATCGCTTCCTCTTCTCTTCTCAAGAATGGCAGGGCTAACTGTTCAGGGCCTTTCCCACTGAGCCAAGCACAGCTTCACAGTCACCACATTTCAGTTAGCTAATACCAATTGATCTGAAGTGACATCTCTGTCATTCAGAGCTAAACTAACCTCTGATTGAATGCACAAAGCCATAACAGCATCATTCAGCACCTACTAGGGCAATATACATGAGAAGGAGTGTGTATTTTCTCCTATCATTTTGAATAATACTAAATTTTAGAAAGTTCTCCTAACGTACACCCTAAATCTGCTTATCCATGTATAGGTCCTAATTTTGCCTTATGGATGGATAAAAAATAGAAAACATTCCTAATTTTTCAAAGTTCTTTTGATATCTCTTAACATCAAGAGTCCTAATTAATAATAGGAGGTGACATTTATTAAGCCTTTGTTATATGATAGCCATTGTCATAAGTACTTTAAAATATCTCATTTAATTCCCAGAAAAGGTATTGTTTCCGTTTTCTGATTTAAAAACTGAGACATGGAGTAATCTTCTTATTAATTACTCTTTTCTTTCTCCTGTCCTTGGCTCATTGTCCAATCTCTGTTATGAGCTTGATCTCATTGCTTTATGATTAATTGCATACATATTTCTCTCCTGGGATAGATTGCAATTCTTCAGTGGTAGGTGTGATATCATGATCTCAATGCCTAACACTGTCTCTGGGACACATGCAGTGTGCTATAAAGGTTCACTATTTAATGAAAGAACATAATAATTTAGGGTGGGAATTTTAGCTCAGTCTAATTGAGGAGACAATTGCTAATTCAATTAAATTATTCTGGATCACATGAACATGTGTCCAGGGTAGAAGAATCAGACCCCATGTGATCTAGAAACCAAATAACTTTGAAAAGTAGTGCATAATTAGAGAAGCCCCAGAAAATGAAAAAGAAACATGCAATGCCCCAAGTCAAAAATTTTAAAAGTGAGTAAAAAAAGACCCTTCAGACTAGTGAACTTAAGACACAATCTGCAATAATATTTTTAAATGTTTTCGTTGAACAGATGTTTATGAATTCTTATCAAAGACTATGGCCATCACTAGAAACCAGTACCAGTTAACTACTTATGCTAGATGAAGGGCACTTCCTCTTTTGCATGTGGGGGCGAAAGGGACTGCCAGAATATTAAATTAGGAAGATTTTCTATATGCACATGATATGCATTTATTAAACAAGAATTTTGTTATACCAACTTTGGTAGGTAAAGTTGTTTGCCAGATGCAATAGATTCTAAGAGGCTTTTACTTTGTATTGTACCCCAAAAGGACTGGTTAGTGATATTTGGGGAAGTATCAGATGTGGCTTAGTAGAAAGATATCTGAATTTGTCAGTAGAAGTGGTTTCTGTCATTTACAAATGATCTGACCAGGAATAGCCCATTTAACCTCTCTTGGTCTTAATTTCCAGCCTGCCTCAGGATTATTGCATGACTAAATGAGATATATGAGATTATTCACAGAGAAGGGGCCTTAGTGAGGAACATGGAATATTGTCCTTAGTTTTGTCTTCTACCACGAGCGTGGGGAAGGCATACCTAACGTGACTGAAGATGACTTTTTCTGGAAAACTCATGAAGAGATGAGCAAAATCAATACTAAAAGAGATTTTCAGTAGCTTAAACTACTTTAGTAAACAAGATAAAATTTAATAGAAATAAACATTATATTCTTCATTTATGTAAAAAGTCGACTGTACAGGGCAGGGCCTATGGCTCAAAGGAGTAGAGCGTCGGCCCCATATGCCAGAGGTGGCAGATTCAAACCCAGCCTCAGCCAAAAACTGCAAAAAAAAAAAGTCAACTGTACAGATACAAGTTAAAATACACCTGACTTGGCAATGGTTCTTTGAAAATATATCTAGCACTGGAGACTAGAATGTGGTATGGTCATTAATAACACTAAGACTGTTGATGCTTTTATTTAAATTTTTTGTTTACATTTCCTCTTTTGCTGGTAGAGAATAAGTTCTTAAAGGGCAAAGACTATATTTTTCTCCTCATACCTGCCATATCTTCTAGTAGATGGCTCCTGTTTTGAGTTAGTCAATTCTTACCAATCTGAAAGGCCTCAATCATCCAGTCTTGGGAGGAGGTCACATTTATGGTATCAAAGTCAGCCAGGCACGATGGCTCACACCTATAATCTGAGCACTTTCAGAGCACAAAGGGGGAGGATTCCTTAAGGACAAGAGATCCAGACCAACCTGGGAAAGACCCCATCTCTACAAAAATAGAAAGATTAGCTGGCTTTGTCATACATGCCAGCTACTTGGGAGGCTGAGGCAGGAGGATCGCTTGAACCCAGGAGTTTGAGGTTGCAGTGACAATGATGATGCCACTGCAATCTAGCCAAGGTAATAGAGCCTGACTCTGTCTCTAAATAAACAGACAAATAAATAAATAGATGGATGAAGTATAAAAGTCCAGTGAAGAAATATAACTTAAATACTATTTATATACATTTTTCATATCTTAAACCATATTTTAGGAAATCCTATGATGAGTGCCAATACTTTCAAAATGTCATTACTCTTCTCCTCAATTCTTACATAACACAAAACAGTCACTCATTAAGTTCTTAAAAACTTTCTTTCCAATGCCTGAGGAATTAGTTTTCTGCCTAATTCCTTCCAACATGCTCTCATATATGTGTCTCTCTATATATATCATATATATTTATCTCACATATATATGTCATATATATATATTTTTGTCTGTAACTCAATCTCATGGGGCATAGGTGAGCAGAAATATTGAGTAAAATTAGTATTTTTCTTGTGAGTTCTTGGGAAGAATCTGCCTATAATGAATTAAATATTTTTTTGTTTTTAAAACTAATTTTATTTTTTATTGATACATAATAGATATACTATTTTTGGCATAGACATGATAATTTAATAAATTTATATAATTTATAAAATTATAAGTATAAAATTTATAAATTAAAATTATAAAAATTTACAAAATTAGATAAATAATTATGCAATTATAAAATGTATAAATAACTAATTATAAAATCTTATGAATGATAAATAAAATCTATTAAATCAGTATAATTGGGATATCTATCACCTGAAATATCTATCTTTTTAATGTTGGAATATTTGAATTATTCTCTTCTAGCTACTTTGAATTATACAGTAGATTATTGCAAACTATAGCCAAACACTGGGTCTTACTTTCTCCATCTAAATGTGTTTTTGTGCCCATTAATAAATCTCTCTTTATCCCTACTTCCCCCAATGCTACCCAAACTCTGGTAACTGACAATCTATCCTTCCTCTTTAAGACATATTTTCATGTCTTAAAAGATATGAAAAATGTATATAAATTATATTTAAGTTATATTTCTTCGCTGGACGTTCATATTTTATCTATCTATTTACTTGTCTGTTTATTTATTTATTCATACTCTATTACCCTGACTAGACTGCAGTGGCATCATCTTTGTCACTGCAACCTCAAATTCCTATCATATTCCCATGATATGATAAGGATATGTGATATTTGTCTTTCTGTGCTTGGCTTATTTCACATAACATAACAACTTCCATTTCCAT
Source organism: Otolemur garnettii (assembly GCF_000181295.1). NCBI lineage: Eukaryota > Metazoa > Chordata > Mammalia > Primates > Galagidae > Otolemur > Otolemur garnettii. The sequence continues at coordinate 1,991,875 of NW_003852555.1, read as the reverse complement.
CCTTGAATCTTCAAATGACAGAATTTTATTCTTTTTTATGGATAAATACTCCATTGTATGTCTATTCATCCACTGATGGGCACTGAGCTTAATTCTATATTTTGGTTATTCTGAGTGGTGCTGCCATAAACATAGAAGTGCGGGTACCTCTTCAATATATACATTTCTTTTCTCTTAGATATATACTCAGTAGTAGAATCCCCAGATCATCTGAGAGTTCTACATTTAATTTTTTGAGGAACTTCTGTACTATTCTTCATAGTGACTGTATTCTCAGTGTGTGAGGGTTTCCTCATACTAACTCCTTTCTCCACATTTATCAATCTCCACAATTATCAATTATTGTGAGATGATCATTGCGGTTTTGAGTTGCATTTCTCTGATGAATTATTAATGTTGAGTATTCTTCTCATATAACTGTTGGCTATTGGTAGGTCTTCTTTTGAGAAATATCTACTCAATCATTTTGCCCATTTTTTGATGGACCATTTGGTGTTTCTTTGCTGTAGACTTGTTTTAACTCCTTATATAATTGTAGTTATTAATCCTTTGTCAAATGAATAGTTTGCAAATATTTTCTCCCATTCTGTGGGTTATCTCTTCACTTTGTTGATTGTTTCCTTTGTTGAGTAGATGTAATCTTTAGCTTGATGTAATCTTATTTGTCTGTTTTTCTTTTCTTGTGTGTGATTTTAAGGCCTGACACAAAAAATACTTGCTCAGACCAATGTCCTGGAGTATTTCCCCAATGTTTTCTTTTAGTAGTTTTGTAGTTTCAGGTCTTAGAGCAGGCATCCTCAAACTACGGCCCGTGGACCACATGCAGCCCACCTAGGACTTTTATCTGGCCCGCCAGGTGCTCTTGCCGCCACTGCCAGTCCTGCTTAGCAGGCAACTCATCCCAGGGCCTGCAGTCTGGCCCTCCAATGGTCTGAGGGACAGTGAACTGGCCCCCTGTTTAAAAAGTTTGAGGACCCCTGTCTTAGAGTTAAGTGATGAATCCATTTTGATTTGACTTTTGTGTATGGTAAGAAGTAGGATCTAGTTTCATTTTTCTGCATGTCTTTATTTAGTTTTTCCCAGTACCTTTTATTGAAAACATTATCTTTTCCTTATTATATGTTCTTGGCACTTTTGAAAACAAGTTGGCTGTAAATGCACAGGTTTCTATCCAAGTTATCTATTTTGTTCCATTCCCCTATATGTCTGGTTTTATGCCAGTTACCATGCTGTTTTGCTTACTGTAGCTCTGTAGCATATTTTAAAGTCAGGTGGTATGATACCTCCTGCTTCATTCTTTGTGCTCAGAATGACTTTGGCTATTCAAGACCATATCAAATAAATTTTAGAATTTTTTTCTATTTCTGTTAATGTCATTGGTATGCTAATAGTGATTGCTTTGAATCTATAATTTGCTTTAGGTAGAGTAGACATTTTAACAATATTCGTTCTTTCAGCCCATAAGCATAGAATAGCTTTTCATTATTTTGTGTACTTTTCTGTTTATTTCATCTATGTTTTACAGTTTTCTTTGTATATATCTTTCACTTTTTTGGTTAAATTGATTTCTAGATATTTTATATTCTATATAGATATAAAGGGGATTTCTTTATTGATTTCTTTTTTCAGTTTATTTACTGTCAGCATACAATTTATGTTGATTTTCTATTCTGCAACTTTTCTGGATTTGTTTATAAATTTTAACAGTTCTTTGGTGGAGTTTGTATGTTTTCTTGTATAAGAAGTTTAGATAGTCTTTGTAATTTATCTGTTGGTATTTTTTTCTTATTTTTTTCTCTCTAGGTCACTGCCTTCTGTAATCATTAGATGGTACCATAAGCTCAGATATGCCTTGGTTCTAGGAAATAATCAGAGCGCTGCCCATCCTGGATGTGAGAGGTACCAGGGGAGATATTCTGGAAAGGCTGACTGGAGTGTGTGTGCAGGGCATCTATGGAATGAGACTCCTGTACTGTGGTGTTACTGAATAGTCACTTTTATTTGGTATTTCCTTTGACCAAGTTACAGAGCAGAGTTTACAGGGCTGGGGATGGTAGTCCCCCTTCCCTTTATCTCTGGCTATCCTTAGAGATGTTTCTCCCTTCAAATATTCCCTAGGATTCCTGTGGGTGAAGCAAGGACAGGTCTCCTACCAGGAAACCCAAGATGGTAGAGAATCTAGCTGTCCATATCACTCTCAATTTTTCTTTCCTGTGTAGAAACCATCAATTGGAGGAAATTTTTCCATTTGCTTTATGGGGTGAAGATTGGTGGGGAAGATATCACAGATATGGCATTCAAATTTTCTTACCATCTTCTTGGGGTCTTTTCTCTTCTCTATGGCCCCAGGAGCTGTCTCAGCCTCATGTTTAAGTTCTGGTATATTGCTAGTGATATTCTTGGGGATATATATTTGTTTTCGGTTTTCTAGGGAGCTGAGAGAGAGAAACCAGCTTGGACTGGAAGTCCAATAAATTAAATGCTGTTCCCTGTTTGAGAATGAATGAAGTACAACATAATGGAAATTACTCTGGTTAATGGCAGAATATCTAGATCACAGGACAATGTAGTGCTTCTATCTTATGCCAAGTATGACATTTGATGTAAATAGCTCATTTTGGGGTACTGAATTTAAAGGAGATATTGATAATCAAGTTAACATCTCAAATAGTGTAACCAGAGTTGTCAAGGATCTGATGTTCTCCCATAAAAAGACTGGAGTTATTGAGCTTGGAGAATAAAAGGTTAAATTAAATGTTGGCTCTTGTCTCCTCAATACTCCTATGGGCAAAATAAATTTTCAATTTGAGCTAAAATTTTAAACTATAGCTGGGAGGTAGAGAAAAATTATTTGAAGGCTATTCTTGTGGAAATTTCTATCAAGTGTGCTTCTTAGGGGCTTCTTCTTAAAAGGTAGCTGGTGCAACGTCAGGCATGTTGCTCTTTTCTAAGATAGAAAATTTCACGATTGAATACAGAAGTCATGGTGACCCTATTATCAGATGACTCAAGGAATTCTTCAGATATAAAAAAAGATGAAAAACAAGTGCTTAAGAGACTTCTAAATTCAGTTCAAATTGCTAATTATGGATTCCCAATCCTTCTATATATTGGGCAGGTATGACCATCTATGGCACCAGAGAACAAGGATGCTTGAAATAATTTAATTAGTCTCAATCATTGTCTCACTTGGTTGCCTAAAATATTTCAGTAAAAATTTGATACTTTCACATCAATTTCTATTCTGTTGCAATGCACATGTATTTGTAAAAGAAAACCCTCAAGGTATTATCATGTATTTACTAATTTTAAGATGCGTCAGGTCAAGGTATGACAGAGAAGAGCATGAGGTGGAAGACTTCCACCTTTTGAGGTGGAAGACAGACCGCCTATCATGGAGAAGAAATGAGCCAACTGGGACTTGAGGGCCAGGATGGACCCATCAACCAGCTTTCTTCACTTTCTGGACTTTGGAGCTTATACATGAATCAACTTTGTTTTGCATTCCTCAAAGTATATTCCAAAGAAATGCTAATAGTATTCCTACACAATTTTACTAAGAAAAGAGGGTTCTGGGGTCAAATAAGTTTGAGAAGCCTGGATTCTAGGAAAATAGACAATGTGGTAACTAGGTTTAAATTCATGTTTGGTAGATGAATTATCTTGGTAGGAAAAGAGAGCGGGTGGCTAACACTTATTAACATTCCATGGATTTCATGTTCCCTGAAACACACTGTAGGAAATACTCATTACGTATGCAACTTCATCAAAATATAATTCAGCTGGAGGCTCTAGCTAACAGTTACCAAATTCCATCTGTAAAGAACTCAAGGAGTAATTAGATTTCTAAGAGAGGCCCTTGTCTGTGGGATTCCTTGTTCACCATCATTCAGTGCAATCTTGTCTACTGACCTTCTACCAGCAGAACTGTAAAGAAATGAAGGACGCATCTTTTCACATTGATGTCTTATTTATTTTCATACATGCCAGTTGTTGCTCTACTTTTTATGCATTCTGGTTGTTAGCCCTTTGAACTTTTGCCCTTGGCAAATTAATCATGATTGGTTCAATTGTGTAAATCCAATAAACAAATCTTGGCTGAGCTTCCCTGGAGGTATTATACTGACATCTCTCTGGGTGTGTTTACAAACTCCTTCTACCCAGTCTTAGAACCATGTTCTTCTATTCTGGGAAACCTACTGCTTTACAGAAAAAGCATCTTAGATCATGTAAAGGCCCTTCATTCCTAAAAAGAACACATTTTTGACTGATTTTAAGTCTCTAATTTTCTTCATATTTATACCTTCAAAACACTCTCTGTAAGGGCAGAGCCACAAGAAGCCAGTAGCTACAGCCACAACCAGCACTTAAATGGAAACACAGCTAGCACATTTCATTTTTTATGGCTCTTTTTCTGAAGAATAATTTCCAGGGCTTTCACAATGTCTAGGTGTAACCTAATCCAGAAAGATATTTTCTACTACCTTTAAATAGTTGCTCTTACTTTAAAGGCAAAGGTGTTCTTTAACCTTTCAGTTGGAGCCCTCTGAGCGAATGCTAAGTACGGCTCAGGAATTGGTCTTCTGTGACGAATATACAAACTAGAAGACAATGGAATTATTACAGATCACTCTGGAGCAATATAAAGGCACAATTTGGGAGCTATATCTAAGATACGCTTCTCTTCATTGCCTAGAAATTGTAAATATAGGTAGGAGATTTCATATTATTAATTAATAAATTTGAGGAAATCATCTTTTTAATAGCTCTGTCTTCCTTTTGAAAGGGAGAAAAATGGGCCACATATGTAAGCCTAATTTTATTTCTACAAGCTGTTTAGATAGTCGTTTTCATGTGGAATATTTACATCAGCTTGTAAACTGATATATAATAACTTAAGTTAAAATGTTTCCACTCCATATACTAATGTTTAGCTCTGGTATTCATCCAAGAATTGTGCCCCTCACAATTATAGCATCTGTTTTTGTTTGGTTAATTTTATAATCTCAGATGTTTCCATAAATCCTGAATTAAAGAGAAAACTGCTGGGACCAATTTGTGTGGGTAGGCTAAATGTAATAGTATACCATCACAGTGCAGTGCAGGGATTTTTTTTTGTCTGTGTGGCTTGTTATTATAGAGATCACATTTCAGCAAATACTTCTATGCCTTCAAAAAAAAAAAGATACTGCGTTGAAAATGATCCTTTTCATCTTGTTTCAGTGATTATAATATTCATAATTTAGGCCATTTGAACTATTGACAAAATAGGAACAAATGAGCTGATCATTTTTAATTCTATCATAAAATTTCTATGTAGTTCATAAAGTGTTTCTGGTTCCTTCAATTAGTTCAATGTGTAATGACAAGTCCTTTTTTTGGTAACGAAAAATCCTGGTCAGTGGAGAGAGTGTTGCCAGGGATTCAAAAATACCTTCTTGTTATTTTTCTTATATATACTTCAAAGAAAAATAGTGAAATGTAAATGTGAAAAGCCATACAAAGGCTGAAATTCTGCGTCTTTCTGTATTACTGGTGAGATTGCTACATTTGGAGTGATCATAGAGTAAAGATTATAGTATCTTTACAGATTCCTGTGCCAACAACATCGTAACAGAGAGCAGCTCTTTTAATTCTTTACTCACTGTTTGAAGAATTGAGCAGGCAGAGACTGTTCAAGAGCCCATTAGATTGCCCCTGAAATCTAGGAAAGCCTAAAGCACAGAGGAAGTGTATTAATTGTTTTAAGTTTCCATCAGATTTTCAATTGTAGGTTACAGCTTGCAAGTTGGTACCTGAAGCTTTTGAGACTTTAAATATTTACCTGATCAAAGTCAGGGTAACTTTTTTTTTTTTAAATGTGATTATTGCTGAAGGCAATGGCATTACAAATAAAAAGAAGCATCACTGTCAAGTACTTCCCCTTTGCTCTCTAGGTGAAATCCTCTTCGAGCTCTGCTCATGTGTGGATGAAAGATTTGGGGGACTACCCCAGAGAATTGATATTTTTAATTGAAGGCTAAAAAGACTGCTAGGTCTATCTCTCAGATCATAATAATTTTTCTGAATAAAATGAAGTTATTTATCTAATTTTCATTTAGAAGACAATTGAACTTTTTCAAAATCGTTCTAGTTCTTTTATAAAAATTAATTGATGGCATTCATTTAAGTCTAACTTATGAAATTTTAATTTTGGAACTCATTTTATGTGCTTTGGAGAACATAGTTTCTGCTTTATTGAGAAATGTAATATAATTTCATTTATCATTATAGCTCTGAGGGATGTCCTTAAAATAATAAGTTATCCTTTATTAAGCTTTCTCCTACGAGTTATTTGAACTTGGGTTATTTTAGATAAGAACTCACCATTTTATTTAGGGGAAAGTTTGTCGTCAATTTTGGTTATTGAACATAGTGGAGAAAGGCATAAAGTGTGCTGGAGGAGAAAGTTAGAAGTCTGACTACTCGACACTTTAGGGAACTTTTGGATGGAAAAGGGGGTGATCTCTCTTCTCCTCATCATAAAAGGTTACAGCTAACACCCCTATGCAAAAACACAGGTTGATAAGAGAAAAGCACAACAAATTTATTCTGCACAGGTGTGTGCACAGGAGTCATACAAAACATGAAAACTCAAAAAAGGTGGGGGCAACATGGTTGATGCTTAAATACCCTCTTTATTTGGGGAGAGGAGAAATGTGGGGGCATAAGGGTAAATGATTTCAGGTTAAACGAATAAGCCAAAGGAACAATGGCCTGGAACCAACTTTCCCCAAAAGGTGAGGGGCAGAACTTCACTATGTATAAAGGTTGTCTACTTAGGCAGCTAAAACTCCCTCGGTGTAACTCAGGGAGCTGCCGTCAGCAGAATGGATGGTGGACTACAGTAAAAATTTCTGTGCCAGATCTTTAAAAGTGTGAGACTCTTTTTCCTGTGCCTTAATCTTTCCTAGATACAAATCAGGGGGCACCAGAGAAAGCCGGTTTGTATCTTCTGTTCCATTTCACTAGTGTAGATTTCCTGTCCAGAAGCAAACCTCTCCCCAAGAGACCATTTTTCAGGGCTATTCTTGTGTTCGCAGTTCCTCTGAATACTCATTTCAAAATATGCCAAAGGGGGATATTTAGGGTAAAATATTATGGTTTCCTTCAAAAGGAAGGGGTGGTATGATAGATACGGTACCTCAGAGGAAGACCTGCTATTAGGTACCTAGTGTCTCCGAATCTCAATTACGAATAAGAATTCTGCTGAAGGGTGCTGTGAGGATTAAGGAAAACTACAGTCATTTGTCTAGTATCGGATGTGGCATAGATACTAAATATTGTACTTACATATAGATTTTTTTCTATATATGTGTATATGCCTAACTGAAAATGAAAGCTTTTCAAATATGACATAGATCATGCCACAAACATCCACGGTTTCAAACCTTTCTTTGCCAAGGTTTGTGTGATTTACGTAAGACTAAATAGAAAAAATGTCACAGCCAATGAAATCCTTCTTGCTTTATAATATGCTCTTTCAAGACTATCTAGAGCCGTGGTCCTCCACCTTCCTAATGCCCCAAGCCTTTAATACAGTTCCTGTGGGTCACGACCCACAGTTTAAGAACCACTGATCTAGAGTAGTAATATGCATATTTAAGGAACTGTAGGGAAGAAGTTGAAAGAAATCAATACTATTCCAAGAAATATTTATATTTCATCTAATGTAAATTCCTGTAATAAAAAAGACAACATATTAGTAATTTGGGAATTGCTATGGAGATATATTCCATTTTTCTTTCCTGAAAGATACCAAAGAAATGTGGTTTTAAATAAACACACATTATTTTATTAAAAATAAAACTTGGACAATGTTTTCTTTAAGCTTTCTTTTTTTCTATATTTTTACATTTCACTTTCAGATTCTACCAAATAAGAGCCTAGAAATATTTTTTTTTAATTCAGAAGAGCATGAGAAATGTGGAGAGTTATAGACTGGGGAATAGCCCAGTATTTGGTACTTAAAAAATTAAGACTGGATAGTTTTGAATCATCACTCTCTTTTGTCCTATGAGGATCTAACAAAAACTTTTAAGCTTCTGGTTTGGGAGTTCAGGTAGGTTTGATTTTTTTGGATAAGTAAATGGTTGACTGCTAAATTTAATCCAATTTCTCCTGACTAACTGTTCTTAAATTCTTAGGATATGTGCCAGTAAATTACACTTTATGAATTAATTGTCATATGTGTAATTGTTGCATTTTAGATGTACCTAATTTGATAATTTAAAAAAATAATTTCCATTTAAAGTATCTGTTTGCAGGTCAGAAAGTGAGAAAATGTAATTGTGTTATATTTAGAAATGTAAAGAAAAAATCCAAAAAAGCTGCAAATAAAATTGACTAAGAAAAAAAAATAGCATTGGAAATAGTCTAAAAATGATCTCTAATCCTAGTAACTGTAGAAGTACTATTAACATTTTATGTATCTGTCGGGGTCCACTTCCCAGAAGCTGGGTCTGTAACAGGGAATCAGGCACAACACGTGACTAACTGAGGATGTGTTCTTGGGGCTCTGGAAGGGATAGGACCGGGCAGAGGAAGGTACTGGAAAAGACTAAATTTTCATTTGCTGTTCTTGTGGGAACTCAGAGTGCTGATTGCACTGAAGAGTTAGTTGAAACACAAGGCAAAGCATCTGTACCCTGTGTTATTGATTGCAAATGCCTCCTGGGACAGGGTGCTATAACTCTGACAATCCTTCAGAGAAAGAGGACAATGGTGAGCTTCAGCCTGGAATGGTCATAGCAGCCCCAGTGGGCGCACTGGCCCAGTAAAAGTAATACAGAGGGGCCACCAATAGCAATCACTACACTGTTCTAGATTTAAATGCATGCAATTTGTGTGTATATATTTTTTTCTACACAGAAGGAATGATGCAGAACGTATTATTTTTAAATTGCTTTTCAAAACTTTAAAGATGGGGCTGGGTGTGGTGGCTCATGCCTGTAATCCTAGCACTCTGGGAGGCCGAAGCGGGTGGATTGCCAGAGCTCACAGGTTTGAGACCAGCCTGGGCAAGAGTAAGACCCCATCTCTACAAGAAACAAATAAAAACAAAACTTTAAAGATGTATGATGAACATCTTTCCATGTTAAGTAAATTTCTACAGGGATGCATTATTTGTACTGTAAATATATATATATCACATTGAAAGTTTCCAGATCTTCCCTTGTGTATTTTGATTGTTGAGGGTTAATGGAAGAATCTACCTTTCTTAACTATTTGTTGTCTCAGAAGATATAGCCATTGAACTATTGTTTTATTGTTTTATCATTAAAATATTTTCCTGTGCTATATTTATGTACCTCTCCATATCCCAAATGCATAATTTCTACACTACTTTTTTGAAGTAATTATTTTCCCAGCCAGTTTATATTTCTTAGTCTTGGTCAAGGTGGCAAAACATAACAATAGTGTCTTTTTATTGCTGGTGTTGAATCCAAGAAGAACTTAAATTAGATTGATTTCTGCTTAAGTTATAAAGAAAGTAAACTTCAATTACTTCTGATTTGGAGAAATTAGGTTGAAAAATGTTCACTAATGAAATTGGTTTTCTCTAAAACAATGTTTTTTTCCCCTTTCTTTACATGCATTTTAGATGTATGTGTGTGGGGGGGGTGGTGAATAGGAGAGATAATTAGTCATTTTATTTCACAATTCAAGAACATCCCCAACTGAGCAACTACATATGACTAACTAAACCTATGGAAACTTGTGTGCATCTGGACCAGATTTACTGGTGAGATTCCAGATTTTGCACTAATAGTGGCATTGAATGAGGTTTGAGGGATCTTGGGAGAGAATATTTTGCATGTGCAAGGGATATGCATTGTTGAGGACAGGGACTAAACTGTAATTGATTGCCTTCAAAGAAGACACCAACGCTTACTTTCATTTCTCCATTTCACTTCTTCTTGCATGTCTTTACCATTAAGAAGTACAGCCCATGGGTGGTGCCTACGGCTCAAAGGAGTAGGGCGCCATCTCCATATGCCAGAGGTGGCGGGTTCAAACCAGCCCCAGCTGAAAATGGCAAAAAAAAAAAAAAAAAAAAGAAAGAAAAAGAGATACAGCCCATCTCTCCTTGAAGCCAGAGGCTGACCTTTGGAACTTAATTTGGTCAACAAAATGATATAGAAACCAGGCAATGAATTTGCAGACCTGAGCTTTAAAAGGCCCAGCAGCTTCTGTCCTTATTCATTTTGTATGTTCTTGCTATTGAGCCTACACTACTGAATGGTGAGAGATTATACGCAGAGAGGGGCTCTGATATCCCAGCTCTTGGATGAGCCCAGCCCCCACGGAACTCATCAGTTAAATTCAGCTTACTTGGGTAATCTCAGGAAGACCAGTGAAAGAATCATCCCGCTAACCTGCAGGACGTGAAAGACAAAACATCCTCATGTTCTCAGGCCACTAGAGAAGTAGAGTAGTAGGTCACACGGCAGCACCTGAAGTGCGAGGTGGAAGCCCCAGTTGGATTTTGGACCTGTCTAGGCAAGTCTGGGAAACCGGTGGAGGATGACTGACAGATGACATTTTAAAAGCACTTTTTGTTTAGAAGAAAATGAGACAAGGGGGTGGTACGCATTGGAACAAAGCGAAGAGAGAGACTGTAAAGGAGAGGAAGAACAACGCGGTGTGCCTCAGACTTGGCCTTCAGCCTGGGCTTGTAACAGGTCCTCCTGTGACAGGAGGACTGGGGGCACTGAGGAACATAGCTTGTTGCAGAGTAGCAAGGAGTGACATGGCAATTGTGCTGAGGAGACGGGGATTCTCCTGCTTTGTGTGCAGAACAGGAGCATGACAGCATTCTAGACACGCGGGCGCTGACCTCTGTGAGTCTCCAGAGGATGACACCCGATGGGGAACATAACAAGACTCTTCTTTTTTTTTTTTTGCAGTATTTGGCCGAGGCTGGGTTTGAACCCACTACCTCCAGCATATCGGGCTGGCACCCTACTCCTTTGAGCCATAGACGCCACCCAACTAGACTCTTCTTAAGCTCCACGGCGCTCACTCTCCCAAAACAAGCCAGCTCAGATTTGGAAGTGACTCCATGCATTCGTAGGCAATGGAATGGTGAGGTTGTTATTATTGTTAAATAATTTTGTTTGAACCATGGATTAGTGACTTCTAGAAAATTCAGGCCATGTCATAATACTTGTATTTATACACATAATTAGATATATATAACATTTGCAGTATTAAGTTTCTCTATCCACATAATCTCCTTTAAATGTTTCCTGACCACTCTGTGAAGTAAATAGAATAATGTTACTTTGCCCATTTTAAGTGAGAAGTAAAGTCATACTACATAAGCCATTAAGGGATGTTTTCAATATTATAAAACAAAAGTGATAGAACCAGGGTTTGAAGTTAGCTCTCCTAATTTCAGCCATCAGTGGAGAATCAATGATTCTGTGCTAGCTTGGATGTATTTACATGATATTTAAGTACTGACTTCGGATTTTTTTTTCTCTATATGCATATCAACATACACACACACATTTGTGCATTCATATACATACGTAAACTATTCTGAAGACATATTCTTATTATCTTGTTATAGGTTTTAAGAAAAAAAAGACAACTAAATATTAGTGCATGCAAAAAACCACCTTATAAAAAAAAATTATTCCCCTACAAAAATCTCCTGTAGTATACATGCTAACACAATACCGTAAAAGTATTTTTGCTTCCTCTTATATGCACATTTCTCAAATATTATTTGTGGAAACCTATTTCTAGCATCTAGTATAGTTTCAAAACTATCATCACTACTAATACAATGTTGTCTGGCAAAAAGGTTCTGCATCGACAGTTTCCACTGAAATAAGCTGTCATCAGCACATTTCCTTATAAAATAATATTCATTAAAAATAGGATATTCTCTTAGCTAAAGTGACAGCTCATCACCTTGTCAATTTTCTATAATAATATACACTTCACAATACAGTGCTAACAAGACACAAGGTAGCATTTCAGTCATCTGCTACACTGTCAAAATGGAGACTAGATATACCGCATTCAAAGAGGAGATGCCAATTAGGGCCCTTCTCTCGGCAGAGGGGGCTCCCGTGCCATGCAATAATGTGATCTGTACCCTTGTTATCCAATATCAGGTACTCATGTTCTACCACGTTCATTTTTCTCCTTCTTGCTTCTTTTTCAACATTAACCCCAAGCATATTGTCATAAGTACGGCAAGTGGGATTGCCAAGCCAGAGAGTTCTGGGACCCAGAGCCTAGGCAGACCCACAGGCACGGAGGGAAAAAGCAGACAGGAAGCAATGTTATATACGGAGTGATTATGGTTAGCGTCTGGCACAGTGACGTTCAAATCTTTACCACTGGTTAGCTGTCTGATTTTATGAAAATAATCAATACTCTCAAGCTTCCAACTCTTTTCATTAAAATGGGGGTGTTATGATAACTGTATCTCACTGGGAGAGTGTGCCAGAGTCTGGCATGTCATAGGAGGAGCCCAGGGACCGCTATTTCTATCCCCAGTAGCTTCATAACAGAGATGTTGTTCCCTTGGTTTGCAGCTTGCCTCTCTGCGCATGTGTGTACACCTCCCCTCTCAGCCTTACCGTTCCTTCTCCTAATGCTCTCAAAGGTTGCATGTCTGTTTTTCAACAGTTCCACCAGGTGCCCTGACGCCTGTTTTCTTTCATGTGTATCCTGCTGGTCGTTTATGGTATTAACTGAATATGTGGTTTGAAATCTTCCATCTACTCTGAGAAATTCTCAGCTATTATCTTTTCAAAATTTGTGTTATTCCACACTGGAACTCAAATTCTACCTACGTTAGACTTTATAGCTGGGTCTAGTATCACTTATGCTTTATTTTCAATTTTATTTGTCACCCTATGTGTTAGCCTGACTAAACCTCTCTCCAGCCATATCTACTTTCCTGGTAAGCATCTATATTACATTCTTTTTTTGCCAATATTTTCTCAGGAAAACATTCAAACACACAAGAGTTGAAAGAATTTTACACTGGATACCCGTATATACACAAAGGAGATTCTATGATTAATGTTGTATTAGGTTTGCATTATTACATATCTATCTGCCTGTTCACTTATTAATCCATCTCACTTTTTGAAGCATTTCAAATTAAATTGCAGACACCAGTACCTTTCCCTCTAAATACTTAAGCATGCATTCTATTAACCAGATTGCAGTTTTGTTTACGAGTTTTATTCCTTTTGAGGTAGAATTTATGTACAGTGAAATCCACAATTCTTAATCCATTTGCTGAATGTTAATAATTGCAAACACTTGTGCAAAGACATATTTTTCTGGGGTGGGTGGGGGACAAGAGATAATTCAACCAGCCAGATATACAATCCATAATATATAGAATATTCTCTTTACCTAGAAGTTTTCCTCCTGACCTTTTCCAGTCATTCTCAACCTCAAGGCCCATAACCAAACACTGTTCTCATTTTTTCCCCCATAGATTAGTTTTGCCTGTTTTAGACTTCATATGAAGTGAATCTCCTAGCATGCATTCTTCCATGTAAGAACTTTTACTCAATGTAATGCTTTTGTGATGCATCCATGCTGTTAAATGTGTCAGTAATTGTGTTAGTTCCTTAAGGTAGCTATAACAAAATATCAGAAACTGAGTGACTGAAAACATTAGAAATGTCCTGTCTCCCAGTTCAGAGGGCTAGAAGTCTGAAAAGCTGCTGGCAAGGCTATGCTCTCTTTGACAGCTCTAAGGGAGGATCCTTCTTTGCCAAATAGCTCTGGTGTTTGCAGCCACCCTTGGCATTCCTTGGCTTGTGGCAGCCTCATTCCAGGCATGCGGCCATCTTTTCCCTGTATATTTTCACATCACATTCCTTCTGGATGCCAGTCTCTGTGTCCACATTTCACTATTTTATAACCACAACAGTCATAAGGGATTAAAACCCACCTCTGGACCTCATTTTTGCTTGATTTTCTCTGTAATGACACTATTTCTAAATGAGGTTGCATTCTCTGGTACTGGAGACTAGAATGTCAACAAATCTCCCCCTTTGTCCCAAGGGGATATTTGACATGTTGCACACCCCTCTCAGCTAGAAGCAGCCCACCCTGACCACCCAAAATCTGACTGAGCCACAGTCCCTCAAGGCTACTATGGTATGAGTAGGGGCTGGGCAGGTTGGCTGTGGATCCAGTGATCAGAAAACCAGGGGTTAAGATTCCCAGGTCAGGACAGCTGCAGAAATACTTCCCAGGCATGTGAAGGGAGGGAAATGAGCTTCACTCTCCATATAGAAACCCAGACACAGTGAGCAGAGTACTGACAAGCCTAGTGCTGGCCATCTCACGAGACATTTGCCAAGGGAGCAGAGGTAGCTATGTCTACAGCATTGGGTGGTTGGTGGAGGGGAGGTCCCCATCTCCATACCCCTTCAGGAACTCCAGTGCTGCTTCTGATCAGGGGTGGGAACAGTATACTATCTATGGACTTCTCTCTGCACCCTCAGCCCTGAGAGGGCTGCAGATGCCTGCAGATCACACGCCGGTGGTCTCAGATGTGGAAAGTGGGCATTCTGCCTTCCTCTGTCCTGAAAAGCTTTTACAGCACTTATCAGTCCCCTTGGGGCAGCCAGTGCCCAAGGTCAGAATCCCAGGAATGCTGCTGCTCTCCTGAGTCTCCCTGTTCCTTTGTGGCTATAACAGTCCAAGCAGGTGCTGGGGAGTGTTCACCTGGGACTGACAGGGAGACAGAGGGGCTGTGACTTCCCCCATAGGATAGAGGCATCCTCTGTCTCAGCTCAGGTCTATGGTGGGAGGAAGAACCCTACTAGGCCCATAGCCTGGGTCTCTACTTCTGAGAAGCACTCAGTGTGGCACTGCAGCAGCGCCTGGGAGACATCAAGAGAAGGGCTCTCTGACAGATCGGGAGCCAGCAGTCCACCATAGGTATGAGGGGAGGACAAGTAAGCACTCCCACCTACCCCTTCCCCTGGACTCCAAATCCCTCAGTCTCTGCCAAAATGTTTTTAATTTTCTTTTACTAGGTATCTACCCAGAAGAAAAAAAATCATTCTACCATAAAGACATTTGTACTAGACTGTTCATCGCACCTCAATTCACAGTGGCTATAAGGTGGAATCTGCCAAAATCTTGCTCCTTCTCGTTCTGCTTTTTCCCAGGCATCTCCAGCAAGGCTAAGTTCTGGCACCTTTCCCCAGTTCACCTAGGCTATGTTTTTCATTCACCTGAAACCTTTTTTTGCCTCTTTGGGCAAAAGAGGTAAATGGTGACCAATATCTCTGTTCAACTGTCCTGCTCTACTGAAATATAGTGGAAAAAATCAACTACACATAAAGCATACAATTTGACACTTTCTATACATCAATATCCTCCTAAATTATGCCTATTTGGGCGGTGCCTGTGGCTCAAAAGAGTAGGGCGCCAGCCCCATATACCGCAGGTGGTGGGTTCAAACCCAGCCCTGGCCAAAAACTGCGGAAAAAAAAAATTATGCCTATTTATAATGCCCCTTTCTTAGTATCTCCTGGTAGTCTCCAGACAACAAGCCATGTGAGTTCTACCACTAAAGTTCAACCTTCATTTTCTAGAACTTTATATTAATAGAATAATAACACAGTGGTTACTTTGCTCTTGTGTGTTTTCATCCACTCATTATACTTGTCTAAAGGTTCATCCCCGCGCCTATTAATAACAATTCATTCCCTTTGATTGCTAGCAATGTAATTCTCTTTAATGAATTATTAGAATTGGTAAAACTAAGTTATAGTGACAGAGATCAGAAAAGCAATTGCCTCCGGGGGAGACTGGGAAGTGCTGTGAAGGAGGTTTCTGTGTATGGCTGCTGTTTACATGAGTGCCTACATTTGTTGTAGTCCACTGAATTGTAAAGTTAAGATGTGCACATTTCGCTATTGTAATTTATACCTCAGTAAAAATAAAGGGCAACATATGGCAAAAACCACCACTCCTACTGCCCACTTGCCAAACTAGTTTGTTGATATTCTCATGTGTTTGAGTCAATCATTTATTTTCATATTTCTGGTTACCCAGAGTAGTGTCTTTTGGCCTGTTTTTTAAGGATTTTCCTATGGCTTAATCCTTTGTGAGAAAAAAATTGACGAAATTTTATTTTATGCCAGGCTTTCTCAAAACAGTCTAACTAAATCAATCATTACTCTCTCCAAGTTATCTGTATAAAAATAAAATCTATGGCCTACATGAGGCATACTGCCCAATAATATTATATATTAAAATGAAATAATGCAATTGCTAATGCTAAGACCTCATTTTTAAATATAACTTTTTAACTATAAAATACAAATATAAAAATACATAATATACTTATGTATGATTTTTTCCTTTATCAATAAAAGATAATGTTTCCTTTATATCAGATAGAATTGATTTTTGTCATAAACCTTTAAAAAATTACTTAAATTGACTTAAATAATTTCAATTAAATGACAAATTATTGAAGTCTAGGTATTATTCATTCAAACATCTATTGACTACCTCCTGTAAGAATATATAGACGATTTTGTGTGTTTTTCCCACCTCTGGATATTGGTATTTTCAATAATAAATGTTAGCCCACACAGAAAAGTGATTGCATTTTTATGTGGTTTCATATACACAGTTCAATATTAAGCTATATATAATTATGCTCTACTTAATATTGAAGCATTATTGAATACTTGATATAAGCCTATATATAACCTAAGTAGAGGATGCTGGGTTCAGAATCCACAGCACCTCTGCTCGTAACAGGTTCTTTGCAGAGCACACTCAGTCTTCCATTTGGTTTCAGTACTGTTTGTTATATAGAGCAAAGTAAAAAGGCACAATTTGATGTCCAACTGTCTTTGAAAACATAATTATCCAGCCAACCAATAAATAGTGTTCCTGGTTAGGGTTAGGATTGTGATTGTCCGATGAGAACCTTAATAAAATAATGAGGACTCAGTTCTATAACTTATCTCCAGGCTTTCTCTTCTCACCTCAAGATGCCGTCATCTGATGATCTGAACATCTAGGGGAGACCCAGAGCATCGAAGCTGAGCTGCTTTTCCACTGCATCAAACTTCAATGTACCTCTCCTGATTGGAAGGAACTCTGGGGCTTCCTTAGGAAAACACCCAATTCCATGGACATCCAGGCCCTCTGAAGAGGGATCCCTTTCCTGTGCCCCTGACCTTGCTTTTGCCGCTCCCGCCCTCCCTGGTTCAGCACGCTGGTTGCTCAGACCTTCTCTTTGACCCCAGAGACTGCCAAACTCATTCTGTGTTTACACCTTTAGAACATTCTTCCTTAGATCTACACAAAGCTGGATCTTTCTTAGCATTCCAGTCTTAGCTTAAACTTTACTTCTTTAGAAAGCCCTTTCCTAAAATCTCTTATAAGGCGGCCCTTGGTTTTAACCATCCTCTTCGTGGTGTTACCTGTGTTTATATTTCTTTTTTCTTTTTTTTAAATGAGAGTTATAACTGTTCTCTAATTTTCTGTCGGTTTATCTGTACATTTTCTGTCTCCCTGTATTAGATTATATGCGGACTCGAGCCTCTTAGCACCTCAGGGGGTCTATTCATCATGTGGTCCATGTGGAGGATGACCCTGGAGCCAGGCAGTGTGAACCAGCACATCAGTGGCTCCCAGTAAATGCATTATTCCTTGTCTCTAAAACAGTGCGTGACAGACAGCAGGTGCTCCAAAAATACTGTAGGAAAATGGACTCTTAAATTTAATCATTCTGAGAGGCCTAAGGGAGGTAGAGAATTTACTTTAACCTCAATCTTTTCCATTTCTATTGCTCTGGTAAGTTCTTGCAAAGAAAATCCACACTTAAAACAGTGAAAATAGGCTCGGTGCTTGTAGCTCAAGGGGCTAGGGCACCAGCTACATACAGTGGAGCTAGTAGGTTTGAATCCAGCCTGGGCCCACCAAACAACAATGATGACAACTACAACCAAAAAAAAAAAAATAGCCAGCATTGAGGTGGGCACCTGTAGTCCCAGCTACTTGGGAGGCTGAGGCAAGAGAATCCCTTAAGCCCAAGAGTTGGAGGTTGCTGTGAGCTGTGACGCCACAACATGCTACCCAGGGCAACAGCTTGAGACTCTGTCTCCAAAAAAGCAGTGAAAATAACCAACTTTTTGAGATGAATTACAAAGAAAAGAACCAATCATTTAACTGAATTGCTTAATGAGGAAAATGCTTAAGAATGAGATAGCATGTATGACTGATACTTCAATTTTAATGATTATAGGCAGATTTGTGTATCTTTACCTTTTCATTAGTATTTATAGTTGTGTGTTAATCATAAATAACTCATGTGCTACCAGGATGGGATAGTATCTGTCTTTATAAATCTTCTGGGGTAGGATAACTTTGTTAGGTAGATCAATTTCATAATAGTCTA
This sequence comes from Otolemur garnettii, assembly GCF_000181295.1. Classification (NCBI taxonomy): domain Eukaryota; kingdom Metazoa; phylum Chordata; class Mammalia; order Primates; family Galagidae; genus Otolemur; species Otolemur garnettii. The sequence continues at coordinate 1,973,409 of NW_003852555.1, read as the reverse complement.
CATAAGCCTTTGAACTGAAAAATATTCTTCATTCCCAAATATTAAATATGCTGATGAAAAGTCACAGCACATTTTATTTAAAAGGAAATATAACATTTTCTTCCAAACATTCTAGCACATGCCATCATGGAGAGAAATGAAGAAAACTCTGGATTTGTGAACTGAGATTGGACATGACCAGGATTATACAAATTAAAATAATCAGGTAGTAGATACCTATTGACTTCTAGCATCAAGATCCTATAAAAAATCTTTTTGTTTCAATTTTCTGAGAAGTATTGAAACATGGCAGGGTGAGATTTTTTTTTCCATTCTTACTCATCTTTCGACTCCGGGACAAATGGACCTGAGATCTTTGGTCAGAGGAGGTGAATTTGATCGATGCGATTAGTAATTGATCCTGCATGCGTGTATTACATTTCACAAAAAATCCAACCCCTGCACCTTCCAACCCCATTTATGAAATTAAAATGCTGCAGCTAATGCGTCTTTTCAAGAAATAGACGTTGTATTACGCTGCAGCATTCCCTCCTATTGCTCGGTGGTAACATTGAAGTCTGTTTTTTAAAACAGAAGTTGAACAAATGAATCCTTCTGTCTTCACTTTCAGTTGTCAGCAGTGCTTCAGTGTGAGATGAAATAAATTGCCCGGCCCTTTCATCTTCTATAATCAGCTCTGCACAGCTGAGTACACCCACGGCCCCGCTCGCTGCCTCTGCCAGCGCCGACTCCGGGTGTGTGGAACAGGAAGTCTTTGTTAGTGCGACATTTCCAATGCTCCGCACAGGACTGGGCTGGTTTGGGCTCCCTCCTTCCTTCCTTGCTCCCTTGCCTCTTCCACCTCCTTTCTCTCCGCCTGCACAGCTAATGGGTGGTTCGTTTCCCGGAGGAAGGAATTTTTAGGGCATAATATTATTTGTTAAAGCTATGTCTAATGTAGTTTCTTTCCCACCCTGCAACACAGTCATGCATAACATCATTCTCTTAGTCATGTACCTATTGAGAACATTTATAAATGGAAAATCACTCGGGGATGCCTTAAACCACACCGTTATTATGTCAAAATGCTTCATTTTTGAAAGTAGAGAAGCAACACATTTTTAGTTTTAGCACCAAGGCAGGGCAGCCATAGATACTTACTTATCTCGGTCTAGAATTTATCTTTTTAGCAATCAAACTACAGAAAAATCTGTCAAAGAACAAAGCCGTGAACAGCAGGTTGATGTAGGGCTAGAAACCAATACCTCTGGTTATCGTGCTTTCTCCTGGCTGCTTTCTGCCTTGAACCCTTCAATTCCTGTAAGACTGTCCTTCGTCCACCCCATGTGCTTCTGGTAGGGTCATCAGTCCCTGGTCGCTCCTCCTCTTCCTCCTCCTCATCCCCACCACCCTCATCTTCCTCCTTATCAAGCCTGGTCGGCACTGCTAATGCCTACTGAGTGGTTATTCAGTGTCGGGAACTATTCTCAATGCCTTCCATGTATTAGCTTAGTTACTTGGCATAACAAAATTATAAAATAGGTATAATTATTTACTACCTTTATTCTTCAGAGGAGGAAACTGAGACACAGGATGGCTGAACAATTTGCCCAGTGTCACAGAGCCAGTTAAGTGGTTACACCTGAGATCTAACCTTGGCCCGTGCATCTCCAGACTTCTGTTCTCCCTTAGTTCACAATAATGCTGCTCTCAGGGTGGGCAGATGGCTTGTATTCTAGTTCCCTGGACACAGACATTAGTTCAGGGCTGGTTGCATGGCCCAGGAGAAAGGAGATGGCACAGATAGAGAGGTACACAGGCTGTGTCCTTGTGGCAGTTACACAGCCAGCAGGATGGGATTCCTGGGCTGTTAGGGGGCAGCATGCCTGTCATGCGCAGAGATGCAGGCCTGATGCTATTTACTGAGTTCTGGTCCAGCTGCTACTGAATCCAATGTGCCCCAGAGGATTCTCCTTCTTCTCCTTTTTTTTTTTTTTAATGTGAACCAATAAGTTCCCTTTGCTGGCTGAAGCCAGCTGCATTTGGACTTCTATCACTGAGACAAGGTTTTTGAGTGATAGAGGGAAAAAGCAAAATTTCAAAACTTTCCCAAGTGATTCCTCTTCCCCCCTTCTACTGTATCCCCTGTTCCTCCTCCAGGGATATGTTCAAAAAAATGGTAGTGTCCCCCCAGCTAGGCCACTGACTTCTTAGGAATAAAAAAGAGTGTTTTTGAGGACAGAGGGCGTGCTGCCCTGAAAACGTGTATTGAGCCTTTTTAAATTTGAATTTATAAATTCAAATTTTATCTCAAGTGGGAAGAGAGCAGAAATGAATTAGTGTTTTCCAGCCACTTTCTGATGAGAGGGATCAACAACCCTTGGAAACCAATCATAACAACAATAGACCAGAAAAGCAATTCCCAGGGAATGCCTTTCTCTGGAGAGCAGCTGGACACGGACAGAAGGACCATGATTTCTCCTTAAGCTTCCACTCACATTAGCTCTTTTTTCAAGACCAGATTCTCCCAATGTTTAAAAAACTCTATTACTATGCAAATGATATATTTTGGAAGTGTAAAACAAACATCTCTGATTGTTTAGTCTTAGCAGTTGACTGTGGCGTGCTCCCAGGTAGGATGAAGGGGAAGGCCAGGTTGATGACAGTTTGCCAAAGGTCTGCAGCATCACCCTGTTCTATGGGAGGACATTGTGTTGTGTTCATCCTGTAGGCCCAGCACCAAACTCAGTGCCTTTCACACAATAGTTAACATGTAATAAGCGCTTGTACATTGAACTTTTTGAAGAAGTTCATGCACATAATTTGGTTTACATTTATTTTGTTCTATGAGATGGGAACTATTATGATAAGCATCCCCATTTTCCAAGGGAGGAAACTGAGGCACAGAGCTGTAATGTAACTTTAGCAGTGATCTCACTCTAGGGTAAGGGCAAAGCAAGGATTGGACCAAGCAGTTAGCTCCTGAGGTCACATTGTTAACCATTGTGTTAAGCTGACTTCTCTTACAGAAAGGGCCTAATAAAGATTTGTTGGCCTGAACTGAGGTTATTGAATTTCCCACCTCAGCTCAACTAGCAAGAAAGCCAGCTTTTTGTTTTATGAAAAAAATAAACAGCAACTCCAGGTTACAGGAAGTAACCACAGTAACAATTCCTCCATCCTCCTGAGGCTTTGATTGCCCCAAGATAACTCCAGTCTGTGGGATTACTTTACTGTCATCAGCATGGATAATTAAATATTTATTAGGGTAATTAATATATTTAAATTTGTTTAAAATTAAGCTGACCACTAATAGCTCTGCTCATCAGCAGAGACTTTGTGTGCTATTCCACAGCTTAAGAACATTTTAGTGGCCAATAAAATTGCTCCCTAGATCCTAGCAGTTTTCAGGTTTTGAAATTATAGCTGAAGATACTGTTAATCATTCCTAAATTACCAACTACTCATAATTGATATCTAAATTGTCCAGATGATCTTTACATTTGAGAAAAATAATAAAGATGACTTCCCCAGGGGTGGATTATATACAGGGCAGGTATACTATATGCTTGTGTATGCATGGAAAACATAGATTACTGTAGAATGAAAACCAACTGTACCATCTTTTATATGGCTATATCTGAATGTGATATAGATTTATATATTATCTAATTTGGAGAATTAGGATCAAAAGATTATATGTACCATTGTAAAATGGATTGCAATAATTACATGATACAACTGCTTCCATAAATAAATGGATTTTATTGTTTTAAAAATACTTCTATTTTTGTTTTAATTATTTTATGTATTATCTATTTATGAACAAATGTTATGCACTTATGCCACAAAAATGTGTAGAGCAGGAGGTCTTTAAATGGATCTCTGATCACTTGAATGTTAAATATCAATTAAGAATGTCTATCTAAATTCAAGTTATTCCATCAA
>NW_003852555.1:1967683-1968882 GCF_000181295.1 Otolemur garnettii | reverse complement strand
TTCCAACAGGCTGCAGACCACACTTTCAGAGTCACTTTCCTCAGCTGTCTTAAAAATATGGCAGAATGCCCGGAAACTGATATTTAACAACCATGGAAATATATCTACTTGCAATCTTACAAGTGAAAACAACTCTGGGAAGCCAGTTCCCACTTCAATATCTGGCACTGGATAAAAGTTTCACATCTATGTTAGAGATCCACATTCAAAGACAGAAACACTTCAATCTTCACAATAATTTCATTTACCTAAAAATAACAGCACAAGAACGTGCAGCTGATGTTGATCCCCGGCGGTGTTTAGTTTATGCTCTGTCTTGGCTGGGCCCATCGTCATGTCTAGAAACTTTGGACATACTTAGAAAAGCCGTGGAAGATTACAGTCTAATTATAGGGAAGGATAAAAACAAAAATCTCTGCAAACAAATACTGAAATATTTGAAAGTGAACAAAAGTTCTATTGCTCAAATTTACAAGCAGCAAGGGAGTAAATAAACACAACCACAAATTATAAAATGATCTGACCTCAGGTGACTGTAATGCTTCATTTTTGTTTATGTCTTTTGAAACATTTTTTATTGCACTTTAATTATCATGAAACAAATTTCAGAAATGTAAAATACACAATTTGATAAGTTATGACATGTGTACTCCTGTAATGTGACTGCCACAACGTAATGAACACATCCGTCATCTCTTCAAGTTTTCTCGTGTCTCTCCTTAATTCTCTGCTCATCAAGCAAACAAAAATCTGCATTCCGCCTTTCTGTCTCTACACATTACTTTATATTTCCTCAAATGTTCTATAAATGAATTATACAAGCTGTGTTTTTCTGTCTGGCGTGTTTCACTCAGCATAATCATTCGAAGATTTATCCACATTGTTGTCTGTATTACTTGTGTGCAAAAGCAGACTTCATGCTATTTTACTTTTACATATTTTATAAAGCACACCCTACGATATTTTGTTTGTTTGTTTAAATAATTACCTGCTTCGGAAATTTAAAAGATAAGAAGTACCTAGTTACCACTGCTAGTGCTTTTCATTGTGTAGATCTATCCTTTTCTGTCTGGCATCATTTTCCTTGTGCCCAAAGGGCTTCCTTTAATATTTCTTGGAATGCTGGCTGGCTGGTGATGAAGTCTTTCAGCTAAATTGTATCTGAAAAAGTCATTATTGCACTTTTCTTTCATCCTTGT
>NW_003852555.1:1965353-1967663 GCF_000181295.1 Otolemur garnettii | reverse complement strand
CCATCAGCTAGGCTTCTGATCTAGGTGAATCCAGGCTAAAATTAGGGGATCCTAACATCCGCTTTTGAGGTTATTGATGCAACTTTTAAAAATTAGACTAAATATACATTATTTTATTTAGCTAAATGTATTTACTCTGAAAAATTCATGGTGATTTTTATAACTTTTTAAAATTCAGTTAACTAAAATCAAATGCCAGTTCTGTGCAAGATAATGTATTTGTACTGTGGAAGATGCAAAGACAATCAGATGTGGACTTTATGTTTCAGAAGCTTCATCAAGAGGGACAGACAGGCAATGATCTAATCACAAAATGTACATAGGCTATAAAAATGGTGTGAAGTCTATTAGGGAGAAGAGGCAGAGGGGAACTGACCTGATTGAGTGAAGGCCAATGGCTTCAGGGAAGAAGTGCTGGAAGTGGACAGATGCTTTTGACATGGGAAGAGGTGGTGGTACCACAGGCGTGGCTAGAAGGAGAGCATCACAGCTTGGGACCTCAGCGGACCATAGGCCAAGCACCCAAATCCAAGGTTATTCCTTTCAAACTCACCAATTCTCCTCTCCTATCTACCTGTGGTATATAAGTGAGTCAGTAGAGGAAGAGATGTTGAGTGGAACCCACTTTGACACTTTAAGAAAGATGCACTTTGAACCCTATCTATTGTCTCCTTATGCTGAGGATGTGCTCCATTTCAAACTGTATATTTTCTTCCTTCTTTTCTTTCTTCCTTCCTTCCCTCCTTCCCTCCCTCTTTCCTTCCTTCTTTCCTTTCTTTTTTTTTTTTTTGGATAGAGTCTCACTCTGTTGCCTAGAGTGCTAAGGCAGCTCACAGCAACACCGTGCCTGGCTAATTTTTCTATTTTTAGTAGAGATGGGATCTTGCTCTTGCTTAGGCTGTTCTCAAACTCCTGAGCTCAAGCAATCCACCCACCCTGGCTTCCTGAAGTGCTAGGATTACAGGTGAGAGCCACTGTGCCCAGCCGATATTTTAGACCTGGCCTTGTCTATTATACCATTTATACTATCTCTTTCTTATCCCAAAGAGCCCAATATTTGTATTTAATCTATAGTTACCAATCTACAGATATAGATTAATATAGTATAGATGTAGACATACCAATTAGATTATTACAGTGCTAAATTTATTTCTTATGAATAAGAAAGTTTTGATATAAAAAATTCTAGAGGATTGACCACAGGCAGTCAGGTTGGTCACTGCCTCCTCCTTGATCCTTAAATCCTTAGAGTATCAGGCCCACAAGGCTCATTAATCTTTAGTAATTTTACACAATCTATTTTGTTAGAATTGTGTTATTAAATCTCTCATAGAAACAAAAATTAAACTATAAAAATAATGGCTTCATTGGGGACTTCAGGCTTGCAACCATTATATATTTTGTTTAATGCAAACCTTTCAATATTAAATTATTTTTATCATTATAAGTTAATTTTATTATTGTCTTCTAAAAATAATACTTTGGTTCATCAGAACTGATAAAACACACACTGGGAGGCTTCCTCATCGCTCTTCAAACCACTTCTTGTAAGTCCTTCAGTTTCCTTGGTCATCCTTGAATGTGACCTTACAATTCTGCTTGTAACTCAGTTCACCACAGGCAAAGGAAAACAGAAAAATAAGAGATTACTGCCAACAAAGGAGTCCATAGTCAAACAACACAGTAGTATGTTCTTAGTTTTATGAAATTGATTTTACTACTCAGATAAGGATAGATCCAGATGGGAAAGCTGCAGCATTCAAATCTTGATATATGTAAAATAAATCAATAAATAAATCTGCCAAACATAAACAAAAAACCCCAAAACAAAAAATCCAATTTTGGTCTAAGTAAGAATCACTAGTACATTAGTTAAAAATGTAGATTCCTGGTCTCATCCTTAAAGAATCCAATACAACAGATTTGGGGCAGGAAGCAGGAATCCTCATTTTAACAATTTTTCCAGATGATTCTGAAGCAGCTGATTTGCCAATACTTCGAGAAAAAAGAATGTTAAAGTGGCTTCTCATAGTTAATTAGCCCCTTTATATCTAATGTGAGTTTCTGTTTAATATGATATAGAAGAAGAACAATGATAATCTTTGTGACTCAAGTACATCTAAATCTGTAGCTGAGAAAAACACTTAAGTGCCCACAGCCTCTGTGAGTTGTACTTTCCATGACTTTATCAACCAAGCAGAAGACCTCTGACGATTTCCAACAGGCTGCAGACCACACTTTCAGAGTCACTTTCCTCAGCTGTCTTAAAAATATGGCAGAATGCCCGGAAACTGATATTTAACAACCATG
>NW_003852555.1:1958497-1959764 GCF_000181295.1 Otolemur garnettii | reverse complement strand
ATAATTTTTTATTAGATGCCAGACTTTGTGGTTTTCACCTTATTAGCTGCTAATTATTTTGTGCTTCTATACAGATTTCTGACTTTGGTTCTGAGACTCCCTCAACTTACTTGGAAACAGTTTTAGCCTTTTGGGTTCTGCTTTTTGGGCAGAATCAGAACAGTGTTAAGTCTAGAGATAATTATTCTCTACTACTGAGAAAAGATAATTTTGAGTATTCTACCCAATGGCCCATATGTCTTGATTATTTTTTCCTATTCTGGCTCACGGGAATAGGTATTACTCTAGTCCTGTGCAGGCACTGGATACTGGTTCTTCTATTCTTTTAAGTGTTCCTTTTCCCAGTCTTGGGCAGTTTCTCCACATGCATGTATACATAGTACTCAACTGTACTCCAGAAGACCCTCTACTCCAGGGGACCCTCTGCTCATGTCCAAAGGCCTGTCTCTATGCATCTCTCTCATTTCTAGTACTCTGACTTGCAAACTCTAGCCTCCTTGGTCTCCATATTCTCTTATCTCCATATCCACAACTCAAGAATTGATTCCACCATGCTCTGCCTGTATTTCTTCTCCCTGTCTGGAAACTCACCCAAGGTAGTAAGCTCTGGCAATCATAGAACTCAGTTTGTTTATATCCTGTCTCTCTGAGATCACTGTTTCTCATTGACTAATTTCCTAGTGAAAACTGTTGTTTTATGTATTTTCTGGTTATTTCAGGTGGGAGGGTAAATCTGGACCCTGTTATTTCCTTGTGGGTTGATGTCAATATCTGTTTTTGATATGTACAAAATAAGTAACTGGAATAAATCATCTCTCAGACTGCTTCTAGCTCTATTATCATATGTTTTTGTAATTTGAAGTTTATGTCCATGGATGGATAGAGCCACTATTCTCTCTTCTATATGTGGAACTTTTAGTCACAGGAAAGTCTTTTAAAAGCTAACACTTAAATAGACTTGCTAAGTGCTAGTTACTGCTCTAAGTCCAAAATCCCTTATCTGCAATCCTAGAAGCCAGTTTTATGTTTTCCTATTTTAGAAAGGTATGTGTACCAAATATAACCGTATGTGCCAAGCTGAGTCTGAGGCAGCTCTCTGCAATCAAATACATTTTCATATTTCTGCAGTGAAAATATAAATATTAATACTCAGTAGGATAAATAAGGACTATACATAGCCTAATTTCAGCTCAAGTCAAGCTTTCCTGTCAACTGAGTTTGTCAGTTCTTGTCTCCAAAGGAGTACCCTTTTGGTTTTCAGCTGTTT
>NW_003852555.1:1957571-1958168 GCF_000181295.1 Otolemur garnettii | reverse complement strand
TATTGTTACAGGCCACGTTGTGTGCCATCATGATACAAGTATATATTGAACCTGATTTGGATACCAGGTAGATCCCTGCTTGTGTTATGGAAGCTCCTATATTTCCTTCAAGTATGCATCAGGGTATATGGGGACTTTTCTGGACTGAACTTGAGTCTGATGGAATCAAAGTTCCATGTCTCACATGCCAGATTGCCTACTGGCTGTCTAACATGGAAGTTAAATATTTTAGGATGGGTTTTCAAGATATTCATATTGGAAAGTTGCCTTCAGATTATCTTTGCTGAAGGCTCTGTTTGTCATTATTGATGTCCATAATTGTCCTAGACTCCTCTTTAGATTCCTCAAATTCATTTTTAGCCATATAAATTGTGTCCTGCAGAGAACTCATGAATACTAAGGTCACTAGAAGCCAGAACTCAGTGTGTGCCTGCCAGCCCTAATGCACCAAACGGCATCTACTGGGAGGAAGAAGTGCCTTGTTCTAGCACATGTGCAAGTGGCCTGTTGGTGACATGTGGTCCCATTTTAAGTGTCCTTAAATCTGTGCTATAAACTAAGTTGTGTTCTCAAAAAACTCATGATGAACCCCTAATC
>NW_003852555.1:1955774-1956649 GCF_000181295.1 Otolemur garnettii | reverse complement strand
CTCTTCTCCATTAGAAAAGTGCTAGAAATCCCATATTCTGTACTTAAGGAACACAGGAACTTATCACACAAGAAACTAGAGTTGTCTTCCACCTCTGGGTTTGTGTATAAGGTTAAACCCGTTAGATGAGTAAGACAAGGAGAGCATATGGGATCTGTTATTGTGTTAAGCTTTTCCCATCTTTTAGAGGTAGAACAAGAATTGTTTACCAACTGTTTATTTTAGAACCATTTGCAGGGGCTGTTCTTAATAAAAAGACAAATTCAGTGGCCCATTTAAGACCTGCAGAATTAGGTGAGGGTCCAAGAGTCACTGATTTACAAGTCAATGCTGAAAGGCAGGTGCCATCTCTTTATTCTTTTTCATGACTCCTTAATACTGGAAACAATGTGATGCATATGGTAGTTGTTGAGCAAATGTTTTATTTGAATTTCCTTTCATTACACTAATGTTAGATAAGGTGAAACTATTTTTGTTTTGTGAATAAACAAAGTGTGTTCTTTGTTTTCAGACTGAGCTTTAGAGGTCTGTGAACATTCTCCTGCGTTATTAGTCCTGAAAAATATCTTTTATCAGTTCACCACTATTGACAGGGAAAAAGAAATTTGCTTTTCAATAATGTATTATCATGGAATATGCAAGTGCTTGGAAGGTGAAGAGCAAACAATTTTCCCTTCCAGACAACAATGCCTTGCCATAACCTTGACGTGATGCACATTAATTTTACATTATGCCCAGTAGTCAGAGAGAAAATTGAAGCTCCTCTCCCCAAAAGGGCTATAACCTTCTGGCACAAGGCTCAGGAATGCCAAGGCTGTGCCAATAGTATCCTTCTCTCACTGATCCATTAGCCAGAGTGCCCATTCTTAGAATGA
>NW_003852555.1:1952109-1954198 GCF_000181295.1 Otolemur garnettii | reverse complement strand
GCAGGAAATTTCAAGTTCAATTATATGTGATGACTCACGAGGTTAAAGACGCTAATCAGGTGGTAAAGACATTCCAGGTAATTTTCAACAATGATCAATATCTAACTTTATCTGGAGGAATCTGATTTAAACCATAACACCAGAAAATATCCACCAGAGGTATGGAGACATTTAAAGATAACAGATATGCATATTATGGGTATGGGTATCATGCTAATTCCATGTGTACAATTTCATAATTAGCATCCCTTTTGATTTTCATAATACCTTGTGTGTGTTCAAGACTAATATTACAGCGTCTAATGGAAGACTTACATCTGGGTACCATGACAGAACAATTATGCAGGCCTGTGTCTGTCCATGTGGCATTAAGTGCTTAAACTTGGATATAAGAATATAATTCTTATTTTGAGTTCCTTATTATTCCTATAAGTTCAAGTACTTTTGTAGTAGTTTTAGACTCTAACTTCAGTTACTCTCTTTAGTGGCATCTAGTTGATGAAAATTTCATAAACTGTATTTTATATGAAAAGAAGTTTTGTGTGCTCTCTCTGTATATATAGAATTGTCTTTCTTAACATCTTTCTCGTCTGAGTGATCTTACCTCCTGTAAAAAAAAAAAAAAAGTATATATACATACACATATATAAATACAGATATACACATGTGTATTATATATAGGCTGCAGACTGAATAGGTACACTCCAAATCCTGATCCCAAGGTGATGGTTTTGAAAATGAGGCTTTGGGGAGGTAGTGAGTTCATGAGGGGGAACCCTTATGATGGGATTAGAGCTCTATGAGAAGAGATAGGAGAGAGATACTGCTTTCTCTCTCTCTAGCAAGTGAGCAAAGCAGGAAGAGGGCCCTTACTAGAACCTGACTGTATTGGCACCCTGATCTCACACTTCCAACCTACAGGACTACGAGAAATAAAAGTTGTCTAAGCTGACCTATCTATGGTATTCTTATTATAGTAACCTGAACTGACTAGAACTATATATATGTGTGTGTATATATGTACACACACATATATTCAGAAAATATATTTACATATAATATATAATTCATGACATATATAGCTAGAATGTGTAGGTGTATGTGTACGTGTATAGATATATATAAAGAGAGAAAAAGAGAGACAAAGACACAGGAAGAGAGAGAGAGAAACAGAAGGTCAGTAGCTGAGAGTATTTGAATTCTATTTTCTTTTGACTTATTTTTAATTTAACTTAATCATTTGAGCCCCTATCCAAAGAAATGATGGGTGCTCTTCAGAAAGTATGGAAATTTGGCCATAGTAGGCTAACCCTGAGTGTCAGTGAGGAACACTGGCTTACCACACCTTGACGTGGGGTAAAATGGAATGAGCCTCTGACAAGTACAAAGGTTCTCTGCAAATCATGACATGTTACATGGATGAGTTTCTACTCACTTCTGAAGGATGCTCATTGCTGTGAATTTCTTCTACCACACTTTCACATTCTCTTAAAATGAAAGCAAGACAACAGAGCCCACAGTGCTGTGATAGGAGCCATCCCTGTGGCCATGATCATCAGGGACAGAGGTGGAACAAATAGGGAAATTTGTGGGATCCAATGGTGAGCAGGGTTGAAAAAGGAAGGAAGAGTTCATGCCTTTACTAGCAAGTGTCACTACTGGGACCATGAGCAGCTCAAGGAGGCTTCACATTTACTCACACCTTAAACTAGTGGTTCTCAACCTTCCTAATGCCACGGCCCTTTAATACAATTCCTGTGGGTTGCACTCCAAAGGCTGAGAACCACTGCCTTAAACCATGTAAGCAAAAAACTTTCCAAGTGCAAGGCAGCTGTCCTCCAGTATGCCTATCACGTCATGCTTTCTTTCGTACTTTCACCATTTGAGAAGTAGGCAGTTCATTCTCTTGGCTCCAAATCTTTTAGGAGTGTTTTGCCTGTGAACAATGTAACTGGGCATACGCCCTGGAGATTTTTAGCTATGTCTTGAGCAGCAAATCTAGAGGAGTAAAATAAGAGTTATAGGGAAGAATGACGAGATGGACGAGTTAAGGAAGACTTTTAAAGGACTAAGATGGAACAGGCCCCTA
>NW_003852555.1:1939910-1951855 GCF_000181295.1 Otolemur garnettii | reverse complement strand
TTTTTTCCTATAGTAGTTCACTGCCTTTATTAATCTTTCCATTTGTCATCCATAAATTCAAGCACTTCTCACTTCATTCATCTTCCAGGTTGTTAATAAATATACTGGAGAATAGTGGTTCTAGTATTGATTGATCCCAAGAGAGGCTTCCTATTGATCACCTCTACCTTAAGGTTACTCATTTACCCCTATCCTTTCTGTTGCCCCCATCAGCTGCTTTTCTCTCCACGTTCACATTTTAAGTATTCATGCCACAATGGTTTATTTTTGTTGTATTCTTAGCTAACCGAAGCTTTCTGCAGTTGGCGTGTGTCCTGCAGTCTGAAACTTGGCCTGTGGATAGAGAAGGGGCTGGCCTGAACCATTTCCTTCCTCTAACATTCTCCCATCTCTCTTTGTCCCAACTAGAAGCCAAACAGGTGCCAGGCTCTTTCACAGAGACGAATAATTAGCACATCCATTAACGCGGCTCCTGTTAACACATCTAGCGTTGACTCTAATTACTGGTAGATTTGAACTGAGCTCTACTGTCTATAAGTGACTGTTAGCAAATGATAATGTATTTGATTTGATATATATCATACACATGGAGAACTAAGCCTCAGTCCACTTTCATGTAAGGACTCACAAAAAAAGCTAAAGCTTCTAAGCTAAAAAATTTAAAGTAGGAACAAATGGTATGGATACAAGAGCATGACATTAAAGCAATTATTGTTGCTATCTTTGGTAACTCAAAATGTGGGAGTTAGATGTGGGACTTTACTTTTTTAAAGTGTTTATTAAGGTGGTTCAATTTGTCCTCTTTTAAGAGGTCATACACCCTGTTATTAGAAGCACAAATGTATAGACTGGCAGATTATAAATGCTTAAAAGATTTTAAAGCCACTTTTCTGCATCAATTTTCTGTAGCTCTTTTTCTAGGATGACTTTGAGAACTTAATTGTCAGATCTAAGATGACAGTAGCTCTGATGACCATCACAGACAAAGAGTTCCAAAACCGCTTTGAGGCCGGGACTGGGTGCTGGCATTCGTGCATAACTTCCCAAGGGAAGTACTTCAAAGGTAACGGTAGTGGCATTCAGCAATGAGGTATGTGGCACTTTTTCTAGGATGGGCTCGAGCACTTAATTGGTCCAAATTTGTATCCATTTCTGTCATCACGCAAAACCCTGTTGTGGCCAATTGGCACAATGTGGCAACTGTGATGGTGACATCATGAATTTCTCTTACTGAACGGTCTCTGTTTTCTGAGGCCTAGTATGATAAGGGGCACCCTGGCCAAGAAGCAAGGCATCTCTTCATCACCTCCTTCAAGCAGATGCCACAGGGACTGCCAAATTCAACACCACTCCTGCCCCGCTCTGTGAAACATAGCGTCCCTTTGAAGGGGGACTGACCCTTGCCCCAGGTGCAGCTTAGGGCTACTTGTAGTCTGCAGATGATTCTAACAATGTCATCTTTGGTCGGCATGAAGAGTAATAAAGCACCCTCTCCACTCTGATCTGCTCATTTTATGACACTAGCTGGCCAGTGTCTCAAAGGTTCACTGCTGTAATGTAGACAGTGTCCGTTGTTACGTTGATAGGACTCCTGATAATAAGCATCAAGTATTGAAGCCCACAGGCTAATTCCAAATACGTTATCTCCATATTGCTAACAACAAACTTTCAAGCAGTGTTGTTCCCATAACTTGTACTTGAGTACCGTGAGGCATAGGAAGGCTTAACAATTTATGCAAAGCCTAGATGTCAGCCCTCAGTGTGACTGGGCTGATCTGATCCTAAGCCTAGATACCTGATGCTCTGCCAAACCCCTTGAGGCTTTTACAAAAAGTCCCTCCAAGAAAAGGTGAGTTACAACAATTAATAGTGTTTATTTCTAAGGTTATCATTAGATGAAATTAATAATTTCTCATAGATCTTTAAAAAGATATTTTACCAACCTTCTTACATGTTAGATCAAGACTTCTTAGGGCCACCCCAGGGAGATCGCCGTGTGCTGGGGGAAACCTGGGCTTTGGAACCAGCCCAATCTGCTCTCTGAATCTGAGTGCACTGACGTACCGGTTGTGTGACCCTCAGCAAGGATTTACCCTCTCGAAACCTCACTCATCCATGGAAACTGGAAATGGTACCAGCAGCTTGTGGCACTGTGTTGTTGAGGAAGTGATGTGATGTGTGTCAAGCACCACGATGAAAATAACAATTAGTTTCCATCATCATAAGTCTGAGCCACGGTGATTATTTCCATATGCCTTATGGATTCTTTTGTTCTGAAGAAGCAATATAAAGAAGAAATTTAAGTGTTCTTGGGGCAGAACTGGTCACACTAAAATAGCTGGCTGCTGTGTGTTGTGAGCAGTCTGCAGATTTGAAGCAGCACACAGCAGAAAATGGGCAAGACGCACTCTGACATCCACGACCCCTTAACCTTGCACTGCCTGAAGCCAGGTGAGGGATCTTCCAGCCACGCTGCCCAAACAGTACAGGTTTCAGGATCCCAGGACAGAGATGGGCCTGGGCTGGAGAGAGGGACAGGAGGCTCTGGGGATGTGATCAGAGCAAGTCAAATGCAGATTAGTGATACATTCCTGGGTCCAACATGTTACCCAAAAGGAGATGGTGATCATCTTCCAAGTTTTATAGCCCAGAAAGTTTACAAGGGAAGTCTTAGGGATCAGTCTCAGCATTTCCACGAGCCAGCTGTGTGACCTGGGTTAAGTAACCGTGCTTTGCTTATCTTTTCTGTAACATAGGCACAGCAAGGCCCATGTTGCTGTGTCAGGAAGAGAGTAAGCAGGAAAACGCTCTGTGAGGTGTAAGTTGCTGAAGCAACACTCACCTGTTCATCATTCATGTGCTACCTGACCCACTAAGCATCTGTGAAATAGTAAATTGTTGGGGCAGTGATACTGCCGATAATTTTACAGGCTAGGGAACAGGGCAAAGGAAATGAAGAGAGTTTCTCAGGGTTGCGTGACTAACACAGAAGTGGCCCACGTGTCACTTGTTTCTGACCCTGGAGGTTGTGCAGCTCTTGCCAGAGCCTGGAGACCTTCCCGAGGTAGTGGGGCCTGTTCCATGTGCATCTTCCTGGAACATTTGTTCCCTTTGTGCTTCTAAGCAGTTGCCTTGCACAGATGTCTGAGAACTCGCTGTGGGGCTCACTCTGGGGCCCAGTGCTATTACATCCCCATCTTTCCTATAAATAGCAACGAGCCCGACCCTGACCTTCTCTTTGACTGCTGCATCTCCCCGGTTACTCTCTCTTCCTGATAGTGTGTACATATTGTGCAAAATTATAGGTCACCTACACTCCAGGCCCTGGGCAGCTCTATCCAGTGCCGTCAACCCTTAACTTTCTTTGTCTCCCCACCGCACTCCCACCCACCCGCACCGCCTCTGTGTGCCTATGTTTGTTTGTATGTTTTTGTTTCATGAATCAACTTTACTTTCTAGAGCAGTTTTAGTTTAACAGCAAAATTGAGCAGAAAGTACAGAGAATTCCCACATGCCCCTGTCCCCCACCCAATTTTTTTTTTTTTTTTTTTGGAAGCTGTGATAACAATGAGACTTTCCTAATGAGCTCTTTGTACACGAAATGCTACTTCTCAATTGAACAGCCAAAGCAGGAGGTAATAAAGAATCAGTAACAATGGCAGTTACTCCGTACATTACCATTCTAATCATATATTTTATTGGAAGCTGTATACCTCTTAACGCCAGCATTTCATTTGCCCCTTTGCCTTACAGAAACCCTGCTGCTGTGACAACGGGCAGCAGCAACTAATGGTCTTTTCCAAATTCCTTCTTACATTCAAAGCCAGAAAAGAAAGTGTGAAGGAGAGAAAGAGAGAGAGAGAGAGAGAAATCACACAGTCATTTCCAGCCATTTGTGTTAAAATACAAAGAAAACAAGTCATATTCAAAACCGGTGTGCAGGGCAGCCTCCATTAATATTTATTTTGGCATTAATATTGATAAGAAAGAGCTTTGTAGCTGGGCTTTGTTGCCTCCCCCAGTGTCCTCAAGCTCCCTGTTATTCAAGCTGGTGGCCATTAGCTCGCGTCTTCCTCTGTACCCGGAGCCTGCAAGAGGCTTGGCGGGCCTCCAGCTCACTTACGCTTAAATGGACACTCAAGCTCCGACGGACACACAGCTAAATAGAGGCCAATAATTCAATACAGTATGACTGTACCGGGGCTGCTAGTAAATCCATCAAGCAGTAAATATCATCTGAAGCCAATGCAAGCTTTTATCTTTCCAATTTTTTTGTATGTCTGAGCGAAGCCCAGGCATTCAGCGAATCATGTAATTTATTCTGCAGCGCCGAGCCTGGGCTGTCTCAGACATCATATCGACTTTTTTTTTTTTTCCATCTGTCAGGGGCAGTCAGCAGCTCTACTATTATGAGAGCGCATCGCATTACATCTATTTATTTATTTATTTCCTCTGCTTCTTTGTAGCATGATTGGGCAAGAACACATTATCTCAGATCAACGAATGCTAAGAAAAGCATCTGAACATCATTACGACAGCATGTTAAACATTTGTCCCACTCAGTTTGTTAAATCAGCAAATGTATTTCCAGCAAATGCTTGTAATTGTTCATAAAGGGCTCCCTACTGCAGGGTTTTACTAAGCTGAAAATATGGCCTGTTATTTTCTTCAGCTCTTTAGGTCAGCAGTGATTCCAATATATTGTAAATAATGCTGAACAGCTGGTGGAGATGTGCGTGTGGGGCACGTGTGTGTGGTGTGTGTGTCCACAGCACACACCTAGCTCCATCTCTAAAGGTTGCACACATGTGATTGTCTAATATTGATATAAAGCACTGTATATTCACTTTGCAAGGTTCAGGAATAGGGAGCTATAATTTACATCAGTTAAAAAATATCTTGCTTCCTAATCAGTCAAAATTGAGACTGGGAACAAAGCTCTTTTGGTGACTGTTGTTCTCTTGAAACACTTATGAAAGGTGCAAATCCTAAATTTAAATGTGACTTTTGACTCCTGTCTAACCTGAAAACGGGAAAGAAAAGCAAAATGAAAATGGGTTGCCCCAAATCCCCGCTCATCCTCATGGGGTTTAAAGCTGCTGAGGCCAGACATAGCCATCACATGTCTGATGACTGGCTGATGACACTCCAAGAACGACTGCTTCCCTAAGGACAGTTCCCAAAGCCAGAGCCCTTTCCTGAAAGCCAAGTGTTGTGCTTCTGAGATTCAGCTTGACCCCAAGTTGATTCAATTTGAATTTGATGAGTATCCCACTCTGGAAGCACATCACAGACAAATATTTTAGAAGTAAGTTTCTTGATCTTCTTTAAGTATACATTGTAAATCCATTGCACAGACACACCAGTGCAGAATGTGTAAATAGGGCAGAGACTTAGAATAAGCTGTACTGTATACCCAACTTCTTCTTAACAACATTTAAGACAAAAAGCACAGACCTTTGTTATAAATGAGGCGATTCATATTTCAAAAAGCAGCAGAATCAACACTGTTGCTAGGACCTTGCTCTTCTATATTTATGCTCAACTTTTAAAAAATAACATTCCATTCCTTTGGAAGCTTTTGCACCCTTTCAAAAAATACTTGTGGGTTGTATTTGATAGAAAAATCCCTTTCTGTGAACTGATTGTGAAAAATGACTGTATTTCATACTCCATTTTTAGTGTCACTGGCTCAGAAAATACGAAATTGGTTTCTCCAGCCACATCCGACCAGGAGAATCTGGGTAAACATGAGTTTTATTCTTAGATTGGATAAAATCATTGCTCACATCCTCGGGTGCATAATGGAATACACTCTTCTCCTCCACGTGGCAGAGAGCATCAATGCATATGTTCAATTTCCCTTTATTAACCTCCAGTTAGGAAGTCCTGCGCAGTGCGTGCTGCTGTTAGTATTCCAAAGACCAGCTACGCTGTCTTTGTAAGGAAATACATTAAAAGGCAACTCACTGAGCCATTTTCTAACACCTGAGAGCAATTAATGTAAGCAGAGACAGGAAACATCATCAATTATTTAAAATAAAATGAATATGTAATGTTGACCTTCTCCGACTGCCACCACTTTTATACTTACACCTGAATAAACTCAGGAGAACACAAAACCCACAAGGCACTTCACATTGCAATCTGCAGCAAGGCGGGCGCTGGTCACAGGGTGAGCAGCCCAGCCGGCTGTGTTCAGCCCCAGGAGGGAGACTGAGGGTCCCTGACACCTGCTGATGGAAGGTGGGACCTCCAGTTCCATGAGTGTGCCACCATGTAGGACCAGCAGCTCTATGTGGAAGGCTGTCTTCCTGCCCACCAGTCTTTTCCAAATATTTTCAGCTGTTTCAATTGATTGATTGATTATATATTCCTACCTTCTTAGTGAGGAAGGCTAACATTTCTGTTATTATATATTTCCCAATATACAATATGTGTGTGTATACAGTGTGCATATACATACATCCTGTTAGGTCTATTTATTTATTACCATCAATCTATTAGTCTTTTTCTTTCCATTTTTGGAGTTATTCCCTATTCTGGGGGAAAAACAGGAAGTAGTGAATGTAGGCCATGCTTATGTGGGAAGCCTAAAGGAGATGTTTATTTAGCTGTAATAGCCAGTTGCTGGAATTAAATGAATCATCTTTCTGAACAGAGGGTTTTTCTGAAAATATGAAAGCTTAGACATTCTCTAAGGGCAATGTCACTGACTACAGGCTGGGGGAGGGCACATCAAGGGAACACGGAGTTTATTACCTAGTGTAATTGCTGTGCATGGCATATGGCATGAGCCAGGATTTGGCACAGCCATAGCTGAAGATTTTCAGAGCAAAGCCTATTAGACGCAAAGTACAAAAAGTCCTTTGTGACTGTTCAAGCTAAACAAGGCTTGAAGTGCTAGTGTCTATTTTTCCCCTAACTTGTATTAGTGATTCCAAAGAAACTCACAGAGGGCCTCCTACGGAGTGACCTGAGCTGCCAACTGGGGTCATCCTCTGATGATCCTCTTACAGATAGTCTGGTAGACTATTTGGCTAATAGTCTCAGTTTGTGTGTCTTAGTCATGACAGCAAAGGCAACGTTTCTGGGTCCAGATTTATCACAGAACTACTTCTCGGACTGTTATTAAGAATCTTCCTAACTTTCTATTCCAAAGCTTTTATTTTTTCTTAGAGGGTTGTCCATTCAAATTGACACAGAGCCTAATGATAAACAGGTTTCATTTGAGACGCTTACAAAAAGACAAGGGGGATCGTTTGCTAATGCTAATTAGAAAAAGAACAGCAATAAGTTCTTACATTTATCTACATAATCCCATGGCCGAAAAAAGGCTTTGTTCCTTTTACATGGCATTATACATCTTAGGGTTTAGTGTGAATAAATGGCTTTCAGGGAAAGCTAACATGAAGAACGCTTTCTCCGCTGCCTTCTGTATCACCAGTATATCAGATTTCCCCATTCACACAAAGAAAGGATGCTGGATTTAGGAAATGCATGCCAAGAAGCGGGGCTAGAATGGAGTAAACAAAGTTCACAGACAGCACAAAACTATCGTTTCACCCAGGAATTTCTGATTAATTAGCCATCTGTGCAACCAAGAAGGCAGGGGTGTCACCACTGCTGTGTTGTGAATTACCCTGGCCGTAATTCAGGTGGAAGCACAGCTGCTGGGTAAATGGTGGACTCTTGAATATCATAAGTTCAGTTATTACACTACAGTGTTCATATTTGGGCATGAATAGCAAAAAGAAAAACAAGCAAGACTCTGGGTTATTTTTATTGGAGAATAGAGACTAAATGTGGTTTAAGTATGGTAGAGACAAATTCATGATTTTGAGAAATTGGGAGTTATATTCAGGATAAACAATAGGAAACTATTCCCTGTCAAAAGCCAGAGTTTAAAATAAAATTGTCTCCTGGATTCTGTGTTGCTCAGGGCTCTTCAGCCAAGAAAACATGCAACCAAAGAGAGGGATATTTCCCAGGTCATGAAAACTCATCCAGAATTTTAAGGCACATGTGGAATGAAACCTCAGCTTTCTAACTGCTATCATTGCAGAAATCTCTGAAGAAACCATTATTTTAAAATGGTTAAGGCCTCAAGACTCTGCCCTTGAGTCAACAGAGAGGAAGTGCACACGGAGAGACTAAGGATCATTATTTGCAGTCATAGTCTTGTCAATGCAGAGCATGTGTAGGGAAGGCAGATGGTGCAAACCAGAATCTGGTGAGGAGCAACTGAATAGCCGGACAGCCCTAGGGACGGGGGTGGGGGGTAGGGGGTGGGGGGGATGGAGGGGAGAGAGACATTTCCTTCAGACATTCCAGGGAAGAGTCTTTCCTATAATGAGAAGGATTTACAGACTCTTGGCCAATTAGAGCAGAGACTTAGCTTGGTCTTCCCGTAAGAAGAGCTAAGATTGGTTGGGAGGAAGACAGGGTGGTAGAGCCTGGAGCCAGGAGCCAGGATCATTCTCTTGTCATCAATGGAGGCTCCATGCATGCAGAAAAACACCATCCTCGGTACCTCCTTTAGATTTGAAATTTCAATAGGGTGGTTCATTCTGCTTCATGTAATACTTTTTTGTCATAGTCTATACATCACATCTATAATATTAGTTTTTTGTTTTTGAGAAAAATGCTGGTACATTTGGAACAGTTGTCTCAATTTCTTCCTCAGGTCAAGGAATTCTTATATCCCTGAAAAGTATTCTGGCTGGCAACGTAGCCTTGCCAAGACAGAGGTTTCGCAGATAATAGGAGATTGAGGGAAAAACAAAAACAAAGGTCATGGAAGGCATCTAATTTCAAAACTAAACTGCTTTAGAGCACTGTGAATCTTCCCTGCTTTTCCTCTCTCCTTCATTTGTTTGGGAACTGAGGTGCTATTCAGCTTTCCCACAAGTGTTATGTTTTCTTAATGTGTTTGAAAATGTGATGATAAAATTACACCTTTAAAAATTTGGTATAAAATATAAAGCCATATTCTCTCAAAACCACAACTAGCAATACCGTGGTGGATGAGGCATTGCTATGTTATTGGCAACTGCTGCACACACAGCTATGTGTTTTCTGTTCTTGCTTATATTAACTGTCTAGTAACCTGATATAGTTAGCTCTCTTTCCAAAGTATGATTTGGCCATTTCCAATAAATGATGTTGTCTTTATAAAGTCCCAAGTTAGATATGTTCTCTAGGTATTGCTATAGAACATCCACCCACATGCGGAAATATTGCAAGAGACTGAAGTGGAGAGAGGTAGTATGGCGTCTTGGAAGAATTAAAAAGAAGCCAGATAGAACATGGGCCCTCAGACAGAGTGGAGCAAGATGAGGCTTGAGCAATAGGGAGTGTCCAGACTTTGTGAAATCCAAATCACACTTTGTTCTTCTTACAGCAATGGGAAATAGTGCAAGGATTTCAAGCCTAGGCTACGAGAAATGTACATGAATGCAGGACTTGGTCATGGACTCAATATGGGGAATAAAGGGAAGAGAAAATGTGCAGACTTCTGGCTTGATTAGCTAGATTGACAGTGTCATTATTTAGTGCAATAGAAAACAGAAAGTGGACTTTTGAAGAAAGTTCATGAGTTTGGTTTTGGATTGGATGGGTGGCTTTGGAGTATCCAAGTGGAGAGACACCAAGGGGGCAGATGGAAAATAATGAAGAATCTCAATCCCCATAACACAGAGAGCTGCACATCGTGAACTGCTAGACAAAGAAAAATTCCTCAGAAGGCAAAAATCTTACCAAATACGGTGGAACTTTCAAATGCGTATAAGCTCTGCTCCTGAATAGCACGTATCAAGTTTGCTAACGTGTAAGCCCACTCTTTCTTCCTTGCTTTGTTTCACCTCCTCTCATTTCAACACTCTGTTTCCCCTTGCTGACCTCAACACATTTTTGAAAGAGAGTCTTTACCTGATAAAAGAGAGGATGTAATGTTGAAGAAACTGAGGTCTGATAGTTGTCAGACTATTGGTGGGCATAAGATATTCAAAATCTTATATAAAAGCTAAATCTGGCCTTATTTCCACACATCAACCAAATGGATTTTTGAGGCCAGAAGCTCTAAAGAGAGATAAAATTTATCTGAATTTTGGTGGTAATTGAAGCTGTGGCCATGTTTGAAATTACCTGAGAAAGACCAGCATGGTAAAAAAGAAGGCTCCACTTAGGGTCCACGACCAACAGCTTTTAGTCCTTTCTATTTAGATATGCCAGTTGCTGCACAGGTTAAAAGTATTATCTCCATATTTATTTCACCACTTACTCTAGTATTGGCATGTGATACTAGCAAATGGCCTTATTTATACAATAATATATTTTAAAGTATCAATCTGCCTATGTATTTTATCAAATTTTTTTTTTTGTCCTTTTGTCTCCCATTTTAATGAAGATGAAGCCTACAACGGACATTAGACATTTTTAAACAGGGATTTGGATACTGGCACATGCAAGGATCCGATGCCATAGGTCCATAACTACTAACGTTGAAGAGTGACTGTAAAAAATGTATCTCTTTTCCTCTTTGCTGAAACTGTCTTTTGAAAACAGAAACAGGGAGCACAGATAATTTGAAAATAAGATAATCCTTTATAAGGTAATGGAAAAGTAACTGTATAAGCAAATAGTAAGGATTTTATACATTATTACATATCAAAACTCATGTTCTCAGAGCTTTTCAATACATGCACTCTGTTCTGTACACACATTTCACAGAAAAGTGAAGAGTCCCATGAGAATCCTATAAACTACTTTTCACAGAAGCAAACAGAGAAGGCCTCATTCATCATGGGAAGCTAATTCTTTATGAAGGGGTGAGGGGGCTAAAGACACGAAAAAGGCCATTGTTCTGAAGGGTACATTAGTGATCACCTCTACATAAAACAAGTTGCAGTCTATGATCCAACTATCATTGGATTTGGATTTTAGAACTGAGCCTGGGTCTCTAAATATGGTTACTGCTCTTGTATTTTCATCTGTCAAATGATGAGTTTTGTCTAAAGGGCCTCTAAAGACCCTGACCAGTCTGGATGCCATCCAGTTCTAACATTCTAATATGGAGGATGTTTGGAACATTCTAATGGCCTCCTGGATATCATAGACCAACCAACTTACTCTCATGTTTAATCATGTTTGATCACAAACATTTGTACAGCTGGTAGCTGAATTAACCCATTATGTCCCTCAACATGTTCACAGTCTTGTTGGTTGGTATTAATTTTCATCTTAGAAAATTCAATTGCGATTTTAGGATAATTAGCCAATAAAAATAGCACCAAGTCTTTCTTCTGATTACTCAGTCTAATGTAGAATTATCTTTTTATTCTTTCTGGTCCTATTCTTTCTACATTGCCTCAATTTTCTCTCAAAACTTTTCACTCACTGTTGTATTCAAAAACTAAACATCTAAACTAGGGGAGAAAAAAAGACAGAACTTCTTGACATGCCATTCTAGGTCCTTCTCTAATTCCAAAGTGCTTTGAACGTTCCTGACATTCTTAACCTTAGCAGCCCTTATGGACAGACTGTCCTGGGCTCTTCATAATTCCCCAGACATGCCTCTTAGCTATCTATTCAATCAGCTCTTCACAGAATGTTCTGCTCATTTCCTGCTAGCAAAACTTTGCTTATTCTTTCAGGTTCACCTCAAACATTGCCTCTCTGTAAATGTTCCCTTGCTCACCCTGCAGAATTAATTTATCCTTCTGGGGTTGGATACCCCTTAGTTCCTATGCTCATTCCTCTGGTCCACTATTCATCACAGTCTGAGGTATCTTATATTTATTGTGCCATGACTGTTTCTTCCAGTGGCCTGTGAGCTCTTTGGAGACAAGATTGATGTCTTATTCATCTTTGAACCCTCAGCACCTAAAACAGGGCTTACAAAAAAAGCAAACACATTGGATTACTTTAAGGGTCCTTGGGGGTCA
>NW_003852555.1:1938629-1939544 GCF_000181295.1 Otolemur garnettii | reverse complement strand
CTTTCTATCACAACAACTTGTAGAATTCAAGATAGTGGCTACTTCACAAGACTAAGACACTGAGTAAGTGAGATACAAACCAATTTCTCTGGCCCACGATGCACACATAGCAGGAGCAAGATATAAATCCTTGTTGTTTTTAAACCACTGAGACACCTAATCTGACTGAGATCCCTTAGTCTGGGAATGGTCCCCTTCCCCAATAGTGTCTCATGACTTAAAATGTATTGTAAGAACTTGCAAAATTAATACACATTCTTGCAGACTACTATCTAGTATTTTGGGCTCCAACCCAATACGAATGATTCAAAGTTTTAGGAAGTCTTGCCAAAGAATCTGTATTTTCAACAAGCCTTTTTACTGCTGATATAAATTTCATGAGGAACCATGGGTCTCTGGTTGAGTTGAACTAAATTAGAATGTCAGTTCCTGGCAGAGGCCTTATTTATCTTGTTCAGCTCCTAATTCACCACCTAGCACAGGGCCAGGCACATGGTAGACAGCTAATCAATATATATTTATTTAATATAAGTGGAAAGAAGACTATAATACCTGCCCTTCCATCTGAGGGACATTCTGTGAGGATAAAATGGCATAATGTATGTGAAATTGAAACTGCCTTTTATAAAATTAAAAAAGGGCCAGAGGGTGGGAATTGTGGTAGGGGAAATATATTGTGTGTGTATATTATATATATTATACACACAATAGAACCTCCATAACTCTACCACCCAAGGGACTGTAACAAACTGATCAACATACAGAGGTGGTCAACATAAGGAACTAGGCCTACTGTACTGTTATGTATGTGTGATGCATGTCTAGTCTCTGAAAATTAGGTCAATGTAAAGAGGTGGTTAATGTAAGAAGGTGATCAACCATGGAGGTTCTACTATATGTATAACCAGCCATTGC
>NW_003852555.1:1929991-1938430 GCF_000181295.1 Otolemur garnettii | reverse complement strand
TGCCCAGCCCTTTGCCTATCAAACTATCTTAAAAAACCCTTTCTCTTATATTCTCAGGGAGACAGATTTGAGAATTTCCTCCTGTCTTTGCACATGGTGCCTGTGATATTAAACTCTGCACCAGTGCTGTCTCAGAGTATTAGCTTCCTCTGAGCAATGGGCAATGAACCTGGTAAGGCTATAACAAAATCACTTCCTGTGCAGAAAAGGAATCTATCATCACACCCATCCACAGAAAGTAGCTAATCATTTAGCCAACATTGTTACCTTGGAATACATGTGTCACCTACAGCTAAAACTCTTTGACTACAGTACACTGTCACTCGTCCAAGAGCTTTTCATGGATTTGAATTGTCTTTTATCTCCTCAGAAAGCCTTTCAAAGTCTCAAAAGCCCTTTTGAAATTGTTATTTCCTCCATTTTAAACATGAGAAAATTGAGTCCAAAATGAATATCTTGGTCAAGATCCCAGGGGTGAGAAGGGATTAATGGTTCTTAAACTTCAGCAAGCACCAGCATCACCTGACAGTTTGTTAAAATACAGATTGCTAGGTACCACCTAGGGTTTCTAAGTCAGCAGATTGGAGGTGGGGACCAATAATTTGCATTTCAATAAGTTCACAGGTAATGCTAATGTTCTTGATCTGGTTTACAGTTTGACACTATTATGCTAGAGCTGAATTTGAATCCAAGAATTCTAGCTTCAAGGCCCCCTTTCTTAATTATCATTTTCTTTTATTTTACTACCGTTCTAGTGTTTATGAACACACAAAGTCATGTGTTGTATGTTATGTCTTAATTTATTTTTAATCACAGAAAGTAAGTATATAGAGAAGCTGGAAAGTCAACGTCAACTATAACTGGACATTTCTTAGTACTATTTCAGAATCAGTAAGTTGATTTCTTTCTTCATGGCATTCGTATAGCTGAACTACCATTGGAAGATTTTTTTAATTTTATTTTTGGAAGTCAAAAGCAAGGATCACTAATGGGAACAAATTCCTAACTAAGATGTTTAGCTATACTTGTTGCACCTGGTTTGCCCGGGGATTCTGCCCTCATCATAAGACATCTTCAGACCGAGTGTGTTTATTTCCCTTTATTTCTCTCTATGTCCCAAGTACGGGAAGTTTCTATGTTCTATGAGATTAAGAAGACATTAGTAATGTAGAGCTGCTTTCATAAAATTTGGAACTCCCTGAATCCTAAACTTGGAACAGAGTTAAATTAGGCTTTATTTCATGTTTTCCCTTCTGAAAGAAATAACTAAAGCACTATTTAACGAATGTATGCTGACAAAAAGAAAATGTACAGTTGGAGATAAAAATTTAAGATGACTTTCTAAATTACATACTTATCAGTGGACCTTTTCTTCTTGCAAATGCCACTGGACTTAAACCAAATACAATCCCAGGTAGAGGGGCTGGTCTTCCTTGAAATGAGCATCAAAGAGATTTCAGCTCATATTTAATCATACATATCTCCTATCACATCCATGTTGGATCCAGCCTTTATTATTTTTATAAGCTAAAATGATTGTATGCAGACTCCAAACTGTGCATTTTGGATACTCTATTGAAACCAAATTGTTTTAAGATAACAAACATTTACATCATTTAAACATACAAGACATTTATTTCACTTAATGCTTTCTTATGGTATGCTATTACTCAGTATTGGACAGCAGCCTTCTGACATAAAGGCCATTTTTTTTATTTCCTGAACCATTACCCTGTAATGAACAGCAACCTTCAAAAATAGAAGCCCTTCTGCTATGACGTCCTGAGCCTGACATTCAGAAGGCCTTTGTGGTGACAAAAGTAGGCCATGGAAATTGCCCATTTAAAAGTAACTGCAAACATGCTTCATCATAGGTAAAAGAATTCAACCCTTTCTTCATAAAGTGTTTTAAGAGAAAAGTATTTTTATCAAATTAAACTGGAAGGACAGGAATTGAGAAAAGTTAAATTTTTCTCATTTATTCAGTTTTTCAAAATGACAAGTCTTTATTCACATCTTATTGTGTATCTCAGATGTTATAAAAAGATAACTTTTTAAAGTTACAATTAATTTCTATAGTAGTTTTAGCCACAGATTTTTTTTTAAGGAAGAAAATGCCGTTTTAAGAGAGTATAATATGAACAGATAAATTACATCATTGATCATGTCATAGGAGGTTGAGCTCTAAAAGTGAGATTACCATTAAGAAGAAAAACAACTTGAAAAATGTTTTATCCTTGACAGAACTAAATTTATTCTCAATATTCTGCAAATACAAAAATTGGGGAGAAAATGCTACCTCTTACTGTCTTATTTTCAAGTTCACAGTCTGGCTTAAAACGAGTCAACTAAAACAAAATGAAATAATTCAACAATGACAAAGGCAAAATAACCACAGCAGCCCACACAGAAAGGTAATGAACCTGAGATTCCAGTGGTTAGGAAGAGTTCAAAATTGTTGATAAGATGAAAAAATACAAAGTGATAGAAATAAGAATGACTTAAGCATCACAGAAGAAAGATTCTTATAGTCAGTACCACAGCATTTGCTAAATGCAAGGGTTAGAATGTCATTATCATGCTAAGACAAGGATCATTGAATCTATGAAAATAATGCTATTATGCACTGCCAGGGTGTGTCAGAGGTGTCCCCAAAGCTAGAAAGCCTCCTGCTAGAAACACTGCATAGTCAGCTGCACTCAGCTGCAGGTAACAAAGTCCCCTATTCAGGAGTTTAAAGATGTCAGGGTGACTAGGCCTCAGCCAACATGAAATCTGAACCTAGCCCAGGGGTGGGTTAGTGGCCCAGTAGTGCCATTGGAGCATGAGGCCTCCAGCTGCCTACTTTACCATCCTCAGCTTGTGACTTTTGTCCTCACAGATGCAAAATGGCTACTGCATTTACAAGCACTGAGTCCTTGGCACAGTCAGGAAAAAAAAAGAATTGGTGAAAGAAAACCTTGTGCCATCTAAGAAAGGATTTCCGTTTTATCTGACAATGAATGTTTACCCCAGGGCTTCCACAAGTACTTATTGGCCCAGACTCTGGCTCAGAGCCACTTCTGAAGTCAACAAAGTCGGGGAAGGTGATGATGTTAGTCCTCCAGCCTGCGCAGTAGAGGAGAGCAAAGGACAGGGAGGTCACGGATGGTTCTTGGTTAACCAATCTACTGCGTGTATCATGATGCACTGCTGGACACCACTACCAGGAAAATTGTTATTGAAGATATTCTTGTTTCCCAAAAACTCCTGCCAATCACCTCTGTATGGCAACGTTTTGTTAAGGGCATATTTGATGAGGACACCTTAGTAAATAAATCTGTAGATAACTCTGCTAGAAACAGAACCTTAAAGGATACTCTTGGCCAGGTGCCAGGGGCCCATGCTGGTAATCCTAGCACTCTGGGAGGCCAGGGCACAGGGATTGCCTGAGTTCAGGAGTTTGAGACCAGCCTGAGCAAGAGTGAGACCCTGTCTCTACTAAAAATAGAACAACAGAAATAAAATAGCCAGGCATTATGGTTGGTGTCTATAGTCCCAGCTATGAGAGAGGCTGAAGCAAGAGAATTGCTTGAGCCCAGAGTCTGAGGTTGCTGTGAGCTATGACTTCAGGGCCCTCTACCCAAGGGTGACAGAGTGAGACTCTGTCTTAAAAGCAAAAAAACAAAAAGAGATACTTGCTTGGATACCTCTGTTACTGTCATACCAGGAATTGTTGAGACCAGTTGAATTAAACACACATGCACATACCTAGAGCTTCCAAGGACAATTGTTAATTCTCAGAGACTCTGAAGCCTGAACTCCCCCAGTGGATAAGGTGATTCTCCACACAATGGGGTCTGTGCTTCACATAATTATGGAGAGCAACATTATTTCTTTTCTTTCCTCCCCTTCTTTTCAAATTGTCACACTAAAGGCCTGCCAGGCACGAGAAAAGGGCCCACTGCTAAGCCATCTACCCATTAATGACCTCTTCTTCAACTACACAAAGACCCTGTCAAAGCTTTGAGATTACTGTTAATAAGTATTTGATTAAATCCTTAGCCAAGGGCCCTCCAACTCCTCAATTCCTGTCTGGGGGAGGTGCGTTTTATTTCCCAAATTACATCATATTTCCCCAGCAATATATATAATTGCCTACCTGCTGAGTTAGGCTGGATTACATGTGAGCTAAGAGGATTCTTTGATCTCATTCAAAGTCTTGTAGTGATATTTGTCAACTTTTGGGCAGCCCAACGTTTTCCTATGTGAAAGACTATTATACTATATGAGTTTCATTACAGTTCAGGACTCTGCCTCTAGAAAAAGGAAGCTTGGAATATTCAAAATGCTAAACACCTCATATGGCCCAGGCACCAACCAAACAGGGTAAACTCTGGCCTGGGTGTGTTACCAGCATTCACCAGCAGTTCAATCTCGGGTCTGGAGTTTCCCCCGCCTTTCATCTAAGGCGACTGGAAAGTGAGTGCGTAACTTGCTCAGCCAACTGGATCCTCCTGCCTAGGGATTTTCTGTTTTGAGAGAATGATTAAAAAGACAGAGAGCTGCTTTCAATTTATTCAAACAAAAGCATTAGTGTCTGGCAGAGACAGTATCCAACCGAGGTCACTGGTCCTACAGCCAGCCAACTGAACCCAAAGATTGTTTGTCCCGGGCAAGCTACTCCCGCTGAAAAGGTGAGCTCAGCTCTTTGATGCTGCTTCCTTCCCCACACCTTGCTTAGTTCCTGCTCTTTTCCAATTCCAGAGCTCCCCTCCTATTCACTCACACAAACTCCTCACACTTTCTCAATTAGTCCCTTTTCTTTTAAGATCACCAGATCTTTTCAGTTTGGGGCCTTTCTACCAAGACTCCTAACTAATAATTAACTTAAGGCAGGACTAAACTGCTTACCTTATATACCTTCTGCCTTAGTTAGGCTTTGGGAAGTAGGAGGAAGACCCACGTGGGGAGGAACGGAAGCCTGTCTTTCTGTGCCGGTTACATGGATTTCTAAGAAATTTATTCTATTCTTCTCCCCCTCTCTCCTCTCTTCTCCCTGATGAACTGTGAGCAAGAAATATATTATATTGAAAGCCTCACATTTCTTATAGGAGACTTCATTTGATGTCCTTATAGACATTACAGTAGGTCATTAATAGCAAATAATCTCGCTTTTGGTGGTTGATTGTTTA
The DNA here is from genome assembly GCF_000181295.1 of Otolemur garnettii. Lineage (NCBI taxonomy): Eukaryota > Metazoa > Chordata > Mammalia > Primates > Galagidae > Otolemur > Otolemur garnettii. Next base: position 1,933,256 of record NW_003852555.1, on the reverse strand, counting down.
TAAAATGTTTACCCCAAATTTGGCTGTAGTACCTTACTATGGTGCCCAAGGAGCTGTCCTGTATAAAAATTATTTTACTTGTCTATTCTTCTCTTGTGATAGAAAGGATGACTATACTTCATAAGGATAAAGTCAATTTGAAATTGGGTTTAAGAAAAATGTGCACCAGCATAAAATTGGTACACAAGTTATATGCCAGGAAATCCTATACATGTACTAAAAATGGGCCAGGAGTTCTGCCTCTCACTCCTAACAGAACAGTGCAGAGTATTACCTGCACGTTAGCTTAGCAAAAGCAAGTTAAAGATTTAGGTAACAGATATTTCCTTAAACAGACTGGTGGTTTATTTTCTTCCCCCCTACAATTAGATATCCCCAAGCTACCACTTCCCAACATGGTACGAGCATTTCTCAGCCTTATAATCTTTAGCCATCTAAACTGTTTTATGATTTAATGGTTATACCTAGAAATAGCTTTAAAAATCATGAATTAAAATGTGTTGCTCCGAAGTCCTTTAATATGACTCAAATGTTCAATGCTTTTTTGTTAGTTGTTTCAGAGCTTTAGTGAGTCTAATAGATTAATGGACGTTTTTTTTTTTTTCTTCTCAGATATCGCATAACTTCAACAAAGCTATTTATAAATTATAGGCATTTTTGTTATCTCATATTTAAGGATCAGCCAGTTAAAAGTTATAGTTTTTAAAAAATCATGTGACAATTAAGAAGCAAAGTTATTTTTGAGAAGGTTGTAATTCTACCTGCCTTAAGATGAAAATTTTCATAATACTCCTTTCCAGAAGTGCACACAGCTATCGTATCCATAAAGAGAAAGAGCCCCATGATAACGCAAGCCCAGTGGTGAATGCATATACCAGGGCAAGCGGTGTGGGCTTTGGTGTCAAGCAGTCCTGCAAGTAAGTTCCTGTGTGACACCAAGTAAATCACCTTACTCTCTCAGCCTAGATTTCTGTGTAAGTGGGGACAGTAGTATATACCTCACAGAGCTGTGTGGACTGCGTTAAATAACATATTTTAAAATTATCCTCTGTAGTTCTGGCAGAGTAGGTGCTGTTAATCATTTCTTTTTTCTTATTACCCAATGAAACTAAACTCTTCAATGGTTTACTAATACCTACTCCTGTGATTCTATTATGCAGAGGCTTTAATTTTTTTAAAAAGTGACAATAAAACCAAAATAAATAAATCCCCAAATCTCTCTTGGGGGTAGTGTCATCATAGAAAATGTCCAGGTTTGATAGTAGAACCAATCTCTTCCATCAGAAACATAAACTGGTGATAGCAATAGAATACAATATTTCGAGCAGGAATGAAGAAAAGATGAGTTATAGCATGAAAACCATGTCCTTTTATTCTGTCCTTTGTGGACTTTAAATATGTGGCTCAACATAAAGTAGAGGCCTTTGTTCCATCCTTCTCCCTCTCCTTTCCTTTGTTATTACGTGTGTGTGTTTATTTTAAATATCTGAAAAACTTAGTTTTTTAGAGAATCCCAGTGACATTCTGAAGAGGAAGACTAATACCAAGAGTGACTGGTGAGTGCACTTCCTTAAGAAATTCTTACTTGCCTCAATCTGTGGATCAAAAGATCTCAACCTTGGCTGTGTGGAAGTGAAGGGAAACTTGCCCTGTGTCCCAAAAGTTCACTGAAAGATCAACTCAGAGAAAGGTTTATTTACCATGCACATGGGGAGACTCACAGAGTGAGCACCCAGTATCCCAGTGAAGTTTGGATGGTTTTTTTGGTTTTGTTTGTTTTAGAGACACTTTGATGCCCTTGGTAGAGTGCTGTGGCATCACAGCTCACAGCAACCTCCAGCTCTTGGGCTTAGGTGATTTTCCTGCCTCAGCCTCCTAAGTAGCTGGGACTACAGGCCCCTGCCACAATGCCCAGGTATTTTTTGTTGTTGCAGTTTGGCCAGGGCCGGGGTTGAACCCACCACCCTCGGTATATGGGGCCAGCGCCCTACTCACTGAGCCACAGGCGTCACCCAAAGTTCAGATGTTTTTATACTGTCTTTTTGGAGGGGAGAGGGAAATAAGGAGTGCAGGTAATTCTGACAAATGGCATTAGGGTGTATGAACAGACGAGAGAAAGAGAGTGACTTGTAAACTAACCTGAGAAACAGGTACTGTGTTTAAAAAGACTGGGGTCAGGTCTGGTTGTATTCTCCATCTTTCAGGGAGAAGAAGGGAAAACAATTGCCCCCTTAGATCTTTTGATCAGTTCTGTCTGGTTTAGCAGACAGACAGAGGAAAGTGTCTTTTTAGCAGCCTAATAAGGCCTGTTAATCTCTCAGAGCCGTTAATTCAAAATATTGTTTATACCATGAAGTCATAATTTGGGGTGAAATTTTCTGAGTGCCTTGAGCTGTACATTAGAATAACCTGGCGATCTTGTAAAGAATATGGGCCTGGTCCTTAGGGATTCTGGTATTAATGTGTTGGGTTTTAAGGCATCTGTATCCTGAAATGTTGGGGCTTCCAGTAACTGTCTGGGTCCTCAGTTCTTGGAGTGTTTTTAGTTGAAAAATGACCAGAAATCCCAAAGTAAGGTAAATGTGAAATGAAGTATATTGAGGAAGAAAAAGATAGGTTTGCAGGGTAAGAAAATTGACAAAGCAAGATAGTTCACCATCGCCAGTGAACAGGCCTTCACTGCCACAGCAAGGAGGCAGAGGTCTTGAATATGGCTGGGAGTTCCCTTTTATATGCACTAGGTGGGGCTTACCTCGAGATTCAGAGGTCACCTTAGAAACAGAGACTTAACGACACACAAGAACCTCCCATGAGCCTCTCTGAGAGCCCAGTGGGGGCGTGCAGACCACAATGCAGATTTAAGCTAATGACGTGGTAATCACTTGTTATTAGACTAGAGAGTCTTCTACATCCTTTTATAGTTGACACACTAAGTTCTGATTGGTAGATTGGTAGGATAGGCCTTCCTCCCCAGGTGAGAGCAATGATTTCAAGCAGAATTAAGCTGAGCAGCACCAAGATGGAGGCTTAGGGGCCCGACCTTGTCCTCCTCCCCAGGACAGCTGCTCCTAACTAACTATCTACCAAATGGACTGGGACTGGACGCTTCAAGTAAGAGCTCTGCATGCAGTCTCCAACACGTACCAGGCTCAGAAGCCACTACATACATATTTGTGTTTGCTTACTCTCTTTTATGTCTCTTGCTTCCTAGTCAATGGAAGGAAAATGTCCCACTGAGAAGTCTTTCTGCATGTGCACATCCCTC
>NW_003852555.1:1927835-1928595 GCF_000181295.1 Otolemur garnettii | reverse complement strand
AATCAGTCCTGTCTTTTTCTGTTTGTTTGTTTTAATTTGTTTAATTTTACCCTCCACCCCAGCCCCATTCCCCTCTTACAATAACCATTCTATTAACCTTCATCATTTGTCTCCAAGAAAATCCCAACAGTCTGACTGGTTTACCGGCTTCTGGTCTTGTCCTTCTAAATTTATTTTTCACATACACCCCAGAAATGTATCTATGATGCAAACTATAAAATATACCTATATATCCCACTTACTTGGAGGCTCTGTATCTGTTTTACCTACTGGGTTTCTGCATTAGCTTTTGTTTAAACAAAAGTTTCTGAATTAAGGTGCTTGACAATCCCAGTTCTTGAGTGAGCATACCAAATGGTCAGATGAACCATCCCTGCATTCCCTTTGTTGGCCAATGGAGCCTCCCAGTTGTACCAAACTGGCTATTACTCCATACACAGTCCCCAAGACAGTTACTTTAACCATCCTCATTCTAGATGCCTTGAATACCCCTTATCCTCCTCCCCCACCCACAATTTTTAATGCACATCATCACTCATTTCAGACATAATATATTCCAGAAAGCTTTCACTATGTACTTCTCCCAGAAGCCCAGGCCAGGTGGGGGTCAGGCAATTTGGGACACTCAGGTGCCTGTTATTGACAGCACTTGCTACATTGTAATGAAGGCAACTGATGATACATCCCTCTCTACCATTGGAGTAAACATTGTTAAAGACCTGGAACCCAGTTCCTGTCTATGTCCCCAGAGCCTCCATAC
>NW_003852555.1:1911836-1924010 GCF_000181295.1 Otolemur garnettii | reverse complement strand
CAGCCATGCCTGTTAGCTTATGTATTATCTCTGGCTACTTTCTTCCCAAAAGAAAGAGCTGAGTAGTTGTGGCTGAGATCATCTGCCAGGCAAAGCCTAAGATGTTACAGAAAAGTTTATAGGCCCTTGATCTAAATTAATAAAGCCCATAGAAATATTTCTGTGGGACAGAAAGATTGTGGTTATAAACATGTTAAGATTAAAATTCCTAAAATGGCTACTGCTATCCCATGGAGGTAACTTTTTTCTTCATGAACAGATGTTCATCATCACTAATGATCAGGGAAAAAAAAACTTCAGTTTAAAAGGAGAGGCAATTTTTACCCATTCAGTTTGCAGTATTAAAATGTCTTACAATACCAAGTGTTGGGAGGGTTGAACAACTAAATCCTTTACGCATTATAGGTGGATATGTAAATCGGTGCAATCACCTTGGAAAATATATTTCTCCTACCGTTGGACACTCATGACTTATGACTCGGCAATTTCACCCCTATGTATATATTTCGGAAACACATTTGCATATGTAGCACAGGGTAAGATTTGTGACATCGGTATTCACAATAGGGGAAAACAACCTGGAAGCAACCTGCTACCTAGCAGGGGAATGACAGATGAGCAGAGTCTGGATGGAGAATTATGTAACACTCAAAAACATGGAATGCAGCGTCATGCAAAAACTGACACACCTTAGCAACATGACATTAAATACAAAAAGTTCCAAAAATCACAAATACTCTGATACCTTTTCATAAAGTGAAAACTAATAAAATATAAAATGAGGGGTTTCTTTAGGAATAAGGATGGAATAAAAATTATAAAAAGGGAAAATGAGGGCTGATGATCAAGGGAATGAGGTGATGTTTACTTTAATCTCAGGCAGCCAAAGGCACAGGATGGGAGATCACATGGTTATTTTTGCCTTGAATGATGGAGTTATGGATAGTTATTTTATTATTAAAAGTAAATACCCAATAAATTGAATAAAAACTAACCATGGCCATGTTGAACAATAATAATATATCATGAATAAAAAATTATGAATATTCATTCTATGCACTTGAGTTTAAAAAAAAAAAACCCTAAAAACTAAAAATTGTTAGGGTATAACATGGTCAAAGCGATGACTTTGTACTCCACAAATAACAGCATGGCACTTTCCTGGCTAAAGAATTACCTGAAATACAAATTATTTTATACCTAAATTTGTGATGGTATCTCCTCCTCCTCTTCCCCTAACGTTGTCCCCCACCTCCAAACCTGGTGAAAAACAACCCCATTAGATAAAGCAGTATGCTTTAAAGCAGAGGGAATTCCAACAAAACTATGTTAATTCTTCCAACTATGTTTGAAAGCTCCTTCTACAAATCTAAATTGATGATGACCAAAGGTAAAACTGGCTATACTCCCACCACTTTCAGATGTAGCTCCCATAGGAAGCAGTTAGACTATCATTTTTTAGCATCTGTCATCTCCATCCAGTGCAATTCTCAGTGAGTTCTCAAGGTGCTCATCAAATATTTTGGTTCTAATTTTACTCTTAATGTACTTCATTCTTGAAAATAGTTGCTCACAAATGTAGGTGACGCCTATGTTTGTAAAGCGAGGGACGTTTGTCTCTGGGAAGATAAGACCCACAAAGGGCAGTAAAGAGAAATGATCAATTTTTTTTTCTTTTTTTTTTTTTTTTTTTTTTTTTTTTGCAGTTTTTGGCCAGGGCTGAGTTTGAACCCACCACCTCCAGTATATGGGGCTGGTGCCCTACTCCTTTGAGCCACAGGCTCTGCCCAGAAATGATCAAATTTTTGAGTTGAATGTCAGATTGCAGCTCCGTGTATTCCATTTGAAAACTGGCAGGTGACTTATTTATGCCGACTGAAAGTGGAGCTGCAAATGCACCAAGGTTTAAGTATTTTCTTATTTTCTTATTCTCATCTGAAATCAAAAACAAGGTTGCATATTTTTCACAGTTCACATGATTGGGTTTGGCCAATGTCCTGAAACACATAACATTGTTTTCTTTCATTTGAACTTGCCATAATTTCAGTTTCATTTGGAATATTGTCATGGTTTGAAATGTTTTATCAATCGCTGATTTTCACCTTGAAGGTGGATGTTTAACTTATTTAAATAAGTGGCTAAATCCACTAAAAATGCTAACTCTGTAATCCAGATTTTGTCATCAGGTTCTGGTACTAATTTGGTTTTTGACACCATGAACGACTTGATAACAAGTCACAATTCATAAAATCTTTCCAACATTTGGCTTTCACTTAGCCCTCTTACTTCTGAAAAGCAAATGATGCTGCCATAGTCAGCATCAATACTTTGAAGGAATTCCTGGAATTGATGATGATTCAATCCATTGGCCCTTATGAAATCCACAGTCTGATGACGATTTGCATGACAGAATCCATCTTAAAGCCTTTTGCTCATAAATTTTCACATTTGATGTAATGATACTTCATCAAATGTGAGTGTTGGGGAGCAACTGCATTGTGTTCTACTAATTTCACAAGTCCTTTCTTTTACCCACCATTGCCAGGGCACCATCAATAACTAATACCAGACATGCTGATTATGAATAAAGAAAATCACTTTAACATATTTCTTACTGCTTCATATAAATCTCTTTTGTTGTATCTTTTAATGGTGCCAAAGAAGCCATTTCTTCAGCGATGTTACATTCATCATCCATGCCTCTGATAAAAATGGTAAGTTGACCTGTATTTGTGGCATCAATGCTGTCATCCATTGCCAAAACATAAAATTTTAAATTGGCAGCTTTATATTCCAAACTTCTTTTAATAGATTTTCCAGTTTCTTCAATTTGCCCAACAATAGTCTAGTAAGACTAACTGATTTTACAAATAGTCCTCTTTTTTGAAGACAAATTATATCTGCCATGCTTTCTGTACATTGCTTAAGAAACTTATCTTCAGAAAAATGGTTTTGATTTTTTTGCTATTAAGTATACTGGCATGTAACTAGCTGTTACAATGGAATCCATCTGAGTTGTAACTTCTAAAAATGTTTTTGTTGAGAAGACCAGACATTATTTTAGTTCTGCTATTTTGTGTTTATGACATAACCCTTCATACCCATTGAATTTGGCACCATGTTTTTGCATGTAGTGCCTTTTTAAATTATAGTCTTGGAAAACTTGCACAAATACCCTACAAATTACATAGCGTGCCTTACTATTTGCCTCTATAAGAAAGTAGTCATCTGTCTACTTTTCATGAATGATCTTTCTTTATCTGTAATTTTTCTGTTTTAGGGTTCTATTGTGAGACATCGTAGAAGCCATCCTGGAATTAAAAAATAATAATAGATAAGGGATTATATTTAATTTTATTATGAAAATTAATTATTATTTCTAATAATATTTTAGAAAGCAAGGTTTAGACCCTTCTACATCTTGGCTGACCAAGGCAGAGGCCAATTATAAAGCATTCTGGGCAATGAGGGAGGCACTGCTAAAGTGTGGGCATGCCCTTAATACTCAAGTAAGAATGCTTACCTGACTTCTAAATAAAACTAAACACCTAATGTTGCAAGGGTGGGTTAAAATATTATTGATAATGGCTTTCTCCCCAAGTCAACACAGCACATGTTAACATCTGATGGTGTCAATTCAACTGTGCTTGGATGATGACACACTGGAAGCCATATGATGACACACTGGAAGCCATATGCCACCCTAAAACCAAAGCCACTTGTATACAAATCATGACCACAGGCATGTTTACTTTACTGACAATGCAATATGACAATGTTGATGTCTACAAAGTTCACACTCAAGGACCATGCAATTGAGTTCTGTCCCCCAACCCACCCCCCAAAAAATCTCATAATGTTGAAGTAAGTTTACAATTTTATGTTGGGCTACATTTATAACCTTCTTGGGCTCCCTGTGGCCCATGGGCTGTGGGTTGGAATCCCCTAAGCTACATCATTTATGTTGTTTTTTAAATTCTTATCACCAACCTATAAATTATGACTTATTATCCCCAATCTATACAGAGGGAAAAAAGGGAAATTACTTTATTAAAGTCACATATTAACTAAATGGTGGCATTGGAATTTTATGACCCTAAATAATTAGATAACTAAATCAAGGGTCGTTTTTTTTAAAATTTATTTTCTTTCTTTTTAAAATTTCAAAATACTAATGGGGTATGAATGTTTTTGTTACATGGATAGTTTTTATATAATGTTTGAAGCAGGGCCATTGGTGTACCCAGCACCAAAATGGTGTTCAATAGTCATTGAACATATTAGGTAAGTTTTTAACCACTGTCTTCCTCCCCCATTCTTAATTTCCAATGATGTTTATTTCTTTCCAGGCCATTTGTGCTCACGGATTAGTTTGAAATTATTAGAGAGTACATGTGAGGTTTGCTTTTCATTCCCTAAGTACTTCAGTTAGGATAACTGTCTCCAGTTCTATCCAAATTGCTGAAAAAGACATTAATTCATGTCTTTTTAAGGCTGAGTAGTACTCCATGGTGTATATATGCAGAGCGTGCCAAAAAGATGTATACACATTTTAAGCAAGGACAAAATTGTATTAAAATTCTAATAATATATTGATACAAAAGATGATACAAGTCACATTTGAGCACCTCTTATAATTGCACAAGTCAAACATGATTTGAGTATCACAATTTTAATACACATTTTTCCTTTCTTAAAATGTGTATACATTTTTGGCACCTTTTGTATACATATCCACGCATCCACTCATGAGTTGATGGGCATTTGTATTGATTCCACATTTTTGCAATTATGAATTGTACTGCAATAAACATTGGAGTGCAGATGCTTTTTGGATAGTATGACTTCTTTTCCTGTGGGTAAATACCCAGTAGTGGGATTGCTGGGTCAAAGGATAAATATATATATATTTCTTTGAGGATTACCATAATATATATATATATGTATTTCTTTGAGGATTACCATACTATTTTTTATAGAAGTTGTACTAATTTGCAGCCCTACCAACAGTTATAAGCATTTCTTTCTCTCTGCATTCATGCCAGCCTCTATATTGTTTTTGGAGTTATTAATAGTGATCATTTGATAGGGGTAAGAAGCTATGTCATTGTGGTTTTAATTTGCATTTTCCTGATGATTAGTGATGTTGAACATTTTTTCACATGTATGTTGGCCATTTGTCTATCTTCTTTTGAAAAACATCTATTCATGTCTTTTGTCGGCTTTTTAAAGGGGTTATTTGCTCTTTTCTTGCTGATTTGTTTGAGTTCTTTATAGATTCTGAATATTATCCCTTTATTGACATACATTGTTTCAACCACCCTGTCACTGTCAGAAGTAAGTTCGATAATTAAGTGGCATTTTAGCACATGATTTCTGAAGTCACACAGACCTGCATTTGAACTGCAGACCTTATTGGCAGTATGAGTTCAGACAAATGACCTATTTTACTCACCCTGTTTATTTACTTTTAAACAGGATTACTCACAGTAGATAATTCATAAAGCTATTGTGAACATGAAGTGAGGACATGCATATCAGGCTCTTAACATAGAACCTAGCAGGTAAATAGCACAGAGTATATGATAGCTAATAGTCTTATTTTGATTATCATTATTATTTCTCCAACTTTGATCTTTTAATAGGAATTATAGCTTCAGTGTTTGTCACCCTAAATCTCATGTTGAAATTTTATCTCCAATGTTAGAGGTAAAGCCTAAGGGATGTTATTTGGGTCATGGGGGTGGATCCCTCATAAACGGCTTGGATGGCAATAAATAAATTCTCATTCTCTATTAGTTCCCAAGAATGCTAATTATTTAGAAGAGTCTTAATCACCCTCCCTTCTCTCCTGCTTCCTCTCTCATCATGTGTTCTCTGAACAATACCAGCTCTCCTTTGCCTTTCACTATGAGTGGAGGTGGCCTAAAGCTTTCACTAGAAGCATATGCTAGCACCAAGCTAATTGTACAGCCTGCAGAACTGTGAATATGTAAAAATGTACAATACTTTTCTTCCCATAGCTGAAGCTTGTACATCTCTAATAACTGCCAGTCTTTGCATAATAATATGGTATATATAAAGTACTTAAAAATTCTTAATTAAAATCTTGTCATAAACCTTAATTAACATGTAGCATTATGCTTAATGAATATAGTATAACTAAAATAAATGCTTCCAATAAAATCTATTGTGCTCTAATAATTCAATGGTATTTTTAAGCTGCTTTTATAAAATTTGGCTTTATTTTTATGTTCATATATTACATATAGACATATAATAACCTAACATGTATTTTAATACTTGTATTCTCAACCTCCTTTAAACTACACGTAAGGTTAATAAGGTTATTCAGAGATTTAGAGTTGGCAACTCTGGGGTTCCTAGAATGGTTGACTCCACTTAAATGGGGTTGAGTTGCACAGGTAACTCAACATATTTGAGAGATGACACTGCACATGTAACTGAAGGCAAAGCTAAGCATTGGCTACTTTTTTATTGGTGCTTATATATATGTACTTTTCCCTGGGTAAATGTTATTTGTATTCCTTTAACATCACATTTATACCTGAGACATATCTGAAGGCATGATTTCTAATGGCAATCACGATTCATTTCCACTAATGTGTGTGTATGTGTAGGGGGGGGTGTCTATGGACATGTATAAAGTCCTATAGCTCTGCTGGCTTCTGCTAATGAGGACCCTGAACACAGAAGATATGTTATTTCTAGAAATCAAACTGTAACATGATCTATTTGGAATTCATGCTTTGTTTTGATACTTCTCCTCTGATGTCTAAGGCAACACCTTGTATAAGGTGCTTCCTTCTCCCATTGGTTGTGTGACTTTCTTGTCAGACTGAACTCTATGATAGATGCTTAAGAAAATATTTCTCAAAAGTAAAGGAATGAAGAGCAAACAATCCCATCTATCATAGGGCAAGAAACATGAACAGAACCTTTCCTGAATGGTCAAGAAACGTATGAAAAAATGCTCATTATCCCTAATCATCAGAGAAATCAAAACCACCCTGAGGTATCACCTAGTGCCAGTGAGAATAACCCAAATCACAAGTCCCAAAGCTGGAAATTCTGACACAGATGTGGAGAGAAGACAACACTTTCACACTGATGCTGGGATTGCAAACCAATACAGCCTTCTTGGAAGGAAATACGGAAAATCATCAAAGAACTCAAAATAGACCTTCCATTTGATCCTGCAATCTCATTATGAGGCATCTACCCAGAAGAAAAAAAAATAATTTTATTTTAAGGACATTTGCACTAGATTAATTATTGCAACTCAATTTATAATCACCAAGATGTAGAAATAGCCCAAATGCCCACCAACCCATGATTGGATTAATAAACTGTGGTATAAGAATACCATGGAATACTATTCAGCCATAAAAAGATTGAGACTTTACATCTTTTGTATTAATCTGGGTAGAGATGAAACATGTTCTTCTTAGTAAAGTATCACAAGAATGGAAAAGCAGGTACCCAATGTACTCAATACCAACATGAAGCCAGTAGATGATCTAATACACACTACCTAAAGAAAAACTCAATTCAATTCAAGTAGGGGGAGAAGATTGGTGTGCTCAAGTAGGAGGGAGGGGATTGGTGTACTCCCACCTAATTGGTGTACTTCCCCACAAGGGAAGGGTGTATGGCATACCTGTTGGCTGCGGACACAACTACAACAGGAACCTCACCTAACAAATGCAAACATTAGAACCTAATCATTTTCACCCTCTCATTAATCTAAATTTTTTTTTAAAAAGAGAAAGAATGTGTGTGTAAGCGAGAGCTGGGGGTGGGAGATAAAAAGGAAAAGAGAGAGAAGTTATGTCTCTAATAGGCAGAATCTTTCAGATTAAATGGAAGGTTTTCTTTACGTAAAAAACACAATTAAGTAAAATACAGGCGATTAGGTTTGTTTAGGTCAAGATCCTCAGCTGAGTTGAAGAAGTCTTTCTGTTTTCTTATGGTGTAAAATTTACTAACATTTCATAATCAACCCTTCATTTCAGTCCCAGAGTCTGAACATGCACATGTTTTCATGTTATCTGCCCAGTAGGAAGGTGATTACCATAAAACTGAAGAAGGAACAGCAAATGGAGTGATTACAAAATGCATCACGTTCTTTATAAGATGAATAATAATATAGACATTTAAAGTCACCCAAAAGGAAGGGATAGTGTTAGCAATACTCTGGGTGGACAGAATTAGATTATTTGCCGAAGAGTGAAAATAGCAATTGAGGCTGTTAATGCAATGTATTCACTTCCCCTTCACAAACAACACGTAAGTGCTTTTATTAAATATCTGCTCTGTTAATGCAATGTATTCACTTCCTCTTCACAAACATGTAAGAGTTTTTATTAAATATCTGCTAAATATATATTAAATATTAAATACTTTGCTAGCATTTTATCTGGTTATATATAATCCTAGCCATTTTCTCCCCTGAAAACTATGAATCATTTAGTAAAAGACTCTTTAAAAAGAAGATATAACCAGCCCTAGATTAGGCACATGATTGCTCCGTGCTTCAGTTTCTATGGAATAACATCAAGGCCCCCAAATAGGATAGGCCCCTTTAATGCACAAAATAAGCGGAAAAGAAAATCTTTCCTTAATAAAAGCCGTGGTTCAGCTACACTTGCTGAAGCCAAATAAACAGTTGCGAATTGACACTCAGACAGAAATGCGTATAAATTATTCAGAATGAAATGTTCAAGTAATATTAACCTAAAGGTATAGTCATCAATTTTGCCCTGACGGATGGCATTGGGTAGTTAGTATTCAAGTGTTACTACATAAATAAAATTGATTTATGCTAACTGAGAAGACTGAGAAAAATTTTTATCGGTATGCCCAAATTCTGTTCCTTCTGGCTTGATCAATCACCTCTCTACTGAACTGTGTATCGTTTTCTTGCAAAATTCTTAGCCGAGAAATTGGGCTAAGGCAAAATGAATAATACATTCGCTGCAGTGTGAGACTAATGACCCTTAAGTGCTTTTAAAAAATGAGCAGCGATGTCTGCTTCCCTTATGAACAGATATTCTCTCCCCTCTCTCTCTCTCCTTCTCCCCCTTCCCCCGCTCTTGCTCTCATTCTCTTGCTCCCTTGCTCTCTCTCTTAGAAAGAAAATAATTAAGTCTTGAGTTAGCTGACTGTTTGGGGGTGGAAGTGATGAGAGGGCGAGGAATCAATAATGCCAATCGAAGCGTGCATGGAGTACATCTACTGGGCTTCCTTTCTTCCCACCCCACCTCCCATCTCGCTTCCCCCACCCCTACCCTACACCTTTCACTCCCATTTCGGGTTGCAGAGTTCTCCTTTGTGTTAATCATTTTCATATTTCCTTTTACTGTTTTCATAACGCTATTGTGTTATCATAAAGACATTGATCAAATGGTGACAGGCAAGACAGAAAGCTATTTACTTTGCAAAAGTAGGAGGGATCTCTGACAGGGCTGCGTGGCTGAAATCTGCCTTGGTTGGCATTTGTGATGCACGAACAATTTTTATCTTTCCCTGAGTGGGTCCCTAAAGAGACACAACAGTGGCTCAAGTTTCTGCACTGAAATGTCTTTTTAAAATCTGCATAAAGCAGCAAAGATAAGACAACTGCCTACATTAAACATGCTTAAAAAGGAGCTTGCATAAGGATAATTAAAGAGAAAGGCAAAACCTCTGGTTGAATGATGTAGGATTATTTTGAATTAACTTGCTTTAAAACCATTGAAACAGCACTTGAGGTGGAAATAAATTTTTGGATTTAGAAAGGGAGGTACAGCTACCATTTTCCGTGTGTGTGTGTTATGTTAGCAGAGAATGTAATTGGTAGACAGCTGCTGGAAATGGAATTGTTCTCTAAAAAAGTAGTCATTTACAAACTAGCGTGGGGTCAGGTAACCTCATTATTCCCTTCGCAGTTCCCATTAGGTCAAAATGGCAATCCCCCTACCATCACTTTCATCTTAAGAAGCATGGGCTAGTTTTGCCCTTTTAACTTCAGCTTTTTATTCTAAGGAAGGATTAGACTCTACATCACCACTGTTTCTTTTTCATTTCATTGCCATTCTATCTTTAGGGGAAATCAGTCTCACATTGTGTTATTCTTATATCCCTAAGTAATGTTTCTTAAAAAAAAAAAAAAAAAGGTGAATGCCTTTCAATAAAGTGGCCCCAGTTTGATGGAACTACCAAAGTGAAAAGAAAAGGAAAAAAAAAAAAACTTTGTTATTTAAAAAGGGCACATAGCAGTATAGCAGTCAAATCCCTAAAGTCTGATGGCAAAGTCATTGATGCATTATTATTTTTTAGGCTCTTCTTCTTTCAAATAAAAGTGTAAAGGAAATGATTTAAAGCCTAAAGGATATCACTGAACAGAAGCTAAAAGACATGTCTTCTATTCCCTATTGCTTAAGATAAGAAAATGGACACTCTAATGGATGTTTAGGTATCAAGGCTCAGAGTTAGAGTTTTCCAAATGGGATACACTCATTTACAAGCACATACATATTTATACACATACACGTACACATACATGTACACATGCAAAGCCAGACACACACACACACACACAGCCTTTCAGAGGCACCTGCTCCCAAATCTTCCCTGATTTCATTGCCCACCTTTTTGCCTGTGCATAACTGAGAGAAACATTATAATTGAAGGCATAATAAGACCCTCTAGCTAATAGTGACATAGCAACTGCCGCCAACCGTTCTGCAGAGCTACATAAATGTTTCTCAAACACCTGTTTCCTTCTGCCACTTTTCCATTTCATCTGCCATTATGGTCTAATGATTTTATTATAAAGATGAGTCTTTCTATAGAGGTTAAGTGAATCCAATTTACATATAATGATATCATGGGAGAAAGGGAAGTGCTTAGAGGGAAGTGGCTACCTCCAATAATTGATTTACTAAAACTCCCTTCTAAATGCCAAACAGTAAAAAGCTACTTTGCTGAAGTTATTAGCAACAAAAAGTCTTACACATTTGCTTACATGAGTAAGTAAAGGATAAGTATTATTCTATATAGATAATAGTTTTCCATCATATTAACAATATATTATAAAACGTTGGCTATAGTTTGATTTCTATGCACAGATTTTTGGGGTGAAGATAGATTTTAACTAGATATCACTCTCCATTTGCTTTGTACTGCTGACTATGGGAAAGCTGAGCTTTATAAGGAGGTAGAGAAAACCTAAGGCTTCACAACTTTTCCTAAAATCTGACATTTCTCAGCATTTGTGTGTGTATGGCAGGGGTTGTTCATTTGTTTTGTTTTTGTTTTTTTGTGATTGTAGTTACCTAGCATCTACCCAAGAAAGAGGAAGGTTGGCATGTCTTCTATGAGTGTGAGAGGGATGGGTTGTTTATTATAAGGTTTTGATGTTTAATTAAAAGAAACTTTGGATACATACAAGTGAAAAAATAACAAGAGAGGGCTAAATAACTTTTGTTATTACCATTAGTTTATCAAAGGAGTGTCCTAAATGAGGATCCTGTTTAGTAGGGACTAGAACAGTGCTCTGTGTTTTAGGGAGTAAGATTTTAGTCCCTAACATGTAAGAAGAGGGTATACTGGCCTCTCTCACGTGTGATTTTGTGGGGAGGTGAGGTATAGACAAAACGCCTATATGTCTCTGGCTAAAAAAGGCGTTTGAGAGACAGCAGTGAAAAGACTTTGTGCAGGCATACTTGTGAGAAACTGGGCAGAATCCCATGTGGTCAGGTTGGTTGTGAGCCTAACATGACCAAGGCTTTGGCTAGAATAGACTGTGTTAAGGAATTAAGGTTGACTTTATAAGGCCAATGAAAAACCCCTTTGGAAAACTGGCCAGATACCCATCAGTAACCTTTCCTGATCTGTGGTAAGTCTATTACCGATGGGGTCTGGGAAAGGAGTAGCCTTTCCTGATCTGTGGTAAGTGATGAAGGTCACTTGCTGACAGGTCCGGGAATGGAAATGTGCTTGGGGACCTCAAGAGAAGAGGAATTTACCCAACGCATAAAGGTATCTAATGGCACAGATGAAACTTGGGCTCGTGAAAGGCTTTTGAGAAGTCCAGCCTGAGAATTCCTTATAAAAGGCTCCAGCAAAAACCCCTGACTTAAAGCCTACATGGGAGCAGAGGTTTGCACA
>NW_003852555.1:1904219-1911584 GCF_000181295.1 Otolemur garnettii | reverse complement strand
AAAGTAACAGTCTCCAAACAGCAAGGTCAGCAAGGGCAGGTGTTCAATCTACCTTCTTCCTCCCTAGCCTCAGGCTTCCTCAGATAAGAACAAAGAAGTAATGGCTAACAACATGTTCTCCATTAAGATTGGGTTATGTTAAAAGGGTTATATCAAAAGGTGTATGTTGAGTGGATTATCAGAAGCTAATCACGAGGTAGTCAAATGATGTTTAATTGGATCAATGTAATGTTTAATTGGATCAATGAGGTCATTGCTGCATTGTGCTCATTCACAAAATTCCCTATATAAACTAACCGCAAATAAAGAAGGTCGCCATTTTGCCTGAGTGAGCAGATGGTCACCTTTATTTAAAACACAATTTAAATAAGCATGCTTATTCTCTGCAACATTGCTTTTCTGTGAGACCCTTACAGCAACCGTGAGGTTTCATGGAGAGATTGGCCACTGGTCCTAGTCCTGACCTGTACCTGTTTCAGAGGAAAGCTAGCAGTCTGACATGTTCACTTACCCACCTCCCACCCTCTCCACATCCCACCCCACACAGGGACATTCTGCCTGAACATATCCTCTTGGAAGACTTACTATGTGACTTTGGTTGTATCTTATCTCATTTTAGTTGTGTTTTAGCCTAATATTTCCCAGAAGAAAATCATAAAACATTCTAGTATTGATAAAATTTAGGACACATCTTAGTCCTGGCAGTAAAACACTTAGAAATCATTTCCAGGAGCCTCAGTTATGTCTGCTGAGGGCTCACTTTGCCATTGTATCTTAATGCTCATTGGCTTCAGTTTCAGAGATGTTTTTCAAGCCTCATATCCAATTCCAGAGGCACCCACTCTTTTGCCTGATAGTTTCCAATTTACAGACACATATGAAACTATTGCAATAAGTGAAATAATCAATTGGGAGCTTTGTAAAGCATGGAGATGGAAAGAATAACATTGACAATCATTGTTGGCATTATTTGTAGATCAAGATTCAGTGTGTTTTCAACGTCCATGTGGCTTCTCCAGTTGAGGTAACTAGCTCCCCACTGCTGCCTCCCACATCCCTGATTTTGCTGTTAATGGTCTCCAGCTGTAGTGGACTTACTTTACGTTTAGTTTTATGCTCTCATCTCTCATTTCTGGGGTAATTTCAAAGACAGTGGAACTTGAGACACTGCTTACACGGGTAATGCTAAGTTAGTCCTCTGGCTAAGGAATGGGCCACCCTATGGCTTCACTTGTTTTTATAAGTTGCACAGTAAAGCAGAAAAATCCAAGCAGGAATTCAGCAGCTCTATCCTTATTTTGAAATACGCATAACAAAATAGATCATCCTGTCTTTTGCCAATACTACTTAGATCAGACTTGATTATGTCAATTCCTTTGATTGTCATAAATCTCTTCAATAAATGAATGTGGACACTTAACCTCATTGATGCACACAGATGGTCTCAGGTATTTCTTTCTATGCTTTACAACTGTGCATCCTTGGAAATCAAGTTTACTAAGCTGCTTTTCCTCTCCTAACTCCTAGAAAGTCAATGATTCTAGGAGTTGCTCTTTTATTTATCTGACAACCATTTATCAAGGCTTTAGCATGGCCTAGGGGATATTCTTAACATGGTTGCCACAGAGGTGAATAAGTGGCTGAAGAACCCTTTGCCCTGATGGCTTGCAGACTAGTGGGGGGCACATAGTGAACTAATAAACTGATGGATTAACCCAGTGATTTCAGGTAGTTTAAGTATTATGGAGTAAATAAAACAAGTTGATGGTATAGAAAATGACTTCAGGGATAAGAAGGATGACTTTAGACTGGATGGTCAGAGCAGGTCCTGATGAGGAAATGATCTCTCTCTTTGAAAAGGTGACACTGGAATGACTAGAAGGAGGTAGCCAGGTGAAAAGTAGAAGAAAGAATTAAGGTGTAGGCAACAGCTACATGCAAGAGTTTAAAGCAAGAAATGTTTAAAGTCAGGGTTAAAAATGAAAAAATGTGGTATCAGAGGAAGGATTATAAGGGGAAGATGATAAAGAAATGAGATAGAAGAAGAATCAGATAAGGAACCACTTCATGTAGTTCCTTGAGGTCTTTTTGAGTTCTACTTTAGTGGACATTGGAAGCCACTGGATTGTTTTAAGTAGAGACAGACTACTATCTAAGTTGGCAAACAAAACGCTGACCACTGAAAGGCTGCAGACTGTGGAAGAAGTCTAGGTTAGGGAGGGTAGTAGCACAGCAGGAGAGAAAGTAGATGGATCTGGACACACTGGGAGTCAGAGTCCGTCCAGAAGACTAACAATTGGGTGGATGATGGTGCCACTTACCAAGAGGAACGTCACAGGTTACGGGGTGGGGAATGGGCAGCAGCAAGCATATTCTCTTGAACATGTGTATTTGAGAGCACTCAGATGCCTAAGTGGAGATGACAAACAAGAGTGATGCAGATCTGGGGGTTGGGAAGTAGGTCAAGGCAACATATACATTTATGGTCATTGGCACAAATCTGGACTAGATGAGATCCTTTCAAGTTTCCTCTTTACTAACTCTATATGTTTTTTTTTTTACTTGTTTGTTTGTTTTTTACTCTATGCCTATCTTCCTCCATTTGTGTGCAGGATCTTTTTAAAAACTTTTTTTTCCCCAGAAAGCTTTTCCCAGTTAAATGGGAAAACAGCCCAGATAGTAACTTCCATTGATGTCTTCATGACAATATGGTCACTTGTCTTCTTTCTGATACTAAGAAAAGTATCAATGCACAATAATCAGCAATTACCCACATAATTATGTTTTCAGGTTTTTCAGTTGGATATCTAACTGTTCCCATTTGGGGCATCTTTTCAACAGTCTCTCTTGCAGTAGTTGTGATCCCACAGGACAGAAACCTATTTAATTTACTTTGTGGATACTAGTACAGTGTATGTGTATGGCAAAGTGTAATAAATATTATTGAACAGAAAAAATGATAAATGAATCATAAATAGCTCACATTTCCAAAAGGACCTTAAAATAATTCCTATAACAAAGGAAATCCAGTTTGCTCTCAATATGCTTTTACTTTCAGTTGTTGATAATTCCTATTAAAAAGGGTCTTATTTATTTTCACATTGAGAAAAGCAGAGATGCTTTTCACTTACTTACTAGAGTAATCACTTACATACTTTATCAAGTAATGATCTATTCCAAATACTGTAATACTTGTGAATTTTGTGAATTGAGTAAACTGATAGACCTTTTTCACTTTTTCAATTTTCTGGCTATACCTCAATCCTCCCTGTTTTACTTCCCTCCCCATTTTAGATGTGTATTTCTAATGAACATCATATGGACTGTAATTTTCTAATTAAAAAATTAGCAAGCCAACATTTTGACATAATACAAAACAAACATTTTTTAAACTATCTCCCTGTCTACCTACTTACATATGAGGCCAATCTAATTATGGCATCCACAAAGAAATATGAAGCAGTAAGGAATTTAGTACAAATTTCAGCTGAGGCTGTTGATACAGTAAGAATCTGACAAAATGACTATAAACAAATGAAAAACTTCACATACAGGAGAGCATGCCTCAGCCAGGGCAGATGATAATGTCACACAAGAGATGGTGCTAATGGGAGTAAAACTCAGTGAGGCCAAACAACTCAGTGAAGAAATAAATCATTTGACTTACAGATAAACAGGCTGGTCTGGAGGCTTCCAAAGGGTTTCTGAATCTTAAAAACTTTATGAGACATACACTATATAAAACCATCACATTTATTACACATTTCCTTTCCAGCTATCATAAGAACGTGGGAAATGTTCCAGCCTAACATGGAAGACTGAATGTCAGGGTAGATATTCTGGGAAAAGGTTTGAAGGCAACAGAACACCTGAGTTAAGAGCCTGCAATTTAAGAGTCATTACATCTAGGACTCCTTGTTCTCAGTTACTTGGAAAGAGTCACCCTGTACCTTTCAAAAAGTCACTGAATCACTGACATACAAGGTGAAGGGAACACCAGTAATTGCTTCATTGAGATACTTGAGGATAAAATTAGATATTGCCCTATGTTGCTTCTCACAATGCCAGATAATAAACACGCATAAATGTTATTTATTATCATCATTATTAATTATTTCAAAGGTAAGACTTTGAAAATGATCTTAAAGCTGGTGAGAAAATATTGAAAAATCAAAGAAGTATTTTTTCCTTATATGTTGTTTAAATGCATTTGTTTGATTATTGAAGACCACACACGTGAAGGTTTCCTTCACCACCACCAAAATTACACACTTGTTCATTGCATCCATTCTGTTTGCTAAGGAGGATCAGGTGTTTGCTCAATGTCCAACATGTGATAGACAATGATTATTTAAAATAAAAACAAAACCAAAAGAGCAGAGATTTTTATTATTTTGGAACTCAGAGGCATGGAAAGAAATTTTTCAAGCAGTATAATAAATCCCCTAATTTGATACAAATAAGGTGTTAATGGAACACAGAAAGACAAATGCTTAACTCTGTAAAGCAACCTAAAAAGAACCTTCTAAGAGAAGTGACATTTAAGCTGAATATTAAGGTTTGCCAGGTAGACAGAAAGAAAAGGCCACCTCTGGTAGATAAAATATCATGAACAAAGGTGAAAATAAAAGAAAGAAAGGTGTTGGTGTCTTCAAAAAACTGCAATCCATTTGACATAGTTAGAGACTTAGGTGGGAAAGAAGGGAGTGGCTGGCAAGGTGAGCAAGGACAGAGCTGTGTTATGCTCGGGAGTTTCAACTCTATCCTGCAGGCCTTGCAGAGCCAGCAAAGGACTTGAACAGAGGAGAGCCACGATGAGTACTGAAGATTGGAAAGAGCACCCAGGCCACTGGATTAAAAAAAAAAAAGAGAGAGAGAGAGAGAGAAAAGAACTAAAAGAAGCAAGGAGATTAGACTAGCAAGGGAGTCTGGGAGAGAGTTGATGAGGTTCTAATCAAAAGCCACAGTGGTGAAAGATGAAAATAAGTGGTAATATGAGATGAATTCAGAGATGAAATTGATAAGACTTATATCAATGTATTGTAGGAAAATGAGGAGTTGAAAACAATTGCCTTTATTATTTGGTACATGAGCAACACAGTTACTCAAATAATACATTGGAATGTGGGGAAAATATTACAATTACAGCTAAAATTGTTTTTATGTCTCTTTTTTTCTTAGAAAGAGAGGGTCTTGCTTTGTCCCCCAGGTAGAGTGCAGTAGAATAATCATAGCTCACAGCAACCTCAAATACCTGGGCTCAATCAATCCTCCTGCCTTAGTCTGTTAATTAGATAATTTTCCTTTTTAATTATTATTTTTATTAAATCATAGCTGTGTACATTAATGCAATTATGGGGTACAATGTGCTGGTTTTATATACAATTTAAAATACTTTCATCAAACTGATTAACATTTTCTATGGTTTTGTAGAGATGGGTCTAGCTCTTGCTCAGGTTGGTCTTAAATTCCTGGTCTAAAGCAATCCTCCTGCTTTGGCCTTCCAAAGTACTTGGAGTCACCATGCCTGGGTTCTAATTTGTTTTTAATATTGACTTTTTGTGCCTTATAATGAATATACTATAGTAAAGGCAATGGATGTGAATAATCCACATAAATATATGTGTGCCCTAGAACTGTAATTCAAAAATTTTTACTAATAAAGATTCACAATTGAAAAGGTTTAGAGACTACTAAGTTAAAACCTCTATGTTGGGCCATAGAAGTACTATTAAAGGAAATATTTATCCAAATATCATTCTAAAATCTATAGCAACACATTTAAAAGAGTTATTCTCCAATCCAGGAAAAGGTCATAGTCTAAAATAGAGATCTCTACCCTCTCACTGCCTTACTTATCTTACTGTCTAATATTAACAGTAAGAAGGACAGATAGACCCTTTTCTACTTTGCCTATAGCTTGACTCACTTCTTCATTATCATACATGTCAAACTAATGAAAATGGATTTTTGATTGCTTTTTTTCCCTCTTGCATAACAGTTTTGGTAGACATATAAACTGTACATTTAGACAAAAGCACGAAGAACTAGACCAACAACAAGGTGAAGATATAAGCTATCATTATTGACACTTTAGCTAGTGGAGTGGGAGAGTTAAACAAGCCTTGAAAAATGTCCACAGAATGACTCAGGAAGATGTGATAGTACTGCTAGGATTAACGATGGTAAGTTCAAAAGGAAAGGAGGATATTGTGAGGAAGATCAGAGGGAAATGAGTCTTTGCTAGTCCATTCAATGGAGATTCTGAAGAAAGAAGGGAAGGAGTGGCTGAGGGTTGCAAAAGATGAAATTTGTAATTTCCATTTTACCCCTATTCCTTACCTCGATATTTTTCTTTGCTTACTTTCTAGGTACTAATGAGTACTCTTTTGACTTTTTGCTTTGAAATAGCAATCCGAACTTTTGACATATTTCAAAAAGATATGTATTAGAAGTTTTCCAAACCACTGGGAATTCCTCAGTTCTGCTTCCTCATAAAAGTAATGATAAATTAAAAACATATACAACAGAGAAAAGCGCCAAATAGAATTCTTAAAAGCGGATAGCACTGCTTGAAAATGAAAAAGCACTTTGAACTAGATATTAAGGAAAAGAAAAGGATTACATCAAATTATTCAAGAAACTTATGGTTCTAGTTCAAGATCATAAGGACAGGGTTAATGAAATGGTTAATAGCTCACTAAATATAGAAGTGAAAAAAAAAACAGAAAGGAATTTTTTCTAAATGACTATAACATGAATGTCTGGATAATCAGAAGAATTCATCCAGGTCACAGACCAGAACACTATATTGTGTGCGCCTACTCTACAAACTATTCCAAGAAGTATGCATTGGGGTGACAGGATCCAGTTTCATCAGCCTTCTTTTCCATGAATAACTCATCCCAGATGACACTATCTGAGCTACTACAACACAGAAAAGAATCACTGAAGAATTCAATATAAGGAAAGTTCAAGCACCTCTTGATCAAATCAACTAACGTGAGATTGTCAGAGCAGATGACCCCATTTATATATAAATAGACATTTAAATTCTTAATGCTCATATAAGTGAGAACATGATTAGAAAATTAAGACAGAAAAAAATGCTAGGAGCTTATTAACTTTCAGAGTGATACGTAGCTTTTGGAAACTCAGCGATAGACACTCAATACATTGCTTGGTAAATTTGATCTTTCTCTCAGATCTGCACCCAGGGAAATGAAAAAGAAAAAAAGAAAAATAGAAAAAAAATCTATTGAAAAGGTTGTGAGGTGTATGCAATATTAGTAAGGAGGCATGCAACTTGACTCTTTAACCTTTAGCCCAGGAAGCAACAGAGCAAATTGAGAATTTGGAATTCAC
>NW_003852555.1:1893546-1903188 GCF_000181295.1 Otolemur garnettii | reverse complement strand
CATTTACTCCACACGTCTTGACTAAGCATAGGGGATAGCTAAACTATCCAGTTTTGTATCCCAGCATTGTGAGGAGTCAGGGAAAGGTTTATATCTTGCCTCAATTGTAAATTCAAAATTAAAAGCATATTCCTGAGTTACAGTTAAGACTAAATTAGTTAACACATGCAAGGATCTTAGAGCACAGTGCTTACTAAGCATTAGCTGTTGGTATTCATCAACAAAGATTTACTCTGTGCCAGTTACACACATTCCTTGACCAGTGACATTCTGTCTTTGAGGCACAGTGGATTTACTTTGCCAGGATAGCCTTACCTTCTTTCATTTAAGTTTTCTGATATTTTAAGTAAGTTTTTAAAATATGCATAAATGAGTTAATCCATCCTTCTATTAACATTTTATCTGATAATATAAGAAACAGGTAAAGATGGAATTTTCTAATCAAATGAAAACTTGTTCTTTTTTTTTTTTTTGAAAGTATGAAAGTTTGTTGAAGAAGAGGAAGTTAAAGATTTAAACTTAAGACATGAAACCATAAAAACACTAGAAGAAAGTATAGGAAAAACACTTGAAGAAATTGGCCTGGGCAAATATTTTATAAGGAGGCCCCCCTACCCAGGCAAATGAAACAACATCAAAAATACACTACTGGGACCTGATCAAACTAAAAAGCTTCTGCACTGCCAAGAACACAGTGAGTAAAGCAAGCAGACAGCCCTCAGAATGGGAGAAGATATTGCTGGTTATGTCTCCGACAATGGTTTAATAACCAGAATCCACAGAGAACTCAAACATATTAGCAAGAAGAGAACAAGTGATCCCATCTCACGTGAAGAGAAACTTCTCTAAAGAAGACAGGCATATGGACTACAGACATATGAAAAAGTGCTCATCATCCTTAATCATCAAAGAAATGCAAATCAAAACCCACTTTGAGGTATCATCTAACACCAGTAAGATTAGCCCATATCACAAAATCCCTGAACCACAGATGCTGGCATGGTTGTGGAGAAAAGGGAATACTTCTACACTGCTGGGGGGATTGCAAACTAATATGTTCCTTTTGGAAAGATTTCTGGAGAACACTAAAACTAGACCTCTACTAGGTATATATCCAGAAGACCAAAAATCACACTACAACAAAGATATTTGTACCAGAATGTTTATTGCAGCCCAATTCATAATTGCTAGGTCATGGAAGAAGCCCAAATGCCCATCAACCCACGAATGGATCAATAAATAGTGGTATACGCACACTGTGGAATACTATGCAGTCACAAAAAAGATGGAGACTTTACCTCCTTCATGTTTACATGGATGGAGCTGGAACATATTCTTCTTAGCAAAGTATCTCAAGAATGGAAAAAAAAGTATCTAATGTACTCAGCCCTACTACTATGAAACTAATTTATAGCTTTCATAGGAAAGCTATAACCTAATTTTAGCCCAAGAATATGGGGAAAGGGGAGAGGGAGGGGAGAGGAGGGAAGAAGATGGGTGGAGGGAGGGTGTTTGGTGGGACCACACCTATGGTTCATCTTATAAGGGTACATGTGAATCTTTCTAAATGTAGAATATAAATGTCTTAACACAATAACTAAGAAAATGACATAAAGGCTATGTTAACCAGTTTGATGAAAGTATTTCAAATTGCATATAAAACCAGCACATTGTACCCCATGACTGCATTAATGTACACAGCTATGATTTAATTTTTTAAAAAAGAGTCATGAGGAGAGAAAAGCA
Organism: Otolemur garnettii; assembly: GCF_000181295.1. Lineage (NCBI taxonomy): Eukaryota > Metazoa > Chordata > Mammalia > Primates > Galagidae > Otolemur > Otolemur garnettii. Next base: position 1,901,442 of record NW_003852555.1, on the reverse strand, counting down.
GTGCATCTTTATGTTGGTCAATAATGAAGGTAACGCTATAGATGCACAATCAGGGAGCCACAAAAATTGTCCTCAATCTCTGCTTCCCATACATCAGATCTCACCTCTGTCCCGGCATTCTCTCTTCTTACACCTTTGACTTTCTGTCCCTCTCTTCACTGGTGTTTCAATCAGGATTCTTTCTGCTGCAAAAGGCAGAAAATCCAGTCGAGTAAAGAGAACTTCACTGAGCTTCACGTTCAAGGGTGGGTGATTTGAGTGCAACTCAGATAACATCACTAGGGGCCAGCTCTCTGCCCTGCCCTGCCCACTCTCCTCTACAAGGGTTTCCTTCTCAGGCTCCACATGGTGGCAGAAGTAGCTGCCAGCAACTTCTAGCCTATCTAAGCCTACCACCTCCCAGATTCGAGTCTGATAAGAAAAACAGTAAGCTGCCCAGTCTCAGCTGAAGTCCTACTGCTTTTCATTTGTTTTTTTAGATCATACATTCATTCTAAACCAATCTTCAGTCATCAAGGAAAATAATTCTTCAGATGCCAAGTCTGAGACACAGAGTTGCCCTTGGAGCTGAGTGAAATGTATCCACTCTAAGCACAAAGCCAAGAAGAGTGGGAAAATTTGCATAGAGGATAATTAGTGCATGGCTGTCAGCAGAACGATGACTGGACGACAAAATACCAGTTACTATGCCCACCCTATCGCTCTGATTTGCCAAATCTGTTCTCAAAGGCCCTTACTGATCCCTTTTTGCCTCTTCTATAAAGTCCAAACTCCCTATGTGGCATTCAAGGTTTCCAGCCATCTGAATGTGTTTCTTATCGTGCTCCTTCTGCATTTAGGCTCCAGTTTGTTTTCAAAATGTCTTTGTCCTTTTCTGGCTTTTGAATTTCTTGTCTGCCTCTTCCACCCACCTTGTTGACATCTTTTATAATATTAAAAGTCCAGTGCACTTGCTACTTCTCATCAAACCAGTGAAATCAGTATGACAATTGTCCTCATTGTCACAGATAAGAATATTGCAATGGAAGGAGAGGAAGGAACTTAACCAAGGTCACTTTATCAGCAGGTGACCAAGCTCGGATTCTCCTCAGGCATTCGGGATCCAGAGTCCTTCTTCTTAACTGTACTCTCTCACCTCCAGGATGTGACGTGGACGCCTTCATGACACCATGCCCCACATCCCCAGCAGATGCAGGAGAACACCTGGTACATCAGAGATTTTATCTACCATGATTTGCTTTGCAAAACATGAGAATTCTCATCAGTAGGGTATTTTGTTCCTGTCTTGGCTGAAAGCTGTGAATCAGGATAGTTAGGCAGATCAGTGGGAACTACACATGGGTTTTGAAAAATTAACACATAGTCAATATTTTAAAATTTCATCATCCCACTGATACGAATTTAAAGGTAAAAAACACTGTATAAACATTTATTAGCTGCTTATTCTCTGTCAAATGTGAGATATGTAAAGAACAACAAGACACAGTCCATGGTTTTGAGTTACTTATTGTCTAACTAAGGAGATAAAAGTTGTAAATAAATGCAACATTGTTTATTGTGAGTCTTACACGTTAAAGGATTACTGAGAATTTAAGACCTCAAATGCTTTTACCACTGTAGATGAATGGATAATTGTTGTAATATACTTAAGATGTAATCATTTTTTCATTCAGCAACTGTTTATTTCAGGTACTATGCTGTGCATTGAGAATAAAATAGTGAACAAAATAGCCATGATCCTTGCTAGGTAAGGAGGGTGTTAAATGAAAGCCCAGCTAAATGTATTCTTAAACTCCCTATGAAAATTACCATGAAGGTAATTTTCTAGGAACTGTGGGCTACGGTAGAAAATATCAGAAGGTCCCTACAAGTCTAGGGGTTATCATTTCTCTAAGGGAAACCATTTTAACCTGAGATGTGGAGAGTGAGCAGAAAGCAGCCAGTAGAACCCAGGGGAAGGGCACAGAGATGGAGAGAGTCTGTAAATGATGGAGAGTCTAGAGATGATGGAGAGTCTGGAGATGGTGAGATTTTGGAGATGATGGAGAGAGTCTAGAGATGATGGAGGGTCTAGAGATGCTGGAGAGTCTGGAGATGATGGACAGAGTCTGGAGATGGTATTGATGCAGCTGTGAACATGGAATCTTCAAGGAGGGTCAGATTCTGCAGAGCAGGGTCAGTTTCAGGTGAATGGCTGGAGAGGAGGCTGGAGGGGATGAAGACTTGAAATGCAGGGCACTGCTGCCTTGAGAAGCAGCCTGGATTCCAGGAAGAGTGGGAAACCTTGACCATCTGAAGCAGGGATGCATATTCAAATTTTTGCAGAATAATTGTGGATGCTATGAGAGAGGCAGCAGGCCTGCCAATCAGCGGGCAGTTGTCCAGTGGGAAGCAAGTCGGGAGGGTAGTGATGGAAATAAAAAGGTGGACATGCCAGGGAACTATTTGAGAGTGGTCTCAAGGGTCATGCCTGGATCCTTAATCTCAGTTACTGGGGTGCTTCAGATCTCACTCACTGACAATCATTATTTAAAGTAGTCCTGTTTCTAAAGGGCAGGTGTGTAGTGTGGACCAGGCTAAAGAAATTTCAGAATAAATGCACTCAACAGGATTCCCCTCCTGGGGTGAATGACGATCACGTGCCTGAACACCCTGTTGGTTCTATGGCTCCTGGAGTGGAGTCTAAGCTTTCCCAAAGTGGTCCTTTTGTGCCACCACATAGCCTTCCTTAGAATTTCAGTTGAGAAGCAGCTGGAGAAACAGATGCTGCCTGTACTAAGAGGGTTCAGTTGCAGGTCTTGACATTTCCGGACAGTCCACTTGTTAGAATTGCTGTCCCCGTGCTTTCCCTCACCCTGGCACTCTGTCCTTTATCTTCTGGCTAGTCTCCCTCTGCCAAACAGAAGCAGATATGTGAAAGCCACATTTCAGCACCATTCTTAACTTGTGACCAGACATTCTTTGCACAAAGGACTGATAATCTTTTCCTATTCACTGGTTCTAGAGATAAGTCCTTGTGGATGTATGTTACTATGTCTGAGAAATCCTGATTTCATTTTAAGGAGAGATTATTGTGATTTTGTTTTCTCAAATAGCTTCTTTTGTAACGTGTTCTGACTTTATAAGAGCATGTGATTGTCAGAGAACTATTAATATTTCTAGTACTATATTGTGAAGTTTACAGATCTCTCACACAGGTATCATTATATGATTATCTCTTAGAGGTAGATATTATTTTTACCACCACTGTTACATGGCACCATTATACAAAATTATATACAATTATCAGTCAGAGATAATGACTGAGTGAACTGTCTAATGTTACACAGCTAGAAAGTGGTGCCATGGGTCTCAAATTCATGGCCAAATTCCATGTTTTTATTTTTGTTTTGATACAGCAACTTAACATGTGGAATGAAGAGGATTTATTTCAAAATATTCTACTGTATTATTTGAATGTAAAGTTGTTTTCTATCTATCAAGGCTTCCAGAATTATTTATAGAAAATGCTCTGATGCTTCCTAGAAGGGTTAGTTTTCCTATGCACCAAGAAAATGTGTATTCCACAACATCAATCCTAATTTCAGGCAATTTACACATTTGTTTCTTAAATTAGTATAAGAAACAGAAAAAGAGTATTGTCTATGTTCCATGGAGCAATATTTACCATACAAGCTCTGTGGCTAATAGGTCAAACAGTTCAATTTTTATTTAGCAAAAGCAATATTTTCTATTCCAAAGTCATGGTCACCCACCTCAACTCAAGGGAGCACAGACACCTGTTAGGATGCCTCTGATTTAGAATGCAGAGCATTGCTCTGGAGAAGTCTCATTGACCCTCTTCCAATGGCAGTGCAAATTCTTTTTTGTTATTCATGTTCTAAAAGCATGTTGCATGGAAACAAGTAAACTCTTCTAGCTCTTTGGAAATAAAGCAAAATGAAGTAGCAGCTCTATATTTTCATGCTATTGTTTTGATATTTGGGTTCAAAATTGTTAAGATGTTATAAATAAGAGTATAGAAATTCACGGAAGATTTTTCTGCTTAGGCTCCTAGAGATGATGTGATCTGCCCAAGGAGATGGGTGAGCTAGAAGTGGAATCCAGTCATCCTGATCTCTGCTTTAGTGGCTAGGAAGGATGTAGTGGGTATTGGATTCAAAGCATGCTTTAACTCAACTATCATTTCAATAGGCAAACTTCTTAAATCTTTTTATTTCTTACTTTTTAAAGGTCTATGGATAAAGCAGGTTGGCCACTTCCTTCCCCCTGAAATGTCCAAGTTGGACTGAGATGAGAGAGATGTTTTTGGATTAGTCCAGACTAGTGTTTTTCAACCTTTTTTTAATCTTACAGTATACTTGAACCTATAGTTAAACTTTGGTAGCACATTTAAATTAGGTTGATCAAAACAAAGAGTGAAAAAGAAGTATACTCACAGTGCTCTGAATAAAAATAATTTAATTAATAATATTTAAAAATTTTCGTGGTACACCTAAGACCCTCTTATGGCATGCTGGTGTGTCACGGCACTCTGTTTGAAAATCACTGGCCCAGACGCTTTCAGGAAAGTCCTCCCTGAGACAAAATCAAGCATATTTTGTTCTAAAATGAAACACTGGTTTTCACTTGTAGACTCAGTTAATATCTACATTTCTATCTAAATTTACATCTTAGATATATATTTTTTTCTGGAGACTTTGATACGGATTTTAGTACTAACAGTGGTTCTAGAGGAACAATCTTAGCAATGAAGTTTCTGAAACGTTCTAGAGGTCCCATAACTTGCTTTCTAACCTAACTATATTTGAAGATACTAAAGACTATTTCCTGTGGTAAAAGGGACATTGATAGTCCATGGTATGATATGGCCATAAAAATAGACAAAACATCACCATCGGATATTCCTAACCAAAAGTAATAAAAAGCAAGGTGCTGGCTTTCTGTTGATTTTCCATCAGACTTATCCCTACCATTCCTGTTTGGTTTTAGTCATGTAACTTGACTCAAATCCCAGAAGTCCCCCAAAAGTGAGGTATAATATGTAATCTTATAAGGGCATGCACTACACCCCCAAATAACTGCATGCTTTTCCAGAATACAGAGACATAAATCTGAGAAATATGTGTGGGAATGGATATTAATTGAGTGGGATATTGGCAGAAGAAAGGTGAAGTTAGATCAGGCCAAATTTATGGACATGGGCCCCATTAAAGATATTCTGGGTTTAATGTTGAAGCTCAGAGGGTTAGAAAGGGCTTTAACTTTTGGGGGGCTGACACATGAATAAAAAGGTGTCCCTAGAAATGTCTGGCCTGCTGTGGTATCTTGTGGAGGGAGGGGTTCAAAGGCTTAGGGATGTTGGGATTTGGGGGTGGACTTATCATGGAAGACCTGACCCCTAGATGGGTCTAGAGGACACATCTTTCCCCATGATTGTGAATTTATGAAGGGAGCCCCAGCATTGTTGAAAAGCACTGTGATTGCTTTTTTCTCTAGGTCAGAAGTCACAGCGGAAACTTCAGCTACTTAATTGGGAAACCTAAATATAGTGGGAGTGATGGGACCCCTGGATGGCAGGAGCCCTGTGGTGAAACTTGATCTTGAAAGGCAGGGCAGGTATGGATATCACAATGGTCAGCAGAGTGGCCCCCACAATCATATGACATTGGCTAGTTGAGCCTGGTGTTCCTAGAAGTAAAATAGGTGAGAGGGACACTAAACTCTCACTTAATCTGTATTAAGTGAAAGTTCTAGGTCAAGAGAATAAAAGTATAACTTGAATCATAAAAATAGAATCATGGTCCCTAAGTCAATTCCTAGACTTGAGCAAGTTTGCAGATCAGACTCCTTGAGTGAAGAGGAGGCTGGAGATTCTTTAGGAAGGACCTCACCACACTGCCAAAAGTTTATACTGCTAATATTTCTGCCAGCCTTCCCCTAGGGCACCTAAGCCATGTGCCAGAGGGACTGTGCAGTGGGTAAAAGGAAATAACCAGGCCTTTGAGTTATTACTGGACACTGGCTATGAACTGGTATTAACTACAGGAGACCCAAACTGACTTTGTAACGTATTAACCAGATTAGGGGATTGTGAAGGTCAGTGTTGAATGGAGTTTCAGCTCAAAGCCATGTCACAGTGAGTCCCTGAACCCATCCTGTGGTTATTTCCCCGGTTTTGGAGAATTTAAACATACTCATTAACTTGCAGAATCCCCACATTGGCTTTCCGATCTGTGGATTGAGGGTTATTATATGGAAACAGGCAAGAGCAAGCCACTAGAACTATCTCTAATCTAGGAAAATAGTAAGCCAAAAGCAATACTGTGATCCTAGAGGGACTGCAGAGACCTGTGACACCATCAGTGGCTTGAGGGATGCAAGGTAGGGTGATTCCCACCTCATCTCCATTGATCTTGCCTATCTGGCCTGTGCCAAAAACCAATTATGGAGAAAGATAGTAGATTATTCTACATTTAACCAGATGGTGATTCCAATTGCAGCTTCTCTACTAGATGTGGTTCATTGCTTGAGCAAATTAACACATGCGTTGGTATCTGGTATGTAATTATTGATCTGGCAATTGCCTTTTCCTGCCTACCTGTCAGTAGAGAACACCAGAAGCAGGGGTTTTGTTTGTTTGTTTGTTTTATTTTTGTCTTTTAGCTGGCAAGAGCACCAGTGTACCTCTGATGCCCCGACTCAGGGGCCTATCAGCTTTCTAGCCTTATGCTACAATTTAGTTTGCAGGGATCTTGATTGTTCTTCCCTCCTATAAACAATCACATCCCTCTGGTCTAGCACATTGATACTGATTGGACCCAGTGAGCAAGATGTAGCAATGACTTTAGATTTACTGGTAAGACATTTCCATGTCATAGGGTGAAAAATACATCTAACAAAAATTCAGGCGTATCTACATCAGTGAAACTTCTAGCAGTCCAGCATGGTGGGGCGTGTCAACTTATCTCTTCTAACGTGAGGGATTTTTAAGTTGTTGCATCTGACCTGTCTTACAACCCCCAATGTAGCACAATGCCTCCTGGGCCTTTGGGGGACTTTAGAGGCAATATATTCCTCATTTGGGTGTGTTATTGTGGCTCATTTACCAAATGACCCAAAGAAGCTGCTCATTTTGAGTAGGGCCCAAAATAAAAGGAGGCTCTGAACAGGTCCAGGTTGCTGGGCAAACTGCTTTGCCACTTGGGTCGTAAGAGCCAGTAGACCCAGTAGTGCTGGCAGTGTCAGTGACAAACAGAAATGCTGCTGGGGCCTGTGGCAGACACCTGTAGATGAATCTCCCAGGGCAGGCCCTTAGGATTTTGGAGCAAAGCCTGCCATCCTCTGTGAATAACAGCTCTGCTTTTGCCTACCACTGTGCATTGGCAGAAACTGAATGCTTGATCATCGGCCACCAAGACACCATGCAACCTGAACTACAACTCATGAAGTGGATGTTATCTGACCTACTAAACTGTAAGATTCGTGAGGAAGAGACTTGAATGCCTTGCTCTCCATACATGCACCAATATAATTTTTTTCAACCCATCCCTGTGGTCTTAGAGGAATTTCCCTAAAATCAATGACAATGGAAGGGAAGGCTCAGTTCTGCCTTACAGGTGATTCTGTACGATGTGCAGGTACCATCCAAAAGTGAACAGCTACAGCACTACTGGCCCTTTCTAGGATGTGCCTTGAAGATGGTGAAGGGAGTTCTCCACAGTGGGGAGAACATCAAAAGGTGGACCTGGGTGTTTCTCTGCTGGAAAGAAGGAATTGCAGAGGTGCAAGTGCATAGCAATTCCTGGGCCACGGGTAACTGTTAAGCCAGATGGTCAGGAACCTGGGAGAAACATGATTGAAAAACCGGCACCAAGGAGGCCCAGAGAAGAGATA
>NW_003852555.1:1877617-1893369 GCF_000181295.1 Otolemur garnettii | reverse complement strand
TTTTTTTTTAGAGACGGGTGTCTCACTCTTGCTGGGACTGTTCTCAAATTCCTAGCCTAAGATATTCTGCCACCTCAGCCTCCCAGAGTATTAGGATTACAGGCATGAGCCACTGTGCTGGCCTTAGAGGTCTTAGTTCCCAAGGGTCAAATACTCCAACTAAGAGAAAGAAAATGATTTCATTCCACTGGAAATGAAGACTGCCACTGGCCAGTTTAGGTTCCTCATGCCTCTGCATTAACAGGCAAAGGAATACACCTGTTAGTACACTGGCTAAGGTGATTAATCCTCATTACCGAGCAAAATGTGGTCTTCTATACAATGGAGGTAAGAAGAATATTTGTGGAATGCAGGAGCTCTTTAGGGATCTCTTAGTACCTTAACATTAAAGTCAATGGAAAACTGTAATGTCCCAATTTAGACAAGACTATTAAAGGCACAGAAAGGGCATTTAACATGAGTAGTGGAAGAAGATAGTGTAAATACCAGCTAACCAGCTAACTATGGCACCAGTTGCATAAAGTAAATTTGCAATTATTATGAGTATTTCTTCATTTCCTATTTTGTAGAAGTAAAATGTTAATATCCTTCATTCTCTTTCCTACTTTGTTGTATACTATCTTTTCCATCAAATATATACACACATGAATGCACATTCGTGTTCATATATCCAGAATTTATTTTGCTTCATGTTTTAAAGATGGCTACACTCGACATAATATTGTACAACTTACTATTTTTTTTTATTAAGCAATACATTACATAGTCACTTTTAGATGACTACTTATACAGCCCGTTTACAATTGTTGCATACCAGGCAATATACCAGAATATATCATAACTTAACCAAGGATCTCCCTATTAATGGCCTTTTGGGTTGTTTTATTGATTTTTGCCAGTTCAAATAACATTGTTGTAAAGATATTTATATTAGTAACTTTCCGTACTCATGTCATACATTCTCAACATTGGTATTTTAAGGATATTTTAAATTTTAACGGAAAGTGATCGTTTCCCTTCATAAAAGTTGTAGCGAGGTATTATTCCACCAGCAAAGCATGTAGCCCCATATCCTCATCAGAACTATATGCTAGTTTTCAACATGATGGATAGAAAATGAGATCTCACTTATATCTTTTTAAATCTCCCTGCTGCTAACCATATTTTCGTGTGGTTGGTGTATCTTTCTGTTATCGCTTCTTCCTCTCCTTGGCTCATTTTTTCGTATAGTATCATTTTCCTTTTATTTTTAAACAATGTCCAAGAGACCGTCATCTTTACTGAATATGGCCTTTCAATCTACGTACTGTGTCTATAAACAGGAAGGAGTCAGGTCAATGTTGCTATACTAATATATCATTGCAGTTTTTTGCACTGATTCCATCTTCCCACCCTCAGTGAGAAGGAAAAAGGACCAGCAGGAAGGTCAAGACATGGTAGACCTTGAAATATCTGTCAGTGGCATATCAACTAAGAAAATGCTAAAGAAAAATCTTCTTGTCAACATCTTCAAACTAGAAATGTATTTATACCGCACTATAGATCTTGCAGAATTGCAGAATTTTCCAATTTGGTGTTGCTCCAGGTTAAAAAACATTCCAGCTGAAAAATATGAACTGGAATCATTTGCCATCCATTCCTAATATAATGACTGATTTCCCACTCTGAATTCAGCAAGCTGCAGGCAATGGGTTTGAACTGAGTCCAGGTGGAAGGGGGCCAGACATATTAAATTTAAGGCCTCTATTGCACAACTCCCTACAGAAATTGTGCAAATAATGTAGCTGAAGTGCTTTCTGCATGCTGTGTAACCCAACTCTTTTGGCAACCTGATTAATTCCTTGCCCTTTTCTGTAGTATGCACAGTTAGGAAATATACTTAAAGGTGACAGAAACCATAATAGAAGCTGTCAAGTATTACATTCAAGATGTTATCCTCTTCATTTTCAGTTTAGAAAAAGAATTTTTTTTCTAAAGAAGTTCTCTTGAAACTAGGATATAATAATCACCCCTGGGGGCTGTTTTCCTTTGTTAATACCACTGACGTCAGCAGTACATAAATCCACTCTCAGAGCCGATGGTGTCTTTATGTTGCGTTCTCTAGAGCTGAATATAAATATACACCCAGGCTTATTAAAAAGTGGCTTAATTAATCAAAATATCTTTCAATTGTACCCGCTTTAAGTTGGACCCCCGTGTCAATGCATGCCTCTCTGTTTCGTGTAAATGTGTGCAGTCTTTAGGACGTAAACTTTTTTTGCTCCCACCCTGCTTATTGTGCCTTTTCTCCAAAGGAGGCCTGTGAGACAAGGATAACTTCTGAGGATAAATAAGAATCATTTAATCCAAGATTTGTGGTAACTCCAGTTGTAGTCTTTTCAAATCTGGAGGTGTTAATGTTGTCTATGTTCCAGAGAGAAAGTAATGCCAAGAATAACACACCAAATTCTACCCAAATCATCTGACAGCAAGGCTTGTCCAAAGGAACTAATGTGTTAAGTAGACACTATTTCTTTTTCCAAATGTAAACATTTTAGAGCTGACTTCGATACTTCACTTTTACTTATAAATTCTTTTCTAATTGCACACTAGGAACAAAGGGATAGTTGGATAATTGGCAAATGAATTCTCATGTGTGACTTGGAAGTCAAATTGGCAAAGACAAAGGGTACAGTGACTTGGTACATTACCAATCGGGACTAATGAGAGTCTGAGAAACTTCGCTAAGGATTGTATTGCAAATGCAGGGAGAATGTGGCATGGCCATGGAAGCTGAAGAAATGAGTCAGAATGGATTTTATTAGGCAACCTACAGGCAGGGTGGAATTTTGCTTTTGTTTTCTGGATTTGGATTTCTAAATGTTTCCTTAGAATAGGTAACTTGCTTTAAATTGGATTTAAACAAACTCAGCTCCAGGAATTAGTAACCAATTTGCTTTTAAGGGTCATATTTCATGTTGCACTTAATAGACATCACATGTTTTTAGTTGTTTTTTTTTTTCCATGTATTGGTGTTGGTTTGTGGGAACAGGAATTCAAATAATAAAACACCATGCTACCTAGAGATTTTATCCATAAATCATGCTGAGCTATAACGTCAGTACACGTTTAAGATATAACTGTGTAGCATGTCATAAAATATGTGTGGTGTGTGTGTGTGTCATTCATGTTTAAAAATTTCTTTTGGGGCAGCAGTCTGGTTGCTGGCCTGCTGACCTAAGGAAAAACACCTGGCAATTAAATGGAAAAAATTGTAGGTTAATTGATAGGGGAAGAGTAATAGGATTCTGGCTGTGCTTGGGATCAGGATATGACCTCTGAGATATTATGGATTGGAAACTGGAAAATATTTTAGATCTTGTACTTGGAAAAATATTTGAAGTGGCACCATATGCCAGAGTTAATCAGTGTCAAAACGTATTGCTTCATGTCTTTGGAAAACATTAAGTAAGAGGTAAATGAAATAAAAGGAAGTTTGTCCCTTTGTTATGGACTGAATTGTATGTCCCCTGAATTAATACGTTGGAGCCCTACCCCCTAGTGTGACTGTATTAGGGGATAGGGCAAAATAATCAAGGTTAAATGACATTTTTTTAAAAAGGTGGAGCCCTAATTCAATATAACTGGTGTCCTTATAAAAAAAGGAAGAGACACCAAAGATCTCTCTTCCTAGCTGTCTTCAGGTCACAGAGGAAAGGCCTTGTAAGGACACAGTGAGAAGCAGCTCCCTGCAAGACAGGAGGAGGCCCTCCCAGAAACCAAACTGGCCAGCAACTCGATTTCAGACTTCTAGTCTCCTGAACTGTAAGAAAATAAATTACTAGTCTTTAAGCCCCCTCTGTAGTATCTTGTTATAGCAGCCCTGGCAGATTAATATAAACCCTTTGTCTAGCTGCCTGGAAATAAGGTCTAAGATGGATAAGTAAAATATATGGTATCTGCGGTAACAAGGCTGACATTTTGTATTCTGTGGATTATCCGGGGACAGAGGGACAGATGAAGCTCTCATCGCTGACCAGCAATGCTCCTGGTATTGTCTGAAGTAGTCAGAAAAGGTATCAATGCCATCTGGATGTCTCCCATGCCCAGCTCCCACTATCAAGAATGGGTACTGGTACCAAGACAAACCGAAGGAGCAATCACAGACACAAAGCAATTTTACACAATTTGTCATATTAAAAAGAAAGAATGAAGGTAAAGAAGGAAGTTACATGAAGTGAAAATACATTCCAGAGAGAGGCCAGTGAGTCAGCTCCTGAGAGTGGAGAAGACTCAGAGTCTGAGTACACACTGCCTTTTATAAGCTCCCTAGTTTGTCCCGCCTTTCTCCTACCCTGATTGGTCATTGTTTCCTGCATTTGGGGTGATTGACAGCTTGGGGTTCTGTAATAGATTACATCACAGTTTTAATTAGATGGTAATGAACTCTAGGTCAGTTACAGGTCACTTTTTACCAGGTATATTCCCACTATGAAACAGTTCCTAGCTGCAGTTTGGCTCCTAACTACAATTCTGTTCCCACTCTCCATCTGTAGCCACTTCCTTGCCACCTCTGTACCCTCCCTCCGCCCCCGGGACCTAACAGAAGTATGTGGGGTGGATATTTGGCATTTGTTATTTTTGCTTACCACATTTACTCCTCCTTCCCCTCTAGCATCACCATGGCTTTCTTAGCTCAGAGGGTTTGGGGCCTGACCCCACCCATGGCTCCAAGGGGGGCAGGTGACTCAGACCCGGACAGGAGAGTACAGTGGCCCCCTTCCAGAATGATTATTCAGGGGTGAACATGGAATACAGCCAGGTAGCGTCAGTTCACAAACTTTTGCTGGAACTACTAGGAAGGAGGCGTGTGATTTCCGTTGGTTTTACTAAGATGAGAAAAAAGTGAGTCTGGATCTCCTAGTGGCCATTTCTCAGGGAACTATTTCAAAAAAGTGGAAGCCCAAGTGAAGAGCGGGAGAAAGGAATATTTCTACAAACCCTCTTAGAGAAGAAACATCCAGCCATCCCTGGACTTCAGCTTTTCATTATGATCGCCAATAAGTCGGTCCATTTGTGCAGCAGCCTGCTTGAGCTGAGTCTGGCTTTCAGGTATAAGAAATATTTTGTTTATCACTATAACAGAAGATTAAAAGGAAAATTTAAAACTCCAACTCAAATACCTTCTCCCTTCCCTCAAGTCATCCAAACTTTTATTAATCTTCTATTAAGGCTAAGTTCAAGTTCCACATTCTCTGTGGGTGTCCTCCTCTGGGCTCTCTTGTGAGCGACACAACAATAGGGACAAAGACACAGAGGCAGATATTCACAAGTGCTGCCACAAATAGAGGGAACACGTGTAGTCAGTGACCCAGATGCAGGCCCGTGTGTAGAGGCCCCTTGGTAGAAATATACTGACTTGGTTTACTAATTGTAGTGGAACAGTGTTTCTCCCCAAACCTGTGTCCACCAAGAACCTCAGAAAGTGACCTTATTTGGAAATAGAATCCTCACAAATGTAATTAGTCAATGATCTCAAGATGAAATCATCCTGCATTTAGGGTGGGCTCCAAATCAATGACAGGTGTCCTTATAAAAGAGGAGAGAACACGGAGACACAGGGAAGAAGGTCGTGGGGAAGGGAGAGCAGAGATCAGGCTGCCAAGAGCCACCGTAAATTGGAAGAGGCAAGGAAGAACTCTCCCCTAGAGACTTTGGAGGAATCATGGCCCCACTGACATCTTGATTTCAGTCATTTGGCCTTAGTGCCATAAGAAAATAAATTCCTCTTGTTCTTAGATACCGAGTTTTTGGTAATTTGTTATAGCATCCATGGGAAACCAATACGCTAGTGAAACGGTAAAGTATGGGAAAGCGAGAAGAAATTTGAAAACTCTTAAGAGATGACTTTACACGTCAAAATTCATTAGTGATGAGACCAGGAAGAGCAGTGCTATGCCCTGTGCACCGGTCATTCTACTCGTGTTTGTATCCTAACTAATCAGATGCTGACTGGGCTTGACATGCCGGCTGTCTGATGGCTGTTATCAGGAAAAGCAAGGATTTGCTGAGCTTTTGCACTTTTATGAAAGGGGGAAGGGACGGAGAGAAGAGGGACATGATGATTTTACTGCAGAAATCCTGCAGGATGCCTTGGCACTGTGACAGTTTGGCCATCTGCTTCATGGAGGTAGTCCAGCACCATCAAAGAGACAGTATAATTTCTGTCACTTCTTAGAAAAGCATCCTTGTAACACAGCAGTCATTTCGTGGGTTTGTTGTGTGGCCGTGTAAATTTCCATGACTAGGGTCACTGTCCATCCCAATTCGCCTCAGACAGCCCCAATTTATGCCTGCTGTCTTGGCCTAATTAACAATAGCCCTCCCCCTTTTACTTTCAAAGGCATCCCTGTTTGGATGATAAATTATAGTATAGCCACTTTAGCTAGGATACAATCCCTCATTATTTTCTTTTGAAGGAAAAAAAAAACCTCTAAAACTTGCGATTGATTTACTTTCATTTTCTCGCCAACCCCACAAGATTATTTAGTTACAATGTTTTGGAAACAGAGATTAAATTTTTTAAAGAGAGTTTTGCTTGGGAGTTAGAAAAGGGAAGTGGGTGATGTATTTGTTTCCCAAAGACTGGTCGGCTCCCTCCCCCTACCTGCTTTTTGCTTTGGCATCAGTGCTGTGCTTCTATCCAGTGAGAGGAATTTGGCTACTTCAGCAGTGTGACAACTGCACACAGCCATGTCTGCGAGGCAGGTGTAAGCTGGCATCCTGCCCAAGCCTGGCCAGACAGCTTCATAAATCCTGCCCTTACCACAGCCCGAATTACTTTTCATGACACAAAGCCAAGCTGTGTTATTCACCTAATGCCCCGATTTACAGTTCCCAAGACAAAAGAACATACAGATAGAGTTTCAGGGCTCTGTTTGCCTTCACGTTTATCTGAAGGTCAGTTTCAGGTCAAATTCAAGAAACCTGACAAATGGTGGTGAATAAACCTAAAAATAAATTAAGTGCAAGAGGGAAACTTAAGCATTCCTTATTCTTGTGCCAGAAGAAAACTCAACCCAATTTACATTCCTTTAATATCTGAAACAAGCAGCTGGTCCCTTATTCATGGCAGACTGGGAAGTTACTATGCTCCGCGGAGCTCATGCACATCTGTACGCGTGTGCTCACACATAAGGTCCGCACATGTATGCACACAGGCAAGTCTGCATGGTCCACATTTAGGTATTTTTCTTGTGTCTTCAAGGACCTGAGTTAAGGGATGACTAGAAGAGTCTCGTAGTGGGAAAAGGTCTTATCCAGAAGAGTACTGTGCCAGCCCAAGTGTGCCACCCAACATCATGCCCGGCCCAAGACCACTAAGACTTTAAGCAGAAAGCTCCTTACTCTATGAACGGCAAAATATGACCTAGACATGCAGAGATAGTTAATAGAGATAGCTGCTCATATATCATATTCATGAGGTGAAGGCCAAGCAGTTGACCTGATGAATACTTCATGTGTTCCTAGTTTTTGAATGAACAAGCAAGACCCCACTGGAGGACACTGGAATCTCCAGTAAATGCCTAGTTTGCCAATTACTTCCTTCTGTTTGATTCTCTTTTGAAATGTGTTCACATTTCCATCCCATCATTTTTACTCACCTGTTATCTCGTTTTAGTTTCCCTGAGTCTCCCTCCTTCTCAATAACCCCACTCCCAAGTGATAAGATGAATAAGAAATACAATGATGTAATGAGTAATACAGTATGAATTCATGTTTTTGCTGAGCAGAGCTAACAATTTTTATGAAAGTAAATAGATGGAGGACCTGGCAGTGCATGAGTCTCTCCAGATATTTCCCACTAGCCAAGAGCACCACCAACTGAAAGTGCCTCTGCAGAAACCCCAGGAGCTCAGCACAGCCTCTGGCCAAGAGGTGGACCAGGATGAGGCTTCTAGGGTACCACTTAATTTCCCAGGCTTGGGTAAAGGGTGTTTCTAAGGAAAAGAAAAATAAACAACAACAAAAAATCCACCTCTCCACTTCAGAAAACAGCAGATTTTGAGATTTACTTACTACTGCTGTTTTTCTTTCTATGTGTAAACTTTCTCTGCCATGCAGAACTAACTTCTTCCACCTCTACCCCTTAGCTTCACCATTCACAAGATTGGGACAGAAATTTCACTGTGGGAAGTAAAACAGTTCTGGAGAATAACACCCTGAGCACATCACATCTCAGAGGAGACTGGAATTTCCACTTGTTTCTGTGACAGAGCTACAGAGCAAGCCCAGAGGTCTTTCTGAAGACCAAGTTGAGTAAACGCAATCACTGCCGAGCTTCTGAATGCAATGAGGAAGTGTGGCAGATGAACGTGTTTCCATGACTGGTTTGGCTTACGGTTCTGCCATATGATTTGTGGACAGTAGCAGTTGGACAATTGAAGTAAGAAGGAGTTTGCTGAGTGATTGCCCCAGAGGATAAACTCATGCTACGGTTCCATCAACAACCCTATTTGCTCTACTCATGCCCTCTTTGTCCTCACATGTCCCACACCTGCAGCGAGGGCGCTACTGCAAGCCTTTTGGGCTTTCTTCCTAAGAGCTTCCATTAACCCATTAGGAATGAAGCCCCTGGAATGAGCCACTGGGACACAGGGATTGGAGGATGCATACTCCAGTGGGGATACACTAGCTCCCTCACCGGCCATTGTGGTACTTTTTCAGTAGCACATCTTTTCTTGGTGGCTTTTTTACCTTCTCTTTCTTGTTTCCCACTTCAGATGCCTCCCAGATTCCCTTACAAATAAAGCACTAGTATTCAGATTCTTATCTAGGTCCAGCTCCTGGATGAGCCTAACCTAAGAAAGCGCAACATAACATAAGGGTATTTGTGAAAAGGCAGGTGAGACCACGGCATTTCTGTGATTTGTCCCTGAAGCATGAACCCTACAGGAGACTTGGAAATGGCATAGAGGATGTGTCTCAAAGTGCCCACGTAGACGGAAGGGGGTATAGAACGTGAACTTCCTCATGCAGATGTGCTCATGAAAAGCGTCCTGTGTGGCTCAGCGCCTGTGGCTCAAGCAGCTAAGGTGCCAGCCACATACACCTAAGGTGGCGGGTTCGAATCCCCAGCCCGGGCCCGCCAAACAACAATGATGGCTGCAACCAAAAAATAGCCGGGCGTTGTGGCGGGCGCCTGTAGTCCCAGCTACTTGGGAGGCTGAGGCAGGAGACTTGCTTGAGCTCAGGAGTTGGAGGTTGTTGTGAGCTATGATACCATGGCACTCTACCCAGGAGGATAGCTTGAGGCTCCATCTCAAAAAAAAAAAAAAAGAAAAGCGTCCCATGTGAGTGCATGTGTGAGCTGGGCACAGGGCGTGTGGACTGTGGGGAGAGACTAGGTGGGAAGTACATCTCATCTTCCGTTACTAGGATTATGACCGGGAAGACAAAGCATCACTTTGAGATTTGTCTTTGTGTTTGAAAAGGCAAATGAATGTTATTAATGTATTCCAGGAAGTACTGAACACCAACTTGAAGCTTTTATCCGCTTTTCTTTGCTCTAATTTCTAAAGCAAAAATGCCTTCCCTCCAAATACCCTATTAAAAGAACATATGAAATTAATGAAACATATCATTACTTTTACAATGGCCAAATTGTAGATTTGTCACAGTACAGAGACGGAAACTCATTAAGCCATTGTGCTTCTGCTCCACATTTATAGTGTATTAAAAGGGAAAGGATTTTCCAAACCTACCAAACCTTCTTTTTACCTATTGTCTTTCTGACACTTCTTTTATAGTTCGAGCTGCAAATCATCTGACTTATCTCTCTATGCCTATAGTATCGGTAGAACAAAAATTAAGAATAGCTGTGGCTGAAAATGAGAATCTCAATTTGAGGTTGTAAATTTCATGGTTTATTTGAGAACCAAGATAGAGGTGACAAGTGCTTGCATCCTTTGAAAGGGGATGAATATAGTAGCAGTCTCCTTTTATCAGCCCATCAAATCTCTTCCCTTATATATTTCAGGGAAACTGTGAATTATTTATCCCACTGGGTTTGGGCATTTTAGCAAATGTCAGCATTGCTGTAGTGTGAAGCCAAGCTGATCATTCAGTTACCCTCTACATAATATTGAACTACGCTACATCATTTGAGTGGATGCTATGTAAGAATACAGGAAAGAATTATAAGAGAAACTGAGTATGAATCAAGGTGGAATCAGTCAGTTCTCCTTCCAGACTCTACCCCTGTACTTAATTACAACTAAACTCTTTGCAAGAATAACAAGATTGTCTCGTGCCTACCCAAACAAATGCTTCTTAGTTTCCTCTTATTACTAAATTCGATTTGCATGTTAAAAAATATTGCACAGAGACAATGTGACATGAATTATTTTTAAACATTCACAAACATTTTTTACCTTGTAAGAAATAAAACAAAAATTTTCATGAGACACACCAGGAAGAACACCAAAGCATATTTCTGACCTTGATTATGAAGCTTTGTCCTTGTCTTATTCTAGAAAGTTGTCTGGGCCATGACACATGGGGAAAATACATTTCCTTTGCCCTTTCCCACATTCTCTGGGGAAGATTTCAGTAACTCTATTGATCAGGGCTCTCTAAAGACACAGAACCAATTATTTACATATATATTATATCTCTCCAGTTATGTACATACATTGGCAGCATCTCCTCTATACATAACTTGAAAGAGAGAGAGAAGATTTATTTTGGGAGGCTGGCAGGTCTGGAATCTGCAAGGCTGGTTGGTTATACAAGCAGGAGTTCTGTGTTCTGGTCTTAAGGCAAAATTCCCTTTTTTCTGGGAAATCTTTCTCTTTGTTCTCTTGGCCTTCAACTGTTTGGATGACACTCACCCACGTTATGGAAGATAATCTGCTTTACTTAAAGTCAACAGTTTGTGAATGTCAATCACATCCACAAGTATCTTCACAGTACCATGTAGACAAGTATTTGGTCAAGCAACTGGGCATCACAGCCTAGATGAGCAGATACATATAATGTACTATGACACCCCTCCAAGGCCTCACTACAAAACTAAACCTGCCAACACTTTGATCTTGGACTTCTCAGCTTCCAAAACTGTGAGAAAGATGGGAGCAGCTCTCCGCTTCCAAGATACCACCTTATTGCTACATACCATTGTCTTCATGCCTCATATTGTCTCAAGGAGAATATGGTCTTTTGAGTGAGAGAGACTTAGGTTTAAAATCCTATCTAATGATGCTCACTTGCTGAACATCATTAGACAAGGATCAAAGTATCTTAGCCTCAGTCTTCTTATTTATAAAGTTATATATATCAATTAATATTCTTTCTATTGCAAGATAAAGAAAACTTAATCTAATTAAGCTCAAGAAATCCAAAGAAAGATGTATTAGCTCAAATGTCTTAAAATTTCAATGTTGGACTGTGTTCAGGGTTCAGTCTGAGCCTGAGCCCAAATGATGCTATGTATATTCAGTGAGGATCTCATGTCTCTCTCCTATCTCTACTCTAAGTAGATATTTGCCTAATAGGATACATGTAGCAGGGGCCTATCACTCCTGAAAAGATAGAGGGAAGGTAGGGGAACCATGAGGCTAAATATAACTGTATTTCCGTTTATTTTATGATAATCAACAATGTCATAAGAGTGATGCTAAATAGGAAGGTGCCAGGGAGATATTCTCTTATATTACTCTTCTTTACCCATGAAGACTTTACAGCACATCTCTAACTCAAATCGATTTTAGCCCTACTCACTAGTTCTATTTCTCAGAGCAATACAAATATAATCTTTATATTTTAGATGCAAGAAAATGTACACCTAAAATTGGGTCTTGTTCGTCATTATGCTCAAGTCTAACTTAAGTTACTTTGACCCAAAAAACCATACTAAGCCGCTGGGACACAGGAATTGGAGGATGCGTACTCCAGTGGAGATGACAGTGACGTGTGTTTTACACTAGCTCCCTTACCACCCATCGTGGTACTTTTTCAGTAGCACATCCTTTCTTGGTGGTTTTTTTTACCTTCTCTTTCTTGTTTCCCCACTTCAGATGCCTTCTAGATTCCCTTACAAGTAAAGTACTAGTATTCAGATTCCTGTCTGGGTCCAAGAATAGTCCCATGCTTCCAATGGCTTCTTCATTAGATTTTCTGTATTATCAGTCCAAAACTATTTACTTTAAAGATTATGAGACTTTAAGGGTGGTTTCCCCCAATGCCTTTCAAATGTTATCTTCCACTAATCAAATCCACTGTTTTAAATTGCCTTGTTTCACTAAAGGTCATGCTTGTGTTTTCCTCTGTGCTTTGTTTATTCAAAGTCTTGTTTTCTATTAGGATATGGATCAAATGTTAGCACTATCACTGCTTAGAAATAGGACCTGCCTCTCTGCCAAGGTTAGTGAAGTTCAAACAGAAGTTTGAACCTCGGAAAAAGTATGTGATTGATGGTTTACTACAAACCTTGAAAAAGAAAGAGGAACATGTGTATATCTGCATGGCATTTTGTCTTATTGTTGGTAATTTTTTTTAAAACACACTCCCCTGTAAAGAAAAGAATGATGGGGCACGAAACTACTAATCAGAGTTTGTAAAGGCTTATTGAAAAAGATATAAGAAAATAACAGACTGGTAGAAAGACAGAAAAGGGAATTAAAAAATATAGGAAAACATCAAATGAAAGAAATTACAAAGAAAAAAACTATTAATTTTTATTTAAATTGGGGTAAAGTTTCCCACAAACGATTAAAGAAAGAAGGGCTCACTAATAGAGTCTAGGTTATAAGTAGGAAAAATCAGGGGAATGGGAGAGGAGGTCATCAAATGCTATTACAAATAAAGCTAGAATGTTTGGAAACTTGAAAGTTATTTATGAATTTGTGGCTGCCAAGTAAACCAACCATCAGCAAAAATAGTGGCAAGTATATGTTTTTTTAAATTCACTGAAAATCAGATCTAAATACATGTCAAATATAGACAAGGAATAAAAATGACACTGGAATTTAAAACCAAAGGAGACAAAGTGTTGAGCACGCTTGGACAGGAGTAGAGCTGTCACTTAGTTTCTACACACTCCTGTGTTTGGGAATTCAAAGCTATTTTCACCTAATGAGCCTCATTTTCATTTCAAGCATAATAATATAATTCATTTGAATAACATAAATCTATAACCTGAGAACACAAAAGTATTATTATGTTCCTCCAAAATTTCAACTGGAAATGTACCAAGTGCATTCCTTTTTTAACAAAGAAAGAAGTGCTTATTTTTGGCAGGCAATGATCTTAACTACAAGGTAGTATTTTTAAAAAATATCTTTTAAAAAATATATATATATCTTTTTATCTTGTTTTTTGGTTGCTGTTGTTAGAAAAACATCATATGACTTATATAGAAAACCTGGAAAATAGCAAAATACAGTTTTCTCTCATCCATATAAAAATAATGTTTTCTAAAAATACTGCCTTCTATCTCATTTCTCAAATAATGTCATTTTTATATTCTTAAACATTTGATGAAATTCAATTAAATTACCCTACCTCCCACTGTTTGGGGGGAATCAGATAGTTTACATTCTTACAAAAAAAAAAAAAGAACAAAATGACAAAACCTTAAGATGTTTGAATTCTTTGATTATTTTTGAAAGTTGAATTACTTAAAGGATAAGGAAATTTAAACGACTCTCACTTTATCTACCTATTTGAAAAAAATTTAATTTTGTTTACTTCTACAGATATTGAGACTTTTCGGAGCACTTTGGAAACCTACATATTTAAACTATGACCATAACACTGATCCCTGACTGGAGCTGGCACCCCTTCCTTTCTATTTCTCTTCACTCTAGTAGGTAGGATGACTAGGATCTTTTGGAGGGTCCGTTCCATCAGCAAGAATTTCTTTCCAGATGAGAAAAGGGTTAAATTCATCTGGATGTACCTCATATAACACTGTCTATATCTCAATATTTTTGCTTGTGAACCATAGTAGCCCCAGATTTCAGGATTAATGTAGGTTTTGATCCCCCTGTGTGGTATTCTGCTGTAGTTAAAAATCCTGAAATATATATTTATATACCTGTAACTTCCTCTGAAATTAAGTGTTCAGAAACAGAAGAATTCAGTGACTTAAGTTAAAAAATTGTATCTTTGAAAGTCATTGCCAAAACTATAGTTACATAACCGGATTATGGGATATGCCCAATTTTAAATAATTAATTTTTTGTCAAAGTCCTAACTTCGAAACTTAGAAAAACTACATATATTCCCCCAGAAGGCGCATTGGACCTCAGTTTGTCCTGAAATACAAATTCAGAAATGATTTTCATCACGTTTTGGCAAGTAGGTAGGACAGCAGGACATTCTAAGATGAGACCAGCTAGCCTCAAAAACCAGAAGGTCCACAAAATTCTCCCCTCAGAGACACTGAAACACTGTTAGTGCTATCTTCCAAGATTGGTAATTGTGGGTTGGTTGATTGTAATGGATTCAGGAATGATTAGAATGAATGACAGTAAGGTTGAAGCAGCTATTGTTATTACAAACTGAAATAAAGTTTTATACTAAGGGATATAGGACAAAAAAAGCATTTGTGGGACAAATGTCCAGCCTATTTGGCTGCATCTGTGAAGCCCGGTATATACTTGCTCACGTCTGCACTACGGGAGGCGCCCATCTCTTGTCTGCTCTCTTGTACTGAGCCTTCTCTTAGGTAGTTAGATTTCATGCCCTGCTCTCTGCCTCTCCCACCTATTTCTCCTATGTCCCCTGTGTGAAGCCCACTTACACATCCTCCAGATTCCCCTTTTGTCCCCATTCATTGGAGAGCAATACATGTTCCCGCTTCAAGTCCTTGTGTGTATTTTCTTTTTCCTATTCTTGTGTGAATCTCAAGACTTTGTGAAAACTCCCTTTGCTTTTCTGTAGAGTGGAGAGAATCATTAGTAAGGTGGAGAGGGTTTGACCTACCTAGGTGAAACACGACTTGGAAGGATAAAAAAAAAAAGAGGGGGGGGCTCTGGGCTTTTTGTGTTTTCTTTTTTTAACTGTATAAGCCATTGTCTAATTTCCCAAACTAGCTATAATTAAAATGTGAATTTACAAGGATGTTGAACACATAGCAAGTTATAAAAAGCAAGCACTCTGCTGGAATTAAGAGAGCATTATGGCTTGACCTGCTTATATTGGAAGTGTTTAGTTTGGCTGGTTGCAGAGTCACGTAATTCTGAGAGCATTATTTTTGTGGAACACTTTGCGTTTTTTATGTCCACTGTGGGGGAACTCTTTCAGGAAAGCTGGCTCGTAGGTTACTTCAAGGCTTTTGAAATTCAAGTGGTAAAGCAAGCTTTGCCAAACAGAACACTATCTAGTTCAATGATCAAACACTGTCTATTTGGAGCAGAGTTGAAAGTCTGCTAATTGTTTGCCTCCATTCATGACAACTTGATAGAACATCATCAAAACCCTTTTTGATATGATTTGTTGCTTTCATTTCTTCTTTTTGAACAGTTAGTCCTCTACATATTTATCTGTAAAATATGTTGATTAAAGTCTTCACAAGCACATGTCCTAAAATTTCCCTCAGTTGTGAATTTCTAGGCAAGTTCCTTTGGTGACGTTCTGATCTCCTCTGGAAACACAATAGGCTGGTCACATATGTCGATTTCTTGGTTTTATTCTCGAGTGGCAATTCCTTTTTTGAAAAATTGTTTATTTGCAAAATATTAATTCTCAGTTCCATTTTTTTATCCCCC